>NC_139662.1:18356742-18394242 GCF_951799395.1 Argentina silus
TGAGGTTAAATAATTCACGAATTGGCACTTTCCTTGAAATGACATGCAAGAGAACAGAACAGTGTTTGTCGCCAACCTCGATCTATTGCTTTTTGCTCCACCTCAGAGGAAATAAGGAAATTATTTTTAATTGCTGTACAAAATGACAGAATGTGAAATGTCAAATCCTTGTCCTGAATGACGCAAAATGAGCAATGCCTGAGTCTTAAAACACACCCTCTCTCCCTGTCTGTGGTGTCTGGCTGCGGGATATTTTCTCTCCATAACTCCAGGCTCCCCATAGTTGATGGTAATGGAGTGTGACAGTAAATCACAACTACCCATTTGCAAGATACTTTTAAAATAGTGTGGGGAGTTAGGCAGCACTGATGAAGGTTGAGTTACAGTATAGTAAATTAAAGTAGGGCATGCACACTAAGATGTTCCATCACATACCTCTATCTACAAATTAAGGCAGACAACATTTCCATCCTACAAGGACCTCTGTCAGGTCATGTCTCCCAGAAGTGTACAACAACCATATTTTGTCCTTCTGCATCTATAAATATCAGTGTGTTTTTGTGTGTGTGTGTGTGTGTGTGTTAAAAGGGAGTCACAAATGATCTATGTCCATGTCAAATGTTTTCAGGATTATCATGGGATTCCATTGTCCACATTGTACTAAGATTCAGTCAAGTGAAAAACAAAGAGAATGTACTGTGTAGGCTACATGCCCTGCAGATATATACAGGCCACAGTGCAAGGAGTAATTATGGCCATATTGGTCCCTCAGCTGTCTGTTGTGACATGTTTTCCTGGCTACAACCCAGTGGTTTTAGCTCCAGTCTTGGTAGCTTTGGATTCCCCTGCCTAAGGAGCGTACAGTTGGATACACATGAATTATAAATCCATCATACACTGGCAGATAACATTAGTATTAGTCTAATTAATATTTGTTCATTAAAAAATAATTGTTCAGCTCTCTATTTCTAATTATGTTAAATGTACTGTAATTTCATTTCTAGACATCTTACATATTACAACTGACAAATGAAACAAACTGCTGAGCCTTGAACAAATTGTACTTTGCCTATTGCTATTGCGGCCGATGTTGAGGGCTGCAAACAAACACACAATTTAATGGTGCTTGCATTCTTTACATCCACACTTTATTATCAGTGTCATGTAGGTCATTAGGGGGAAGATTAATTGAATGAACTAGGAACAGAAAGTGTTGTGAACATACACAATTTTAAAGAAAACAAATTCCATGTCCTACTGCCCCTCATAATTGGTCCTCTGTGGCTCAGTTGGCAGAGCATGGCGCTAACAACGCTTAGGTTGTGGGTTTGGTTCCTGCTGGGACCATGTATACTGAAATGTATGCAGTCACTGCAATGTAAGTCGCTTTGGATAAAAGTCGGCTAAATGTTATTATTATTATTATTATTACAGTACCAGTTAAAAGTTTGGACACACCTTCTCATTCAATGGTTTTTCTTTATTTTTATTATTTCCTACATTGTAGATTAATATTGAAGACATCAAAACTATGAAGGAACACATATGGAATTATGTAGTAAACAAAAAAGTGTTAAGCAAACCAGAATATGTTTTATATTTTAGATTCTTCAAAGTAGCCACCTTTTGCTTTGATGACAGCTTTGTACACTCTTGGCAAGGTTGTGTCCAAACTTTTGACTGGTACTGTATGTCATAAACATGATTTTACACCTGACCACTTACTGTATGGCAGCTCAGCAGATATAAATAGGAATATGATTTTGCTGTATAATAATATTTTCAGTGGTGAGCCACCATACATTTACGTTGACTTTAGTAAAAACACATTTAGCTGTCAAAGGCAGCAGTACTGTACAGGGGTGTCCTGTCGTGAGGAGATGTCAGTTGTCGTGTTGTGATGAGCATAAGTGGTCTGTAAAAGTGGAGGCTGGTGGAGGTAGAAATCGAAGGGTGGCTGTCTGATACCATTCCTCATTCCATTCAGTGCATTACAATGAGCCCATCCTCTGATTTTTACCTCCACCAGCCTCCACTGGTCTGAAATATGTCACTGTAATATGTACCATCCAAACTTGTTTGTTTTGTCATTCTGAGAAATAAAAACCTGGCGGCGTCTGTATCTTCAGGCTATTTCATCTAAGTCATCAATAGACAGACAATTACGGTGGTTCTACAAAGTCCAGACCTGCTGTGAGGCTAGCAGACATGATATGAATGATACCACCTACAGTCAATGCTCTATTCTGCTTGTAGCTATTTAATTGAATGCACTGAAGATTCTGCACCATTTCCCCATCACAACTATTACTGAGGTCCTCTCTACGGGAGACTTCAGTTTAGAAAGACAAACAAAAAGCGTTGATGTAAATACTCTCGGAAGTAAAGAAGCTCCTCTCCTCTCTCCTCTCGCCTTGTGATTAGCATTTCAAACAGCCGTTGTTTTGAATCTGAGTTCCACATTTATTTGCATGCCATGGCAGCCTTGCAGGTGGTGGCTTGTCTAATCGGCGTAGATGAAAAGCTCTGCATGAGTATGTGTGTGTGTGTGTGTGTGTGTGTGTGTGTGTGCGTGCCTGTGTGCCTGTGTGGCAAGGAGCAGTCCAAGAACAGTCCTGTAGATCCGGCCCTCTGGACGAGTCTACAGAAGGACAGTGTCTTGACATGCAGAATTGAATAAATAAGAATGCCCAGATTTCAGGTGCTCACATCTGTGTTCAATTCACTAGCAGCAGCATAACAGAATTGTTTGCTGTTGAGGCAGACAAGAGCCACAGAGTTCACAGTCTATGTCTTGAATCAAAATCATCCTTTTTGCCTCTGTCTGCGTCATCTCTGCTCCTCCCAAATTTCGACAGAGTGCATTATCACCTGCTCAGCATTCATGTCACGCGTCCAGAAAGGCGTTTTCCTGCACAGTACAGAATGACAACAAAGACATGAGCAGAGACAACTGTATGAGCTCCCCTCAGGTCTCAGGTAAGGGCTGCAGAGGGCTGCTGTACCCGTCTCTCTCAGAAGACCATGGTGGTGATAGTCTACATATAATACACGCTCCTTGAGTTGGTGCGGCAGTGCAGATCCCCCTTCAACTTCACATCAGTCATTTTCACTTCAGTGGGTACTGGTTCGTGTATTCCTCGTGAAGCCTAGATTGACAGAAATCACTTTTTTCAAAGCACTCAAAGCACATAGTTCACAAGGTTGAAGGACAGCTGTGGGCCAGGACACATTCGTAGTCTCAGTCGATTGGAGTGTGGCTGAGGCAGGTTCCTGCTATCGAGCAACCTAAAACAGAGGAACAAATGGATTCAAGAAGCATTCTCGAGGTCTTTAAAAAGCTGGTGCTGTGCAGTCTTTCTATCTGTGTTCTATGCAATTCTATTCTACTCTATTCAGGAAACTATGAATGTGACAGGCACACCTGTCAATCAGATTGGATTGGGTCTTATCAATACTGTTTAGATTTGATTCTGATCAGTGATCAGTGACTGATTGACTGCCAGAGTCCTCTATGAGGAATATGTTAGAATGTGCTAATGCAGAATATCACATTCTCTGTGAAATTAACGTCTATAAATAATATTTCCCATACCACCATTTCTGTTTCATCAGAAGTCACAGTCACAAAAGCCAACTTAGGAGAACCCACAGATATATCTCCTTCACAGCTCCTCCGAAGGCAGCGGTTTATCTACTGGTGTGCAAGGCTGTCCGATTGAATTACATTGCTTTTAGAGCTCTGTATTAAACGGTTACCATCTATAAAATGGTCTTATTTCATGTTTGTCCTTTTGGCCCTATCTTTGACCAGATTAAAGAATTAAACATGCCAAGCACTCTGTGCCTGGCGGAGAGAGCAGCCGTGTTGATATTGCCTATGGGACTAGTAATTATGCTTGATCGTGGGATCTTTCATCATCAAAGCCAGGCTTATACTGCAAGTACTGTATAAGCATCTGATGATGAGTGTGCACAAACACTATGTTTGCATTGGATACATTTTTTTGCAACCATAATCAGCTGGACTGCTCCTTGCCACACAAGCAGGCACGCACGCGCACACACACACACACACACACACACACACACACACACACACACACACACACACACACACACACACACACACACACACACACAGAGAGAGAGAGAGAGAGAGAGAGAGAGAGAGAGAAAGAGAGTGTTTGCATTTCTTATCAAATTGATGAAAATCTGTGATCAGCCACTGCATTGCTTGCTATGGGCTATTCATCATCACAAATCATAGATCATAGATACTGTTTACAACATTGGTGCCCTTTCCCAGATGCTTGGCTAGTCGAAATGAAATTCACTACAGTATATTTGCTTGTAATTCTAATTCTACTGCCTTCTTACGGTAATGTTGTGTTCTAAAGTAATTTTTACTCCATTTGCTTTGCTGTCACTCCATTTCAACTCAGCGGGCCCTCACCTTGGTGGTCTTCACTTTGTTGCCTGAGCTGCAGGACCAGCCGGTGAAATCAGGGAGGACTCTGCACTCCTCTCCTTCCAGACACGGCTCCATCTGGCACCACCACTTCTGACGCACGATGGACGCTGGAAAGAACACATCACAGTGGGCTTCACACACTTCAAATGGAAATAATTACTAAAATTAATAACGTGGTGTCTAAACTCCCCAGTTCCCGAGGGACTCAATGTCTGAGGGTTTTGTTTGTTTGACACCCCCTGATTTGTTTGACACCCCCTCTTTTGAATAAATACTGATTTACATCTATATAAAAGTATATTGTTATATATAAACAATGTTGCAGCAATAGACACCCTTGAAGTAACTCTTTAAGAGACTGGGCTCAAGTAACCAAGCTGCTTCTTTCTACCTTCAACACAAGAGGGTTGTGCCCTTGTTGTCCCAGCCACCTGGCCAAGGAAGCAGGAACACTTGACTGTTTGAGAGCGCTCCTCAATCTTGTTCTTGTTGCAGCAGCGATGGGCAGCCACCACTTCACAAGTGCCTGTCTTCTCCTGGGAAGAACCTGAAGAGGAGGAGGAGGGTTGGGAGAGATGATTCAAGAAGAAGAAGGGCAATCACCTGAGTGGCAGTTGGTGTGAGAATTTGTGTGGAAGTTGGATATGTTCATGTGTGTATGGAAAGTATAACCACACAACTGTTGTTTGAATTTCTCTGTTACTTTTTGAGTGTGAGAAAAAGGAATACTCCTCTCTTGATGTGTGCTTGTATGCACCCTCTCTTGCCCAGTTGCAGTTGCCTATAGTATATGAAGCTGAAGCTCTAAGCCTCAATATTACTACAGTGATATAGTCAGTGTGTTTCAGTGTGTTTCTGGAGCTACAACACCACCATGAGGATATAGCCAACATTACAGGGAACACGGTGAAGATAAAGTAAGTAAGGCAGCAGTTCCCAAACTGGAGTTGATTTCCTGAAAAAATCCAACTAATCTCCAATCCAACTAACCTCCATATTCAATCAAATTATTGATTTGGGGTGACGAGACAAAAAGGTTTGGGAACCCCTGAAGTAAGGTAAGGTGAACAGAGAATGTTCTTCCACTGAGGTAAACAAAGGTTTATGAATTAGATTGAGTGAGTATACAATAAAGTATAAAACCTTTTTTCAGAACGTGTACACTGTACAGTATGAATGTATTAAGAGATTTGGACAGTGAGGATTCTGACCTCTTGACATCCTGAGTTATTTATACACTTCTCACAGTATCAATGACACATAGGGAGAGAACACTATGCATAATGCATCAATATTACCTGCCACTTGGTTTTCAATTACTGTGAAAACCCTTTTTTTTTTTTTTTTAAACAAATATTTGGTCGGTAGATTTCGGTAATGAATTTCTGCAATGGATCAATTAATATAAAATTGATTGAAAAGGCTTGAATACAATATTTTAATACAGTATCATACTATTTTTTGTACAAACAATTCTGTTGTGCTTAAATGTAATCCGACCAGGCAGACAACACCTGGGACTTCACTTTGTGGAATCACATTGCACCATCCTGACAAGACCCTCTGTTGACAAGACCTTGTTAGTTCTGGCCATACTCGGTCCCTAGTGGAGCAGGTTATAGTGCGTAGTGTTGGACAGCAGCCATAATGAGTCCCTGGGGCGTGGGGGGAGGGCGGTGACTGGTCTGGGACCTACCTGCCTGGCCTCGGGAGCTTCGGTTGTTGCCGGTGGACACTGGTTCGCTGTGCAGGATCACTATGCAGAGGAGGAAGAGGCCCCAGTGTAGCGGCCACACCAACACACAGCTCAGCTTCATCCTGCCTGCACAGCAACCACAGAGAGAGATGGATATTCACTGGAAAAATATAGGAAACACATGTTTAGAACATACTACAGTATATCAGTTAACATAACTTCAGTGTGTTGAATACAAACATTTGGCTTATTTCACTTTACTTCTTCTATCATACAGAGAGTCTGTCTGTATTACAGTAATCTACTCTAACATTTCATCTTGATGAGGAGCATGAAATAAGATTACTGCCCCCCAGTGGTCCTACTGTGCAGAATCTAATTCTGGACAAGAGGTAAACATAAGGGACAGTAAGAGGTGGCGATGAGTTTATTAGGGGTTTATTTAAAAGCTGTTGCAGCCATGAGGAGGCCTGATGCTGAGACAAACTCACTTTAGACCAACCACTTTGCTTAGACCCAGACTGAGACCCACCAATAATCATACAGAATCATCAACCAGCTGATGAGACCACCACTATTTATGTGGCACCTAGTATGGACCCATATTGCACTGATATGTTCTGACACCTAACAAATATGTTCTGACACCTAACAATTTTGTTCTGACACCAGACAACTTTGTTCTGACACCCCATCAATCTGATTCACCCATCAACCTATTCACAGCTCTCTGCACACCCATATATCACATTGTACCCCTCCCCTTCTCAGCGCTACCCCAATTAACAGCACGTGTTCTGAACAAGTGACAACAAAACTAGGACAAGGATTTATTTTACATTTAATTACGACGATGAATAGGGCACGGAGGACGTTGGGTGAAAATACATTTCATCTCCGTTGCTCAGATTCTCCCAAAAAAACAAGCATTTCAGCAAAATTGACTGAGGTATTTTTACACACCATCTGTTCTTCAACAAGGTCTTATTAAACCTGTTAGCATGAGTAGCCAACCTCACTGGTGTACCTCACCAAGGTGATCACCAATCAGAGAATGAGAAGCTAGGTTATCCAATTACCCCATGGACTAGATCAGCAATATTAATAACCATACTTATGTCATAGCGTCCCACTGGTCTTCAAGTTTCAAGAAATGAGATTCTGGGTGCTGAGATTGCTTATGTCATATAGTACTTCAAGATGAATTAGATTCAAAGATTTACCAGTGGTCCCAAGTGAATTCATTGCGCTAGAAAGGGACTCGGCAATGTTGCTCAGCCACCTGTCAATGCCAGAGAGAGAATCTGTTTTGATAAGAGCTCAGTCCCTTGAGGATAGGCTTGTAGGACTATTCACTGGAGAGAACATTGTTTTATGTTTTAAATTTAAAACCTATTTGATTTGCTAGTGAAGAAAATAAATATGAGAGAGAATAAACTAATGAGAGCATTTAGTCCAACAAATCTCTCTCAATAGCATTTGACCTGACATTACAGTACTGTACTTCAGGGGAGGCTGGTGACGGTGGAAATTGGAGGGCGGGCTTATTGTAATGCATGGAACAGAATAGACTGAGGAATGGGATCAACACACACATGGTTGATACCATTCCTCATTCCATTCCATGCATTACAATGAGCCTGTCCTCCGATTTCTACCTCCACGAGCCACCACTGCTGTACTGTGGCATGCTAATACAGTATGAGGTTTGGAAAGTACAGAGCTTCAAAGAGAATCATGACCTAATCAGCACCTATAGGCCTATCTGAGAGGCAAGGGAATTTAAGTTGCTGTTGGTGCTTTTAGTACTAATATGATGATGATGATGATGATGATGATGATGATGATGATGTTGTTGTTAAATTAATGTTCTATTAATATTCGAAATGTTAACGGCTCTTTCTTTTGCATTTATTTTTTATTATTGTTTTTACATTTTGATGCAAATTCTGTTTGGTAATGTTATTATTCTAATCCACACAGAAACCAAACTCCCAAGGCGTTTAAATGCCAGATACTTGAACAGAGGAAGCAAAGTATTGATATAATACCGATGTATATTATAGGGTCCTCATATGAATATAAATATCACATTTAGATTGAACACACAATTACTTACCTTCCTGTTATAAATTGGAGTAATTTCTTGTTGTGGAGCCATTGTTCAAGCACTTTATTTTCATGATAAAGTTGTCGATCAATCTAATATTTGTATCGGTAGCTGGCCATCATAGGCTACATGATAAATTGTAGCTTTATGGCTATTTTTTACTATCACACCTTCAGAGCTCAACCGTTTTGGTTTTGTACAAAACCCAACTGTGGTGAGACACCTGTCAGATCGCTCAAGTCTTGTCCGTGTTGTCGAAGCCTATCCACATGAAACGGTTGAACAATCCTGGATGATTCTTCCTTTGAGTTTGTCTCTGTAGACTCAGAGTGCCTTGGTGTGAAAACTGAAACGACCAAGTCGCTCCACTTCTCTAAGTGTCAAACATTCGTTAACAGTCCGCAAATCAACTCGGCAGTGCCAATATTGTACTCTGATGCGCTAAGGATAAAGAATAGGCTTATAAAAAAAACGTTCACGGCTCGAGGTGTATTCCAATCAAGTCTAGTCCTCTTCCATTCATGCTTGATAGACTCCCTTACAAACGTACAAAGAGCATAGCGAGCACTCCAGTGGGTAAAGGGTGTGTGATGATGATCTCGGACACAAGCTGTGATTGTGATCTACTACACTGAGTAAAATGCGACCCCCTTGCTCATGATACCGACTTAGTTCGACAGGCGGCTTTCCCCTCATTAAAAAACTTAATCAAGAAACCATCTGTTTCTTCTGACAACTCTTTCATTATAATGCTAAGAGGCTTATGTGTATTGGGCTCACAGTGGTACTGCGGGTGCACTCTATCCACCCGAGTGACCCGGTAGGTTCAGCACCGTGGACAGCGCCTAACGCAATGGATAAAGGCGCCCCATAGTTCTTCCCCTTTATCATCCAAACAGGGTGTACCCCAAGACAAAACTTCATTCACTACTCAAACACGGTCTATAAAAGCTACATTTAGTCACATAGCGCAGTCTGACTTGGGTGAATCTATGAATATGTGATCATAATCGTAAAATTAAAAACAATAGTGTAATTTACTCCACTTTCTGCCCCTTGTACCGTTTGGGCCTGTAAAACGATCCCCAAAGAACGTCTTATATTTGCCATCCCTTTATGTAACGACTAACTTCGACTGCTTATACTGTTATCCTAGTATTGTGTCGTAGTTGTAATTATGCCATCTAGCGCACTGACGAATGAAATACATATTTTACAATCTACTGAGACTTCTTCAAATATGGGAGCTGAGGATAAATTAACCCACTTTGGGACACGGACATGTTTAATTAACAAAACACTTTATTACAGCAGAGTACGCATCATTTCATTAGTATGTGAACAGTATGTAGTGCAGCTACTTTTACATAGTGAAGGGGAAAAACATCCAGAAACAATAATTGAGTCGTACAACATAGAGAAAAAAGATGTTCACCAAATGAGTATACAGTCGCCAATCCAGATACAGTGAGCAATACAAATGCATGTTGTTGTTTTTTTACAGAGAGAGAAAATGGGTCATATTTACATTAGTCTCGCATGCCTTGCCAGACTTCCAAGTCTGTTAGCACTTGTGAGAAAACAGACTGGGAGCCAAGGTTATATTTACATTTTTAGAGTAAAATATATATTAACATATGACTGTGCCAGTCTCCCCAATACAAAATAACGGTTGTTGTCATACAGCTGTGTGTCTGATATTTGCTTGTGTTTTACTTGAACAGTACTTCCTCTGTACTTTAAAGGTTTAGGAGGTGAAATTAAGCTTGAAGAGGACGGTCTGTGGTGTGGTGACATCTGCCACTGCTAGTTCCTGTCCATCAGCCAATCCAAGCTCTGCAAAGAAAAAAAACAACTACATTTTCAACCGGCCTGACACAACCGTGTGCTCTATCATAGACACACTGTATTTGAAAAGCCATATCTTACCTTTCAAAGTTTTGCAAAGGTTGGGTCTAGTTCTTTCTTCAATAGAAGCTACACCCTGAAAACCACATAACAGTATTTAGAGGGTAGCTCCATTCAAATAACTAATAACTGTTCAGACTCTTCACAATATTGATGTCTTATTGTACCTGTAAATACAGTGTCTTATTTTTCCCTTCCAAAGTTGTCGTGATGGCTGGAGATTTCATTTGTCTGGAAAACACAAGTTGCATCCAATAACCTTTTTATGTCGATTTCTTTTTAACAATGATGTCTCCATTTAAAAAGTAATTATGAAAAAACAGCATCTCCTGTATTAACAGACAACGTCAATGTCAGTAAACATAGCAGGTGCACTCACAGGGAGGCGTTCTCGGTCAGGTACTCCAGCACCTCTTGCAGTTTGGCCGAGGGGGGGAACTGTAGATCCTGGGGCACCTGACTGCAGGCGGAGCAGTTCTCCTGCCAAATCAAACATGAGGAGCATGATGTCACCAGGTAGTTCCTGCCATTAACCTCTCTCCTTACCACCTGGTCATGTGAGAATGGTATACACTGGTAAAGTGGAACGTCACTGCAGACGGCCAAACAAAAGTTCAGTGCTGCAAAACTGAAATGGGAAAGGAAATATCTGGCTGCTAAATGTACTCCCACCATTAAAAATAAATAAATAAATAAATAAATAAAATAAACAAGTTTTTATTGAAATGTTACATTAGCATAACACCACACAATACATTCCCACTCCCATTCTCATCCCGCAAAACACTTAACATCCGAACGTAAAAACAAAACAGAAAAAAAAAAACCTACAAATCAAAACATACAAATCTTCACATCACACCACTCCAACATGTCATAACAATAACCATTAGAATTCACATCTACAAAACAAAACCAGACAAAGCCATTAAAGTTAAATAACTAACCTTCCGCTCTGCTTCAAAGGTGTAAGTGTACAATCCATCCACATCATTAAATACCAGATAATTATTCAGAGGAATATAAGCGCTGCAAAATCAGAAAAAAACAAAACAAAACATGTAAATCTCGTCAAGACATTTGGGGAGAGGATAATGTGGTCACTGAGCATGCAATGGATGTCCAATACTGACCTTGAAGCTATTTTAAAAACTTCAGTGGCACAGGCCGCTGCAAACCAGAAAACATCATGTTACTTCAACTCTCTGACAAAGGTGCACGTTACACTTTTAAAAACTGCGCTAACAACGCTTAGGTTGTGGGTTTGATTCCCACTGGGACCATATATACTGAATAATGTATACACTCACTGCAATGTAAGTCGCTTTAGATAAAAGCATCAGCTAAATAGCATATATACTGTATATTATATTACATATATAAGAATAAGTATTCTTCATTACCCTTAAGAGGGGCATTTGTTTGGTTGAACAGAACCCACTTACAAAAACACAATACACATTTAAGAGACAGACATTCAACACATACAACAAGAAAAGTACAAGATAGCAAAACACACAATCATTAACAATCGTCTCCAGGCTAAATCATCATAAAGTGCATTGTCACAGATAAAGAGCACCGTGCATGTGCAAAACAGTACACAGCGGATTAAGTGTTCATTGTAGAACGTAACTCCCACTGGGATAAAAGAGCCCCCAAAACGCTTACTGTGTATATCATACAGGTGGTATGACTATGTATAGTAAATACCACAAATACTTAGTACTGCCTGTGTCAGTTTATGACCACTACTGTGACATTCCACTGCTACTTGTCTGTACTGAAGAGTTTCCTACCAGCAATTACAGCATTAGTCGACGCCACAGCGGGGATGATTCTTTTCACAACACCTGCGGTACATGAAGTAAACATGGATGTTCTCGTTCACTGTGGATCGATTTCTACAATCAATGCTTGCAGGCAGGGTTGGGGTCAATTCAATTTACACTCATTCAATTTGATGAGTCAAGTCAATTCCAAATCAGGAATCAAAACATGCTGATAGAAAAATGGGACACAACCCTGCGTGTAAACAAAGCCAGAAACTGGTACAGCACCAGTTTTGACCAGGAACAGGTCTTGGTTTTCACTTGACAGGTGCAAGAAAATTTAATTAAAATTAAAATCAACGTCCCTACCAGTCCTCGACTATGGGGACATCATTTATATGCATGAAACCTCCTCCACTTTGAAACAGTTAGATTCAGTCAATAATTCAGAACTTCGTTTTATTACAGGAGATACGTTTCAAACTCATCGCTGTCTTTTATATCAGGCAGTGGGGTGGCCGTCCCTAACCGGTAGAAGGACCCAGAATAAATAAAGGCTAAATAAAATAAACACCATTTCTGCGGGACAATACCATACAGTGCTGTCCAGTATGTTGCTCACCCTGAGTTAGTCTGTAGGTGACTCCTGTGATGCTGAACTCAGCAGCTCTCTCCTGGGCCCTCTGAAACACCCATTGGATGTGCTCTGGATTGTCCCCATCCAAGCCAACACCATCTGGGGCACAGGGAGGGGAGAGTCTGGCTGTTATTATCTGTTGTTTGTTTATGATAGGGTTATGTAGCTACAGTCGGCTACACAGCATAGTTTGGATTGCACACAGACAAGAATTAGCATGATGTGACTACATGGAACATATACCTCCAAAAGGCTTGTCTTTGGCCCACTGTAGCATTCTGGAGTACTCTATGCAATGCTCCGGTAACCTTGGCATAGATGCGATGGTGCACATGGGGAAATTAATCTATAGACCAAAAACAAAAACAGAAAACAGAAAATAAGCAAAGAAATCAAACCTGTATTGTTTTCACAGATGGGTAAGCGGACACATACAGTATCACTGTCCACCTAAACTAAGAAGTACTGTACGCTGAAAATGCTAGATACATTCTCACATTTTAAGTGTTTCATTACATTCGTTACATTACATTCTGGGGACAGGAGAGAGAAAGTAAACGAGCGAACTGAAATTAGGACTTCAAAATTGGCAGCGTCATTACTGCTTGCTGATCTAGACTGATTCCTAGCAGAAGATGCCACCAAGAGGTGGAGCAGAGCTTGGAGAACCTGGGGCGGGTACAGCTCCAGGGTGCAGTCGATGCATGCCGTCATGCCAGGCAGAATGACCCGGGCGTTGCCTTTGAAACCCTCCGTTCCTCCGTCGATGAGCGGTATGATGGAGCTGGGGTCCAGAACGCCATCCTCATAGCTCAGCAGGGATATCTGAGAGAGAGAAAGAGAGAGAGGTCATCAGTGACCAGTTAGAACAGAGATGCTTTTGTCATGGGAATGTTCACACATGCTGATACTCCTGGGAAGCCTGGGAAGGGAGAAATTCCTCTTGTCACATTGTGCGCAGTGATCATTCAAATAGAACAGTAAAGAGATGTTGCTGTTGTAATTTGTTAGTCGAATGAATGAATGAATGAAACCTTTATTGCCCCAAGGAGAATTTTTCTTGCACATAAGGCCACAACAAGTCGTGTATCAACACTAAAATAGACATCACAATGAACATCATCATCACCTCATGGGCCTACTGTGGACTACATAAAGTCCATGTGGCAGTGCAGTCAGTCCACTGGTCAGATTTTTATGCTCTATTTTTATTGAGGAGCCCTCTCGGCCAATCACAATGCTTGGTCAGATATAACTGTTATGACCGTAACCGTATAAAAATAAAAACATACCAGCATTCCATTCATCCAACGCCTGGCAATTATGGAATCTAGTCCGCAGACAATGATGTGAAATTCTACAAAAAGGAGAAGAAAATATGTAGAATGCCTTTACCATACGGGATAAAGCTGTTCCAGAATGTCTATGAACATCTACTTTAACTTGTTCTCTCCCCCCCATGTCGTGCTCATAGAAAACCACAGTATGTAAAAAAAACCGAACTATTGTGTGTAAATTAAGACTGCACTTACGTCTATAGAAAGACTCATCAAAGTCTTGAATTTTGTTGAAGTGTCTGGGCATGTTATTAAGCACAAATATAATAAACCTGATGAAGATACTTTTATAAAGTTTCCAAAGGCTGTAGTCTATAAGCTGGGTAATCCAGTCACTTCTACTGTATAGGTTAGATGTTACTGTACATGTAGAAGTGCAGAAGCATGTCAGTCACAAAGGATACGGGACAACTTTACATCCAGGAATACGATTGTTGATGTAGTCAGCAGCCACATTTGCTTTTGGTCGCCCAACATCTTTGGGCCTAGAGAGAGATAATAAAACAGCGAAAGAAACAAAAAAGTGACAAATATTTAACTCATTCAGTATGTTCACTATAAACCATTTATATGCTATTCATCTCCAAACAGGGACGAGCATCCATATGAGTTAATAGTCACATTTGAACACTACTGCAGGCTGTTATTAAGCATCAATGCCAAATGCATTAGGACTAGTCTTTGTGACTATGAAGAGAGTGGGGAAACAGTGAACCAAACCTGAAAAGGAATTGCCTGTTGAGGTTGGAGATATCTATGGTGTCCATGTCAACTACATGAATGTGACGGAAACCTGATAGGGCCTAGAACAAGGCAGAGCCACATTAGGATCATATTCACATAGAGACAAAAAAAATGACAACATACAAAAAGTCAGATTGTATGTTGATGGCTGGATCTTATCTCGTACCAGGTTTTTGAGCAGCTCACACCCTAGACCGCCGGCTCCAATGACCAGTATCTTGCATGTGTCCAGCAGGAACTGGAGAGACTGAAAGGCAAATCAAAAATTATGTTTGAAAAAAGCAACTGTTATGTTAACGATGAACTTTTAAACAGGCTTGATACTTTGTAGTTTGAAGCACAAGCCTATCTACTTAACTTCAGTGAGTGTTCAATGAACGCTTCTTTCGTTATTGTCTACAATCCCCAAATAAAGTTAGCTTATTACCTCAGTGCTCGGCTCAAAGTCAGGATGAGTGAAAGGGCCAGGTCTCTCCAGGAACTTCTTGACGTGGTTCCATCGGCCATCCCAGTCCCCAGTACTGTCCATGTGTCCTCCATCTACAGCCATTCTGTACACAGAACACAAGATGCTCTGCTGCACATATCAATCAGCAATAACTAACATATTTATCCCATCCAATAACCTGATGCTGAGTCAAGAGTGGTGTTGATGATGACTTAAGGTATGTGAACTGTGAACTTAGTAGAGAAATCGGAGAAATCAAGAGTACAGGCTTATTGTAATTCATGGAATGGAAAAACATATGTTTGAAAACGTTCGAATCCTTACAATGACCCTGTCCTCCGATTTCTCCCTCCGCCAGCCTTCCGAGTTAGATGAAGTCGACTCTATAGGATTTTGTATGTCTGACATTTGTATCCCTGTAGCGCTACAGCGACAGTAATACAAGTGTCAAATATTTATAAAAAAAAACAAAAAAAAAACTGCAGAGTCGATTTCGGCTAAGCTAGATGTGTATAAATACAGTAATAGAAGTAGTCATGTGTGTGGATTGATCACTGTCCAGCAAATGGCCTCAGTAATCACACCTGATTTATTCAAAACTAGTTGCTAATGAACTAACTAGGCCGACATAGAACTTGCTTAGCTCGACAAAGCAATGTGAAAATTCATGATTATGCACAATCTGCAGTGTAGGCTATGGTGTACTACAGATCAGGATGCATGCAGCAGCATTGGTTGCTGCAATCTGGAGCAAAAGTCTAATTTGACACTAGACTATTTTTCGTAAAGTTGTTTCATTCCACTAATATTATTACATTACTAGTGCTTTGGCCAATTCACAAAACTATCTGTGAATTGTTTAATGAATTTTCACACTCCCTGCGCAGCTCACAAGATGTGCAACGCAAACCTGCTGCCAAATGTTTCTAGCATTTCGTCACTAACTTCTCAGTCAGCTCCTCTATTCTCCTTCTTTTCTTCTCCCTAAACAAGAGAGAATAAAAGAAGGTTCAAGCATGCTGTGTTTACAACAGAATACAGACGATTCTGTCCGCTAAAGACATGTTTTTCACCCTTTGGTACTTACGGCTCCTCAGCATCCGCCATACTTTCACGGTCCCATTTCCTCACAGGCTGCTATTCGCGTATGTCAGAGTTGCGTACCTGTGTCATTTCAGTCCTGCTGCGCGAATTTGCACAACACTGGAATACTGCGCAATGTGTAACGCAATGTTTATTCTCTTGACCTTTCTCGCCGTACTGTCGCGAGAACACACGCTTAACCACACGCGGTTTGCTTGCATCTTCCGCGAGATCAGCTGATCTGTCAAAAAACTCGCGCAGTGAACTCAGCAATGGCAAGGATGGAGCTTGCACCACTCCGACCATGGGATGACTTCTTCCCAGGGGCCGATCGATTTGCCAAACCTGATTTTGGCGATTTAGCCAAATGGAACAATAGGGTGATCAGCAATTTGTTATACTATCAGTCTAATTACTTCGCCGTGGCCATCGTGGTTTTCCTGATTGTGGGGTAAGTCAGCGAGCTTGTTAGCAAGTCATTCAGCTGCTTGTTTGCTAGCTAATTTGATTAGCCTGCCATCTCTGGCCCACACCCATGTCCACATACTTGTATGCCACATACCATGGCATTTTCACATAGCAGCGAACAATGTTTTCTCCGATGGCATCTATGCCTTTCACAATAAATGATATGCAGTCATGGCGTTAAACCAATTGGCCTCCAAAAAACAAATGTTTTTTTAGAGTCAATTTCCTTGATGATAAAAGATGATCTGTCTTGGTCCATAGGAAATATGCTTCTTAATGCGTGCCAACGCGCTGTAGCCTACACTGTACTGTAGGCTATAAGTCCAGAAAAAGATAAGCATATCTGCATCTTTTTAACACTTAGCACTAATGATCTCATTGTTTTAATGTTCAATGAAACATAGGATGTAGCCCTATCTTTACTCATTTACTCATTTTTTCTTTTTCTGTTAATAGTTTCTTGAGACTAATTGACTAATGTCACATGGATGCTAAGTTGTCCTAGCTGTGGATGCCCCACTGATGTTGTGTGGGCCTGCATACAGTAGTCTATGCATTACTGACAATTGAAGAACAATAGATAGCTGATTTGATGAGACAATAGGGGCAGCTTTCTGCATGTATCCAGAATTGCATCTAGCTTGAAAAGCTTACAGGGTTTTAGAAAATGGCCAATATAGAATGTTTTTGTTCCAACCACCAGGTTGTGCTATTCATATGTATCATGGCTTATGAATCAAGCTTTGTTTTGCATTGCCATGCATTAATTATGGCTCTTGCGTAACCTGGTTGTTGTTGTTTTTTTGTTTATTTCTGTAGGTTTATGAACCCCCTTGGAATGTTTCTGGGAGGTGCAGTGGTCTCTCTTGTCTTCATGGGCTCAGTGTGGGCAGGAGAGAACAAGGCGATCGTCAAGAACTTTAAGAAGAATAACCCTACTCTGTTTGTCATCGCGGTCATGGGCACGAGCTACTTTCTGTTGTCACTGTGTGGTGGCGTGATGGTCTTCATCTTTGGACTTACTTTCCCCTTGCTGTGTGAGTTTTCTTGATATTACACCGTCTCATAGGGTATGTGTTTGCTGTTAGTCTGATGCAAAGACCACTTTACTTGACCAGGAAAAACTTGTCATAGCCTCTGAGTTTAGTTTTTCCCAGTCAGTTCATGTGGTCAGGAACATATCCAAGCCCCTAACAATAACACAGCACAGATGTATGTAGCCTAGGCTTAGCTTCTTTTTCCAGCTCCATTGGAATATGATGCAAACTCTTCATGTGATAGGTGAGTCATCAAAAGGGAGGAGATACACATGATTGAGGGAGTCATTTGGGGAAGCAGGTTATTCCAACCACTCATGTTACGGGATCAATAAACGTAAAACGTAGAAAACATGAGATTTCACAATACATCAGATTTCACAATACAGTAAATGTTTCCAAAAACATGTTTGTTCGAAGACAAGATGTGCCCCTGTTTTGAGAAAGAAATAGCCTAGACTGGGCATACTGTTACATCCTGAAGTATACACCAGCACAGAACCAAAGAGCCTTGCTAATTGCTGGTTTGAGTAGGTCTAAAGGGTCACATGTAACAGCTGTAACATTGTGGTGGAAACGGGAGGCGGTCACACAGTCAGAACCCTTCCCACGAGGCCTGCCCTGTGGCTGCTTGTGTTGACCGGTTGCTATGTACCGTTGACGTAGACAGAGCTTCATTTACTGGCTGACATCATGCAGTCAGCATCTGTCTGACAAGTGAATTAAAGACGAGGATCACGCTCTCTCTTAAACATGTTACTCTGACATTACAATTGTAATTGCATATGATTAATAACATATGCAGTAAACCTACAGTAAAACGTTACACCTGGAAAATACTTGTCAGCTCAGTCGAACCCACTTCATTTGGGTCAGGCTGTTTCAGTATGGAAATAATTTGTCTTAAATGAATTAAAGTACCTTGTAGATCAAATGTATTTGTAAAAACAAATACAACAAGAAAAGCACTTGGGTCCTCAGATTAGGGGCGGCTGGGCTATTAATACAAATAATACTAATTAGTATTAAGAGACTTATCAAGCCTGTGTCCTCTCCCCTGGTGCAGTGATCCTGGTCCACGCATCTCTGAGGCTGCGCGACATCAAGAACAAGATGGGGAGCAAGATCGAGGCTGTCGGGCTGAAGAAGTCGCCCATGGGCATCATCCTGGACCTCCTGGATCAGCAGGAGGAGAAAATGAACAAGATCCAGGACTTCATCGAGAGCAAGCTGAAGGACTGAGGGTGAGGAGAGGAGAGGAGAGCGCCTCCAAACGGTGCCCTCATTCAACATGGTTTATTTTTTTCCTCAGCACCATCCAAAGAGTGTTGGATTTTTCTCACCTAATCATGTCAGTTGTGTGGTGTTGCGTTCCCCCTATTTATCATATGGCCTTTTATTTTTGTTGTTGTTGTTATACGATTAGCCTCTATTATACACCTTTATTCATTTTAGGCCAAATTACCTTATTCATTTGGATTCGTTTTAGAAAGATTTGCACACTCCTGTACAGTATGGATCAGATGTTGGAGAAAGGCACCTGGCACAATGAAATGAGGCATGAGCGTTCCTGTGTGTGTGTTCAGTATCGTTGTTCAAATGAACGCAATACACAACCATACAATGTGTCGTCATTATTTGATTGCATATATGCAGGCTCTAATACTGAGAATACTACACACACGTTGTCGTTGTTCTGTGTCATGACTGAAAAGAGCTGTGACAAAATAAAAGCTGCATGCCATAATGCAATAACTATTGCACGTTTAAACAATTGTGGTTCAGTATATCGCAGCTAGATTTACGGTATTATTATTTTATTTTATTTTATTTTATTAAAAGATTGCAAATTTATGTCATTAAACAGAACTAATCAGAACCAATCCGTTTGCTACCTCAGAACAACCATCTTTAACCATTTAAATCTTCTTCCAAAGTGAAACCGGTGTTTCTGGACTAGTTAGGCCCCTTCATTCACCGGCCCAGCGACTGCTTATTGACAAGAGTAGCAATAATCTCCCTCTTACTTCAGACCCTGTGGGTTGGCTAGAGAGTAATACTCTCTGATCATGGCTATGCAATATGGGAAAATGAATGGCAAATGCAGCTTTATCATATTACTTGGTCATGTAGCGGCAAATATGGCTATCGAGGTTTTTACACTTTGATTTCGAATGTATCACAATACTTCTGTTACTGTGCTTTCATCATTAAGCATACAAACCACTGTGTTTGGCACCAACGCATTGATTGGCAAATCAGTGGATTAATGTAACCTCTGCACTATTAAATATCACACACAGACACACACACACACACAGAACACACCAAATATGATTGAAGCCTGTCAGTGCATTTGTGCTGTGTGTGTGAAAGAGGTGCTTTGATTAGGTCTAAAATGACCCTTCAGCGGATATTTACACTTAATTGTCCTCCCTTTAGATTAAACAGTCCGTTGCCCTAGTAAAATGGTGGAGGAAAAGATGTTATCAAATCCAGCGACGATGTCTGGTAATCTATGAAAATGATCAGTTAACAGTGTGCACAGATGCTATTGGAAAGTCCTGGTGTTAGGTGCAGATGCTGTCTCTTGATTTCCACTGATTACCTGTACAGGGCTGCATGCCAATGTGACAGCAGTTCAGAGAGAATGTCCATAATGCTATGAGGATACCATAATCCTTTTTTGTATGTGTTTTTTTTTTCGTTGTTGAGAAGTGATAATGTAACCAACCACGGAACTGGAAGCAAAGCACTGCATTCCACCATAACAATAAACCTGATTTATGAAATCAAAATGAAGTCTTTTATAATGATGGAATTATTTGCATATGAAACAACACCGTTTTGTGTGGAGATTTTTCATTACAACATACTTTTCTTAACACACTTTACAAAGTAAGATACATGACTTAACACACTTTACTGTACAAAGTAATCGACTTCCATACAAACACATTCAACCATTTTTCTGTTCCCCTGCATTTCCTCAGAAATTCTTCATAGAGACTATTTTCTACTATACACAGTATGTAGAGCAGGGTTTTCTATCTATAGACTTACCAAATATGTGGATAATAGATTTCCAAATATCATTCCAGTTTCTCCAATACAAGAGCACACAGGGTATTCCTGAGTAGCAGTACTGAGGCAGCTATACTTGCAGTGCAGGTTTTTTTTCCTTCTTATTTAGGTTACATGGTTGCAAACACACAGAGCCTTATGTAAGAAGTCATTAAACACTTCATGTTGAACAAACACAGCTAAACGGGGCGTGGAGTGACTCTTCAGAAGAGACTGGTTTCACTCGATTCAAGCTCTTTGGGGAGTGGCACCTAAGGAGCAGAGTGAGAAACTGCAAGTGAGAGACTGTGACAAAGTGTTATCATCAAGATATACAGTATACAGTATCAAGTTATAGTTAGTGTCCCTGTGCTAATTTGGGAATCATTAGGTCTACTCACGGATTTGAGATAGGCCACGTTGCTCTGTCTGATCTCACTCAGGAGGTCATCACGGGGCGTGGGGTCCACCTTGGCCGGCTGCCGCCTCCGAGGGACAGGCTTCAGTGTCTTAATCACGTCCTTCAGGTTGGCTCTCTCATCCACCCCGGCCCTCTCATCCTCCATGCCCGTGTCCCTGGCTCTGGGGGTCTTCCTGAGCTGGAAATTGGCCCTCCCTGGTCTCGTGTCCTCCCTCGGGTCCAAGTCCAGGAAAGGGTCACGCCGTTTGGGGACCCTCTTCAGCTGGACGTCTTTGAGCGGGTTTGCAGCGTTGGCACTGGGGTGGGGCTGTGGAATGGGGTTGCGCTGCTGCACAGTGTGTTTGAGCTGCTTGTGGGCCTGTGGAGGTGTGTTGTTAGGCTTTGGTGGGCAGGCCTCTGTAGGACACGGCTGCTGCTCCTGCTGCTCCTGCTGCTCCTGCTGCTGCTGTTGATACAGCTGCTGCAGGAGCTCAATAGGAGGTACGTAGCCTAGCATCTCCAGCAGGCCTGGGGGAAGGTTCAGGGTGTTCTCGTACAGCTGTAGCATCTCCTTCTGATCCTTCATCTGTTGCTGCTTCTGCTGTTGTTTCTGCTCATCATTCCTCTGCTGTCTCTGGTGGTCCAGGTTCCTGGTCAGCAGGTTGGTCACCACCATCCTGGGGCCTGGCAGCTCAAAGTGGTAGCCCATCTTCAGGAGGGTGTTGTTGGCCTTGAGCAGGCGGGACACCTCCATCTCCGCATGGTGGCCCAGCATGTGCCTCTGGTTGTGGAAGCGGAGCTCGGTGAGGGTCTCGTTGAACTGGAGGCAGCGAATGATGGCTATGATGCCTTTCCCTGTGATGAAGTTGGACTCGATGTTCAGGGTGGTGATGCTGCGGTTCTCCCGCAGCATGTTGGCCAGGGTGAAAGCGATGTTTTCGTCAGCGCCAGTGTTGGCTATGCTGAAGGTTTTCACATGTTTGTTCTTTTTTAAGGCATTGACGTACTCCACCAGCATGTCCTTGGGAATGTTTTCTATGTTGTTCAGGTTGACATCCGTGATAGCAGGGTTGTTTTTGCGCATCTTGTCTAATGTTGTGTCCAGGTTCGTTTCATTTCCTGACGGCCTAGATGTCATCTTAATGCCACCAAGGGCTAGCTTTGGAATATTCAATTTACCTATTTTCTTCTCCTCTTTCGGAGGGATTTTTTCATTCATCTCCTCTGTCCTCTGCTCCTGTGAAGCTTGTTCTGTCACTCTAGGAGTGTCCGCAGAGTCAATGCTGTTAGTATTTACATCCTCAGAAATTTCTGTTGTGCTCACTTTATGCTCTGAGGGCTCAGGCTCTTTCTCGTCCTTTGTCTCTGCAAGCTCTGGAGGGGGTTGTGGAGGGCTGTTGGTGTTGTTTGCAGTGTGTGTATCATAATCTGCTGAGTCTTTTAGATGTTCATTTGTTGCATTTTGCTTTTGTTCAACGTTTCTAGGTTTTTTCACCTCATCTTTTACTTCTACCTTGTTCTCCTCTTTCTTCTCCTCACTCTCCTGTTCCACTTCATTATACTCCTCCTCCTCCTCCTCCACCTCTACAATTTCTTCTATTATTTCCTCTATCACTTCTTCTCCTTCATCTCCATCTGCAACTTCCTCCTCAATGACTTCCTCCACCACCTCATACACATATTCCACATCTTCCGCATTATCTTCTTTTTCTTTATTTTCATTATCTCTTTGATCATTAATTTCATTTTCTATTGTCAATTTCATACTTTTCTGATGAAGAAAACAATAACATGAATTTAGCTTTTTAGAATGCAGACTCCATACAATCAGTTATGTTTGTTTACATTGCTGTAAAAAGATAAAATGTTTCTGATCGCTAATCACCACACTCAGGCTTGACAAGTGAAAAGACTCTATTGAAAACATCTGACAATTGGCCGAATTTCTACACAAGACTGGGATATTGTTTTACAAATCCTTATGCTTCTTTTCATGAGTATATTGACTTACAGTACTGTACTTACTGTACTGTTATTGTACTATTGTTATGTAAATGGGCCCTTGAAGACTTCTGTTCTCACCTCACTGGGTAGAAGAGTGACATTCTTCCTCTCCTCCTCCAGCATGCGGTTGGACTCTTTCTCCCAGTACAGGTAATCCGTCAGGGATCTGTGGTCGAATGACCCGGTGGGAATTTTCTCCGTCTGGTCTTTCTGTCTTTGTCCCACTGGCACCTTCTCATCTGGGGCGATATCATCCATCTCGCTCTGGAGCTGTTTAAGCTCCTCAGGAGACAGGCTGGCCAAGATCTCATCTTCATCGATGTCCTCCTCATCAATGTCGTCTGTACAGAGGTCCTGATCACTGTGATTGGACATATCCACCTCGTAGTTGTTTTTTGATCAGTTAAAAGTAATGTAAAGTGTAGACCCACAGTGAACACAGAGCTGGGACAGAGTGGACACTGCTACTGGCTCTGACTCTGGCTGGTAAGTGGCCTGCTCAGGCCATACACAGAGGCTAAAATTAACCCCCTGGGCCAGCATAGAAGATATTTTTGGTGGGGCAGCAGGGGGGGCCGGCGGGGGTTGTGCATACTAACATACTCTTTTTTCGGCAGCATAAGTCAGCTCGGCACAAGCCTTCCTGATCTTTCAGCATGGTAGTTGACTGTGGGTAAAGGAAGAGCTGGGGATGGACAGGAACAGGTGGTGTGTTTTACACAGGCCTGGGAAAGTTCCAGTGTGAACTGCACACTGGGCGCCGCCCAATCATTTGGGTTCCCTGGAAAATGTAATTATATCTCCCTAAAGTGGTTTACAACAACGAACAGCTGGGATAAAACGAAATAGAGATAGGAATCTGCTGTGTAGCAACTCCCAACACTCATCAGGAATGTATTTATATCAGTATAACATCTTGTAGAGTGTTATACCACTGGAATAGTTGGTGTTGTACTGCATGTACTGTATGGAATGACTAGAAAAGCATGTTCCTGAAGAAACTTTGTGGGCTTGCTACGTCTTATTTTGGTAGTTGATGAAGTTAAGATGGAAAGGTGGATAGATAGATAGACAGATAGATAGATAGATAGATAGCTGAATGAGGATGATGGTTGAGTACAGTAGCTGAAAGAAAGTGAGATGGAGGCGGGACAGATGGTTAAAGATAAAATATGCTCACAGATAGACAGATAGATGAGAGATTGTTCTAGCGTATGTAGATAGAGAGGATAGATAGATGAGAGAGGGTAAGTATAGATAGATAAATAACATTAGGAGGTAGTCCAGCATCTCCAGCAGGCCTGGGGTCCCTGCACATTGTGATGTTGGATTGGTGTGAATAGCTTAAACGTTTTAGGAGGAGTAACATGGCTACTAAAATTCAGAACAT
This sequence comes from Argentina silus, assembly GCF_951799395.1. NCBI lineage: Eukaryota > Metazoa > Chordata > Actinopteri > Argentiniformes > Argentinidae > Argentina > Argentina silus. The sequence goes on from NC_139662.1 coordinate 18,381,314, forward strand.
TAATAAGCCCATTAATTATATTTGTGCACACACCTACAGTAATCCTCATCCACACCCAGGGAGAGGCAGAGATGATTTTGAATCACACTCAAGTGGTGAGGGTTAGCCCTGCCTGGATATGTAAACTCAAGTGTCGCCCTACGAACTTGAGGATGTCCTCTTGGCCCAATGATAGTCACCTGGGTTTTCCACGTGAGCGACCCAGGTTCAAACCCCTCAAGTCACAACAGTACAACAGCTTGTATGTACCTCACACTGGTTTTTATTGATGTCCCAATACCAAATGGGAGATATTTCACTCAGAGTAGGAGAAGACAAAGCCTAACATTACATGGACACTGTACAAATGACACTATACAAACGAAAGGAACCTTATGTGAGGGTAATCCTAGTTCAAAGTCATATCTTTGTAGTCATACAAAAAAGCTAAAATCATGTTTATCAAAAGTTGATATCCTCAACATGCCATTTACTACACTTTGAAACACACACTCACAAAAAAATCTATAAACAATATTGACATGTACATTCAGATTCATACTTGATAGGGGTAGAGAGCATCGGTCCAGGGGATACACAGACGGTGGAAAAGGATGGTTGACTTATTCTTTTGTTATTTCATTTATGAATATTATAATCCTTTTAACGCAAGGCTGCTTGTATAACACTAACTACTCATTGTGTGTGTCGATGCAACAACACCTTGTTATTCTGATTGATTGATTTATAAATCCTTATTCCCACACATCAATCATGGGTGTTCTGATTATCTAAAAGCCAAAAATGAGCATGTATTTTGAAGAAAAAAATAAATATGGTTCTGGTCACGATACAGTGAGTTAAACTTTTTTATCATAGAAATTCCAGTGATGAATGCTCTTTTCTATACCTTCACAATATTCACAATGGGGTCAAATTCTAATAAAGCTGGTTTTCCTAATCAGCATAACCTTGCATTTTGTGCCATTTCCCACATCCATATCTTCCTGAATAATCTCCATCCAATCCAAGGCACATGAGAGAGTCATTCAAGAGTGGCTTCGCACACGTTCAGAGGTCAGTTGCCTTGAGGACTGTGTGCAACACAGAACGCTAGCTTAGCCATCCGCTAGCTAGCCATGTGCTTCCAGTGTTCCGTTTGGATCTCTTCAGAGGAGGCCCATGTAGCTCCCATCCAGGTGGTATCTGTCATTGAGATTACATGAATACGTATGAGTCACCACCAATATCAACGTGTCACATAGCACATAACATGCTGCATTATGGCCCTTGCTGCAACTGATGGACATCATCTACAGGCATGAAAATGAAACAGTTCACATGACAGAAAAAAGTATACGCAGCATGGAAAAAGTTTAGAAAGAGGATGTTAAACAAAAGTAAACTGTCTCTGTACTGTCAAGCATGCAATGCAAGCATCCATGGAATGAGAAATGTTGAATTAATATGGATCACAACTTAATCAGATGCAAGCAAGTAGGTCAACTCAACAGCGGTTCAAGTGTGGTTCGTACAGCTCTCCAGGATGTGGCCTGTAAGATGTGAAGCCAGGCACAGGTGAAGACAGGAACTGTCAAAGTGTGGTTTCCTGCTAAAGGATGTACCGTAATGACCTCAAGATATGTTAGGTTGTTTTCATACCCAGTGAATAGGGTTGCAATGTTGTGACCTTGATAAATTAACAGCGTGTTTGGCAAAATGGCAAATGATGAGATGAAGATGGAATCTCACAACACAGACGATGAAGACTACGATGGAGGACAGCCTACTACTGTGTTGTGGTCTCACCCTTATGTGTTTTGAATGCGTTTCTATTAGTCCTCGTCAGTACAGCTGGCCTCAGCACCAACCATCTCTACTGACTCAGATTTGCTTGGCATCGTGTCAGACCTCGACACTTTGCACTCTGGAGAAAATCTATGGTTATGAGGATTAATAGCGAGTGAGGACGGAAGAAGGACAGAAGGAAGGATAAAAAGAAGGAAAGTAAAGAGAGACAGAAGGAAGGAAGGAAGGAAAGAGAGACAGAAGGAATGAAAGAAAGAAAGAAAGAAAGAAAGAAAGGAGGTGAGTGAAAATATCACCATAGAGTTAATTAACACACCCACACTCATAGAGTAGAGTAGTCATTAGGGGCTGACCAGAGTGCATAATTACTGGGGTTTAGTTTCAGGCCACACAACAGTCTCAAATGTATCATGCTGACAGATAGGAATATCTACATGTCACTTACTGGCAAAGACCGCTTATAGATTATGTATACTCTAATCTCTGTAGAAGTCTATATACCAGCCAAAAGGACCTGCCCAGTCATATGGAGAAGAGGATGAGGAAGAGGAGGAGGGTGGAGAAGAGGGGAGGACGCAGGAGGAGTAAGAGCAGGTGGAGGGCTGGTGGCTAGTAGTGTAAACATGATAACGGTCCTGTGGATCCGGATTGTAGCAGCAGGTACACATAGAGAGTGGACAGGGCTGACATCCACAAGAGAACCTGCCCCTCAGCATAGGGAGGACAAAACATCAACACCAAAACATCTAACATTTCATCCGGATTCTACAAATCATCAATTTGACTGAACTTTGGGGATGCTCGTTCTAGAACCCTAGTAGAGGTGAGGTATGGAGTGATGGTGGGTGACTGGTCCTCACCTGTTGTGTGTTGGGCTGCGGCTGTAGGGGGCGCCATGGACTCCTGGGTGAGCGTGCTGTGGCGTGTCTGGCACGTCATAGTCTGTTAGACCCACCGCTAGCTGGCTACGCCAGTTCCCCGTACTGGCTGCTGAAGAAACTGTACAGAGAGACAAAGTGGTATAACAGTGTAATAACGCTGTAATTATTGCAATTAATGAACTAGTAGAGGTAGATAAGGAACGGTAAAAAGAAAACGGCCAAAAACTTGTTACAAAAAATAATTACTAAATTAGTAGCATCATAACAAAAATATGTAACTACAGCATTACTACACAGGTACAGTATAAGTGTTAACAACAATACAACACCATTACATGCTACTGGATATTGTAACGCGCCCCTACCTGAGGAGTAGGAGGTGGTCCTACTGGAGTGGCTGAAGGGAGCTGGCATGGTCTGGTAGCCCAAGCTGTGCTGGGAGCCACTGTCATAGTCCAACCCAGCCAGCCCACCCCTCCCTGTCTCCCTTTGCACACCGCTGCGGTGATACCAGCCTCTCAGGTGCTCTGCCACCAGGGCCTTCTGCATGTTCTTGGCCAGGGGCTCGTTCTTGGGGCCCTGCCTGCTCCGGGGCAGCCTCATGGTGGCATAGGGGTTTTGAGACAGACTGTCCGCCCGGTCGCTGCTGTAGGTCCTGTACCGCTCGTGTCCATTGTAAGTGTGCACTTGGTAGGAGGGGTTGACGTTGTAGTGTCCTTCCATCTCGTTCTCATACACGTAGGCGCCGTTGGAGTAGGGCTCCATGTCAGGACAGGGGTAGCCCGCCACGTAGTACGCGGTGGGAGCGTAGTGGTTGTGGACGAGGTTGGGCATGCTCCCTGTGTTTCCGTAGACCTCCACCCTCCTGTGAAGTTGATGGTTTCGCGTCCGAGAGTCTATTGTGCAGTAGTGGGGGTTGGCTCCGCTGCAGTAGTCTAGACTGGACTGACTGGTGTAGGAGGAGCAGTCCTCCAGGGCCTCGGTGCTGTTGCTGCGGCGGGCTGGAGACAGGGTGAAGACGGGCTTCTCTGGGTGAGCCTCTTTCATCAGCCCGGACTGGGACTCCAGACTCCCACTGCGATGCCTGAAGGACTGAGAGTTCCCATCCGACCTGCAGAAGGGACAGTAGATTATATATATTATATAATCGCATGCTATTATCCACTGTACAGCATGTGCTGAATACATCTGAGTCTACTACGGGGGAGGCTGGTGGAGGTAGAAATCGGAGGACGGGCTCATTGTAATGCATGGGATGGAATAGGGAATTCCACATTCCGTTCCACGCATTACAATGAGCCTGTCCTCCGATTTCTACCTCCACCAGCCTCTCCTGGTCTACTAGTTTGTTATACAAGTAAGGTATGATGTAAGGCTTAATATCTGAGGGTAAGTTGAGGGTTGTGGTGAGAGTAGGGGTTGAGGTGAGGGTAAATGAGGGTAAATTAGGTGAGGGTAAATTCTAGTCGTGAGCAATTAAGGGTAGAAGTAGGAGTGTGGGTGGGGGGGGGGGGTTCTCACCTGAGCTGGCTGCTGCTGTAGGCATTGCGGGTCATGACCGGTGTAGGGGGCATGCTACGTGGGTCACGGGGGGGTCTGGGTAAGGTCTTATAGGGGCTAGTGTGTGCCGAGGAGATCTCTCTGGGGCGGTAGTAGTGTGAAGCCTCCTGGCCGTCAAAAGCTAATCTGCTGGTGCTTGATAAAAAAAATAAAAAAAAAGATTGGGATAAAGATGATGTGGTGAGGTGGGTGATGATACAGATGGTACTGAATGTATCTCTGGATTAAAGGTGAGGGAAGGGATGGTGGCTGCAGGCATGGTGCACACACCTCCAAAACAACATGTAACTGTCTCTGTATTCAAATAAACAATATGGCAAGAAACACTTTGACCTGAGCCACAGGTAAGTGTGTTGAACAATGAAGTAGTGACATAGGTGCTGTTTCCCCCCACCTGCTGAGGTTCTTGTGGTGGTGGTGGTCCGGCCCCACGGAGCGAGGTGGGCTGAGCTGAGGGGAGCACTGGACCGAACGCGACCGTGGTCTCTGAACTCTTTCAGAGTCATCTGGACAAAGAGACAAATCCCATGGTCAACGTACTGACAAATACAGTATGTTAAGTAGTCACAACTAATGTCTTCATACCTGGCTTCACACAATCACACAACCTGTATATACTGAGGAAGAGACCAAGAGAGGACCTCTGGTTGGTATTCAAACTGTTATTCAGAACCTTGTTTCATGATTGTGCCTATTCTGCCCAACTACTCACCGTCCTCCAGTGGCAGACTGTCTGACAGGGAGCTACACTCTGAACGGTCTCTGACAAGATCATCTGGGGACGGAGGACAGACACATAGTAAATCATAGGGTGATAAAAGCTTAAAGTGAAAATAGCTTCACGCAAAAAACCCCACCGGATGCAATACATTAACACTGACTCATTGCATTCATTGATACTGTCAGTTTTGTGATTAAAAAGTGAATTATATGATGTATGCGCGCGTCTCTTTAACTGCAGTACCTGCAATAATCACAGAGGCTCTTTGGGTGGGCTTCTTGCCCTTTTGGATTCTGTACTGGTTCATTTCGTCCTCTATCTGCTGCAGTTTCTGCATGGCATCCAGACAGTTCCTCCTCCTCTTCTTCTTCACTGTTTTGCCCAGCTCTGACTCTGAGGCCAGCTTCTTAGCTGCTTCCACGATTTTCCGCTGCAGAGCAAACCTGCTCTCCAGGTTCCTCAGATAGGGGTCCTACAGATTAGAACGTACGGGTCATTCCTCCAATCCGGTGCCTTTAACTCATTTAGTGCCGAGGGTGGATAAAGTCGCCCAAATTATCAACAGTCTAGAGTGCCAAGGGTGACTTTATTCACAAAAAATGCATAAATTATCATGCTTCATTTTGTAGCTAATCAACTATTGTTGCTAGGAAAATACCCATAAAATACTTGGCACTCTAGGTGGTGAGTGTTCCAGAATTATTTGGCAGTTAGTGAATTAAGGGGGTGTAAACTTTGAAAAAAGTGTTCCTGATTTTAACTTAATTTGACATTCTGTCATAAAGAGCACATATCCCAGCTCAGGGATATTTTACAGAGAAATACATTACTACAGTAACACTTCAAATACCACCACCACCACCTAACTACTACTGTTGTATACCAGTAAGTTAATATAGCCAAATTATTATGAAACAATCCTGAAAATGGATCGTAACACATATGAATTCTATCGACTTGGCACACTGTACATAAAAACTAGGCTTAGTAGGCTCATGCACGATCATGCAGCCAGAAAACTATACATTTATATGTATTGGGAAATATATTTGCATATACTGCATTTGTATACAAAACAGGACAGGACCTGATCTTAGCTGCATCACATTCCATTACAGAAAAGCAACCATTCTATGTTCACTCAAAGTTGTGTCTGCTTGGCATATTATATCCCACACAAATGATGTCCTCTAACATATATTTCACATAGTCAGTAAAACTGGAGTCAGGGGTAAGTCCTGACCCTGTGACCTGACCAGAGAAAGAAATTAGGCCAGGAAATGACACTTCAATACCGACCTCATTGTAAGGGAAGAGGTCATCCAGTTTGAAAGCCGTGCCAACTCGTCGCCGGATCTGAGGTGGTCTCTCGCCAGCAGACAGGGGATACTCTTTTGGCAGTTTGCCCGTGAGCTCCTGAGAAGGCCAAATAAAGCATCATTTCACTTATCTTTACGGCAAACAACCAGTGGAAACCCTCCTCACAACAGGACAGACCCTGGAGGGCACCCAGATTTTCACACAGCACTTCACTCAAACAGTCTCGATTGCTCAAACTGAAAGCAATTTACATGGCAGTTTGACTGTTCCACTGGCTGCACCCGACGGTTTTGAAAAACAGCTTGCTTATCTGTTCTGCCTCACGGCTCCATGCACTAGTATCAAGCACCATGGGTTGAAAAAAAAGTCGAGGAGCAATGTGGACACAATGTGGTTGACAAGGGAGACACAATGTGGTTGGCAAGGGAAACAATGTGGTTGGCAAGGGACACAATGTGGTTGGCAAGGGTCCTCACCGCTTCCCTCAAGCAGATCTTCTTCAGCTCCTTTGTTTTCAGGGTCAAAACATCTTGGATCTCCTGTTCCTTCTTTTTCAGCTCAGATATCTTCTCTTTTTTCTGTTCTTCATTCGCCTCAGAGTCTGCAGACCCTGTAGTGGTGACATATGAACATATACAATAAGACTGTATGTCCGTACTGTGCGTTTGTTTTGGTTCCACTTTAGGTGTTACAATGTTCACAAAAATAATGGCGAAACTATGACGTTTCATGTCCTTTTCCATAGATCTTCAAAACGGAACAAGAGCTCAACGGAGAGTTTGAGCCAACACAGTCATGACCCACCTGTTGACACCAGACTACCATTGCTGGCCATGATGAAGTTGTTCTTCAGCCCTGTGTCCCCCAGTCTGGTGACCTTTGACCCTCCGGCATGCTCTGTTAGATCAATGGCAATATCACCCAAACTTCTCGCTGCTGCTATTTTACCCTGTTGGGAGGGAGAGAGGAGTTGAGCACGACGGATTTGATAATATGCATACACTACGGTAGAACTAATTACAACGTAGTTAGACTACGTGTGTAGACAGGGATTGGATTACATGACAGGACATGCTGCATTTCACTTACTTTGCTTTGCTTCCTATCCAAGTAGAACTGGTGCTGACTGATTGCCATCACCCAGATGGTTTTGATGAGGGAGTGGCTAGCGTACCATGTGTGGATGACCAGGCCAGTCTGCCCAAAGGTGCGTTTGGTCACTGCCCGTCTACAGGCACACACAAAACCACAGGCCTTAGCGGAAATAATGTATCTGCTATAGCACACATACTGAATGGAAATTAAACAAACACAGTTAGGATCAGAGGAGGCTGGTGGAGGTAGAAATCCGAGGTCGTTGTAACGCATGAAATGCATGAGGCCTTCCTCTGATTTCTGCCTCCTCCAGCCCCCCGTGGTTAGGATGAATATCTAATGTGTGACTCAGTTTTAGGTGTAATTGCTAGGGCGAGATTATCAAATCACTACTTGTTCTCACCTGTGTGGGTCATTAACCTCAACAGCAAACTTCTTCTCCCGAAAATACAGGTTTTCCAGCTGCTTCCACTGGTACAGCTATGATGGTAAACACAGAGAGATCACAACATCTTAGACTTATGGTCCCCAAAGCCTGCACAATGCCCTCATACAAGAAAGCTTTCAAATCATACAAAAATAAAATTACTTCAGTAAGACATTGACGTCGTCATAGTCATTAGTCGGAGGATCGCTACCTAGCCAACCTTAACCACTACCATATCACAGTGTTCAGAATACAGATGGCAACTTATTACACATGGGCTGGTACTGTCATATAATCATGTCTACAATAGCATAATGCAGGTGCTAGTTCAAAGAAAATTGCTACTCTACCAAGGGGCATAACAGAAAGACAGACCATGACGTGTAACACTTTTCATGTCTCATGGCATCGCTCCCCAACCTCACCAGGTGCTGCTGACTGACGACAACTAGATAAGAAGAACCCACCATGGTCAGTGACTCATCATCCGCATGTCTGGAGTCTCAAAAAGACACCGGCAGTTGTTTTGAGTTACACAGACAGGAAAGACACTAACTGTCAGAAGTTGATACAGATTAATATGACATTAATCCATCTTAATCTATCCTACGAGTCCACGGTGCTGTAAAGAACCTGTGACATTCAACATATGAAGTCACTATTGCCTCATTACAATTACAGCATCACTAACAATAACAACAACAACAACGTTTCTCAATGTTAATCCACTTAAAACGTTGTGGTTTCATCATTTGCCATCCATGTTACTCCTCCTGACAACATGATGTTGCAGCTCCATAGTCTTACCAGCAGAGGTCCGGTGTGAATAAGCCCTGTTCCTTTTAGTGCTGCTGTTACCACAGTATATTGTACTGGATAATCCCGTCTGGACACCTCCAGTTATCACAACCACAACCCTTGGCTACAGAATGCTTTCTCCTCTCTGCTATCACCGTGTCTCCTCAGGTATTCACCAACGGGTAACGCCCAGACCCTCCCTCCCTCTCTTTGACATCACAGACACACCAAGGGCTGTCCACCCCTCACGCAACAGCACACCTCTGAACAACCGGGGCTTATTCATGAGGGTGGAATGTTTCAGAGCAGTCAGATGGAAATACGTCCTGTAGAACAGACATTTGTCTTTGTCAGGTAGAATAAGCTATCTTGTCAGCTCTGGACTTTGTATTTATATGTGCAACCTGCTGAACCTTTCACCCCTCTCCCTGTTCAGACCATAATACAGAAGACGACCATAAACTTGTGTTTGATACCATTCCTCATTCCATTCAATGCGTTTAAAATCACCCTGTTCTCTGATTTCTACCCCCATCAGCCTCAACTGGCACACAGATCACACACACAGGTGTTTGTCCTGTCAACTCCAGCAAGCTGCCGTAACAACAACAATAACATCTACAGGAGTTGAAGAGGTTACCCATTTCATACACATGATTCTCAAGTAGATCAATACTTCTAAACTTGTCTAAACTCGTGCCTCACACTTGTCTAAGTCTTCTCCAGGTAAACACACGCAGGAGATTTTGTTATGACTATGAGTGATCAGGCTATCAGCCTTCCAAACACAACCTATCAGGAATTTTGACGGTTTAACAAATAGCTTGATTACAGACTCTGGTTACAGACTCCTTGACGGGGATGTTCAAGTCTGGCCTAGTCTGCTCCAGCTGTACTGGAGGCCAAACCCCTGTCAGAGGGAGGATAAGTTATTATAAATGCGTGTGATACTGTAGGTCCAATGAGTCATCGTTTTACACGCTGCAGGAATCCTTATGCTTGCCCTGTCATTTTCTCCATACACACCCCAAACAGGCTGCCAAAGGTGCTGGAGCTGACAGACAATATCAAGCAGGCATCTTATCTGTATTATGTCCAATTGTGCTTGTTTGTACATTGATGTATGCTTTGTTCACATTCACACAAAATGAGCACGCTGACAGGACCTATGCCGACAAGGAGACACCAATTGTAGATGGAGAAGAAAGGACTGTCACACAAACACTTCAATCAGGGATACGGGGAATCTACTATTTACCTTCCGTGGTTTCAATTTGTCCTGTAAATCATATTGGCCGATTCCTTTGTAGCTGATTCCAAGCCACCATGGCATCCCTTGCTTGTCCTGTGAAACAAAAGCACAGTTCAATGTCTGAACTGTTTATGTACAATACAGTATATACTGTCTATATATAATATTCTTATTATATTATTTGCATCAAATAAAGACTGTACAGTATGCTCAGTGTGTAGGACAGCAAGGATTGAGATGGAGGATGACCAAGAAAATACACCGGTTGTGCATTAATGCAATACATTTCTTACCTTCACTTCATAATAATGAACACCGTATGTGGGTAGTGATTCCACTAAAGTCAAATACCTGAAATTAAAGAATTTCCCATTAGTACAAATGTCCTATTTAATCATATGAAGGGGGTTCATCACAGATACATGATATAGAGTGAGTGTGAACTGTTAACGATGGCCGCAGTGAATCACAATGATTCACTGGCCAGACAGTAACTGGAGTGAGGTTATTGATTTTTAGCAGACCTTGGCCAGCAGAGAGAGAGAGAGAGAGAGAGAGAGAGAGAGAGAGAGAGAGAGAGAGAATAAATGTGTGTAAGACAGAAAGAGGGTGTGAGCGAGAGAGAGAGAGAGAAAGACGAGTGAAGGAGAGAGAGAGACAGAGAGAGAGAGAGAGAGAGAGACAGAGAGAGAGAGAGAGAGAGAGAGAGAGAGAGAGAGAGAGAGAGAGAGAATAAATGTGTGTAAGACAGAAAGAGGGTGTGAGGAGCGAGAGAGAGAGAGAAAGACGAGAGAAAGACGAGAGAAGGAGAGAGAGAGACAGAGAGAGAGAGAGAGAGAAAGACGAGAGAAGGAGAGAGAGAGAGAGAGAGAGAGAGAGAGAGAGAGAGAAAGACGAGAGAAGGAGAGAGAGAGACAGAGAGAGAGAGAGAGAGAGAGAGAGAGAGAGAGAGAGAGAGAGAGAGAGAGAAGGGTGAGAGGAAGATTTATGAAGTCTGGGCCAAATGACATCCCTTATCAGCTGACTTGTGGTAAACAAGGCTCTGTGAGAGCGATTATTGTTTTTTCGATACTCACTGCACAATGGCTTGTCCTCGAGAGACTCCTTTCAGTTGCTTGTAGTGTTCTATCACTCGGTCTTCACTGTAATAAAATTAAGATGACATCTTCAACTCTTTAGATATGGGGTACACACTCAATATTGTACTGTATCTCCCAGGAAGAAATATTCATATTAAGTGAGTGTGTGTGTGTAGAGATACATCATGGCCTGCTTGAATATTGCTATTGCACTTAAATTGGCTAACAGTAGGTTGCTACTGTACCAGGGGAGGCTGGTGGAGGTAGAAATCGGAGGAGGACGGGCAATATTCAAGCAGGCCATGATGTACTGCATCTCTGCACACACTCACTTCAAAAAGATGAATATTTCTTCCTGAGAGATAATGTAATGCATGCAATGGAATGAGGAATGGTGTCTATCAAACACTTAACATTATACCATTGCTCATTCCATTCCATGTATTATAATGAGCCCGTCCTCTGATTTCTACCTCCACCAGCCTCCCCTGTACTTTACACTTCTTAAGAAACACTTCTTAGTCTGGCGGATGTCCCTACTGAGAAACTTTGAACATGTTCAAAGCACTTTGAACATATTTAATGTGGGATTACCAGTATGCAAGCGACGGGTGTTCCTTCAGCACTTTGGTAGGAAGAGTTGGAAGCTTCTTCAGGTCCGCTCTGGTGGTTTCATCACTGGAAATAATGATAGAACATGATATTCATTATTGTGTCTATTACTCATTATTCCTTTCTGCAATATCTTTACCTTTTTATAGTTCACTTTTTTTTCCAGACCTTTGTACAAACTTTATGTAGAGCACTGAGGTCTTTTTAAGTCTAGCAACCCTGGAGCCAGTGTACTTCAGTGTACTACTATGATCGTGCTGTATCACCACTGCTTAGCCTGGCCTACAGGCCTTATTTCACACTACAGAGCCAAACCGAGCTGAGCCAACCTGAGCTGTACTGGGCTGGCCTGGTTAGACATTCTCCACAGTTGCTGTGTGAAGTGCTGTAAAGGACAATGTGAAAGTAAAATATCCGACTCAGCATAGTGTGCTTCGGGTCGGCCCTGTCGCGTGAAAGGCACACAGGTGCAGAGAAGCTCCAGGTGCATAGCCACAGGGAAGGTCTTCTCTCTTCACAATGAACCCACTGAGATGAACTAAGCTGCATTCCCTGGCCATCTAACCCTCTTGTGACTGCTGTTCATGTGGAATGAAGCAGGTGGCAACGTGGACAAAGCTCCATAGTGCTCCACCTGGATGGTGGGGCCTGTCAAGGAGAAGGTGCTCATTGTCACTGTTGTTGGACCGTCTCGTCTGTTTGTTAAAACCTGAATAAAAATATGTTTAAAAAAAAATAAAAATAGAACACAAAATAATAAAGAAGAAGGTGTTTTATTACACCACGTTTGGGTAGAGCTATGCTGTAAGATTCCAGGACTGCAGCGGCATTGGCGTTGTCAGTGGTGTGAGATTCATTAGAAGAGCAGTGCAAGGTTTCAGCACACTGTGGCAAGCCTCACAAGGCACAGCATCATAGCCCTCTCTCAGTTTGTTGTTAAGATTTTAAGTCTACAGAGAGAGACAGCTACAGTACATTATTGAAGGCCTTTTCTCTTGCTATGTGTTAAGATACTGGTCCGGTTCTTGTTAGTATATGAACGTCCTTACCTTGTGTAATCGCCCTTTGCTTCCTGAATAGATAGAACAGATAAAACAAGTCATACGAAAATTCGGACTTTAAAGTAGGTCATTCATCTACAGAACAAATATCACCAAAACAAATAAAATAAAATAAACTAACCTGCAAAGCATTTGCTGCTAGTTTGAAGACATTTTCACTTTCTACCTCTATACCCCCCTGGTAGAAATAAAGCAGAATAAATAGTACATAGGGTTTACAAGGAGGCTTTACACATGTGCATCATCTGTATCTTTAGCAGGCTACATGTGTGTTTGACACCATTTCTCATTCCCTTCCATGCATTACATTGAGCCCGTGCTCCGATTTCTGCCTC
>NC_139662.1:18399242-18486742 GCF_951799395.1 Argentina silus
GTCTCGTCTTTAGATGCTTACATGTCCTTTGAACATGTTTCTGGCATATTGTAGGCCTACTATACAGCGAATTGAACTAAATGATCTCTTTGTGAAGGCTAATTTCATGCTAAACACTTTCATATTTCCTGGAGACATGCAAGGTCATGTACTGTTTACTTAGGGTCATTATTAGCCTGGTCATTGACTTATCTTAAGCATAACAACGAAATACTTGCATACAGAAACCATGCTCAAAGGTGGTGTTTAAACTTGACAACCTCCAGTCAAAACCGAACACTTCACACACGAGCTGAATCGAAGGACGGGCTCTTTGTAATGCATGGAATGGAAAAGGGTGTGTTTGATATCATTCCTTATTCCGTTCCATGCATTACAATGAGCCCATCCTCCGATTTCTGCCTCCACCAGCCTGTACTGGCTGAACTAGTAAACATCAGGTTTATTGGCTTCCCGCTCCAATACAAAGACAAACACTCTGAGAAGCCAAAACAATGCCTTCCTGTCAGTTCAAGTGGCAGTAAACAGACTTCTAAACAGGATACCCTATCAAAACCTAGCAAGCCTGAGTGTGACTGAAGAAAAGATCTCAATCTAAGTGTTTCTGAGAAGTGTTTTTTCACGTTGCAACAAAAAATTGTTCAGGTCAAGGTCCCTCTCTGATTTTGTGAGATGACTGGTCTCTTGGGAAGATAATTAAATTCCCCTCTATAAATGCTACACTCTCCGTATGTGAACATACCTTTGGCCTCTGCCTGTGACCGGCCATAACCCAAAGACCTCCGTTACAGCCTGGTAGCTAACCCCTGTATTACAGGCTACATTGGAGCTAACCCCTAAGGCAAGGCAACACTGAGCTCTAGCACATGAGAGGAGCCAGGGACACCTGTTCCCCCAAGCTTAACGCCTTCTGGATCCTGAGAGAGCGATGTCATGGGTGTGGTGTTGAACATTCTCCCATATCTGATTTCTCCCCAGGCCTAATTCTGTCTGTGATAAAACATAATGGCAATGCCCTCTCCATCTCCATAACAGAAAACCTTTCAAACTGTTGTTATGTCTACGAAAATGTATGTTGGACACAAAGAGCTACAGGATATTGTGCTACAGTACAAACAACTGATTAAAATATTAATTTTGTTTTATCAATAGCATACCTTATCTGCTGTAATAACTGATTAAAATATTAATTTTGTTTTCTCAATTGGCAGCAATGAGACCTATGCTTTATTATATTATTGTCATCATAGAGCAGGCTACGGCTCACAAACCATTTATCCTGTCTAATAAGGGAAACTGTAGTAGTAGTAGTACAGTAGTAGTAGTAGAAGTAGTAGTAGTAGTAGTAGTAGTAGTAGTAGTAGAAGTAGTAATAGTAGTAGTAGTAGTAGTAGTAGTAGAAGTAGTAGTAGTAGTAGTAGTGATGGTAGTAGTAGTAGTAGTAGTGGTGGTAGAAGTGCATGCAGTAGTAGTAATAGTAGTACAATAGTAGTAGTAGTAGTAGTAGAAGTAGTAGTAGTAGTAGTAGTAGTAGTAGTAGTAGTAGTAGTAGTGGTGGTAGAAGTGCATGCAGTAGTAGTAATAGTAGTACAATAGTAGTAGTAGTAGTAGTAGAAGTAGTAGTAGTAGTACTAGTACAGTAGTAGTAGTAGTAGTAGTAGTAGAAGTAGTAATAGTACTAGTAGTAGTAGTAGGAGTCGTGGTAGAAGTAGTAGTAGTAGTATTAGAAGTAGTAGTAGTAGTAGTAGTAGTATTAGAAGTAGAAGTAGTAGTTGTAGTAGTAGTAGTAGTAGTTGTAGTAGTAATAGTAGTAGTAGTAGTAGTAGTAGTACAGTAGTAGTAGTAGTAGTAGTAGTAGTAGTAATAGTAGTAGTAGTAGTAGTACTAGTACAGTAGTAGTAGTAGTAGTAGTAGTAGAAGTAGTAATAGTACTAGTAGTAGTAGTAGGAGTCGTGGTAGAAGTAGTAGTAGTAGTATTAGAAGTAGTAGTAGTAGTAGTAGTAGTATTAGAAGTAGAAGTAGTAGTTGTAGTAGTAGTAGTAGTAGTAGTAGTAGTTGTAGTAGTAATAGTAGTAGTAGTAGTAGTAGTAGTACAGTAGTAGTAGTAGTAGTAGTAGTAGTAGTAATAGTAGTAGTAGTAGTAGTACAGTAGTAGTAGTAGTAGTAGTAGTAGTAGTAGTAGTAGTAGTAGTACAGTAATAGTAGTAGTAATAGTAGTAGTACAGTAGTAGTAGTAGTAGTAGTAGTAGTAGTAGTAGTAGTAGTAGTAGTAGTAGTACAGTAGTAGTAGTAGTAGTAGTACAGTAATAGTAGTAGTAGTAGTAGTAGTACAGTAGTAGTACAGTAGTAGTAGTAGTAGTAGTAGTAGTAGTAGTAGTAGTAGTACAGTAGTAGTAGTAGGAGTAGTAGTAGTGAGTAGCTGTATTGAGGGATTTGCCTACTGAAGGGTACTGCAGAGTTTCATTATCAGGCGCTGGAGCTGCAGTGACGTTCTGCAGAGCCCTGGGGAGGGGAGCAGTTAGTCAACTGAGGAGCAGTGTGAATGCAGAGATGGGGCTGTGGATGGGTGGAATAAAACAGATTGCTGGTAACACTTCACCTAGACTATGAATCAGCCCCCTATACAGATGCTACTATATCATAAACATATTATGCCCCATCAACGTTATTGCATGACATACAGTACACAGTGCTTATACGCATTTACTGTCAGTTGTCATTTCCGGTGGTTATCCAGAGCTAAACATATGATTTCAGTAAACAGGTTTATGATTACCAATGTATGTTATACTGTACGGAAGAAAAGTAGGCTAGTAGTAGGTTTGTATCATTATGCAAACTGTTTATATAGAAAGTGCTGATTACTGATTGTTATTCATAACAGATATGACAACTCCATTTATGTCTTGCAGGATATGTCTAAATGCAGTAGAAGTTGCCGTTCCAAAAATAAACCTATTTTTTTCCTTCTGTGATTCATGTAGAGACCAAGGGGTTCCTGTAGACATGGCTGCCAACTGCGTGGTGTTGCTCAGCAGCATCAAACAGACTTGTGAACGTCTCAAACCACCTCTCATGTGGAGATGGAAAAGGATAAGATGTTGTGGGATGTAGAGGCGGAAAACCAAACACTGAAGTATAACTGTTCCCAGTTTTAAAGCTATTATTGATTATTTCCATTTACGGTACTGTATCGATTATCGATTATACTGTATCGATTTACAGTACTGTACCAACATATTTACCATCTTAAATAAACCTCTTTAAATTGTATAAACGCATGTCCATGATGTTTTGTTGTCTGCAGTGACCCCTCTTCCCTTCTCAAGAGTTCAGTCATTACTTTATGTCTTGGGATTTAAACAATGGCATTATCTTCACATTACTCACAAACTGTTTTCAATAGGATATCCTGTCCAATGAATGAGGGGGCCATCACCACGACCTACGGGACAAGTCTCAGACTAGAGAGGATCCTCCACTTCCACATCCGAACCACAGTCATCAAACTAACAATTCCTGTTTACCATTTCAGCTGCCTGAAACTACGTCAACACGCTCTGTGTGTTTTCCTGAAACTCTCTGTGAAAATGACACGTAATGACAACTTGTGATCAAGTCACACACATAATTCAGTGTTCTATCTTTGTCTGTTTACTGCCAAATTTGGCAGAACAGAAATAAAACTCCCGTGAGATGCAGTCATTTTTTTCAACAAGCAACCTGACACAAATGTGTTCATAAACAAGTTGATAACTGGGAACCTACATGCAACTCTTAACTTCAGAGCTAGTTTTGACCAGAGCTGGCTAAAACAACTGTCATTGGACAGTTATTATCATTATTATCCTTGAAGAGTAAAATGCCATACTGAACCTTGACTGCTTCCTCACCAGTACTGGCACTACCACCTGTACAACAGCGACCACTCTTACAACTGCTACTGTACTACTCTTAGCCTGCTGTTGCCTCTATACTGCTGGTATTGAGCATTGGAAATAACTAATAAGTGGCCACATCCAATGCAAAATCAAGGATGCAAATCATGCACAACCCCCCATGACTATCTTGTTTACACATTCAGTGCAGCAGAACTGCACACAACATGGATGAGGTCAGAAACTGAAAAACAAAGATAACTTGCGGAGAAATGTGTCGTTCCCAATTAAGTTGTATGACTAGCCTGTAGAACACCGTAATGCGGTTTTGGAGCTAATATATTCTCCTGTTGTAGATTCACTTAAAAGGCTAAATCCTTGAATCAATAATTTGTAGATTGAGAAAGGCTATATAATAATTTCTTAGATTATCAAATTGGACTACCACTTCAGGCAAGGAAACCTACTCTCTGCACTTATTCCTCAAGCCACACATTGGTTCTTACTGTAGCCTACTGTATGTCATGAAGAGGTCTGAGCAATTAATAGGCAAGGTGTGTCAGTCAGTTGGCAAATCTATTGTACACATTATCCGATCACATATCAACGGTTTATTTGTTTCTTACATTACAACGAAGAAAATACTTCTCAATTGTCTTAATCAATTAAAGACACTTGCCTATTAGGACACATTTTGCACAATGGGTAGGGAACAATGAATAGCCGACTGTAGCCTACAGTAGCCTACATGGGTGGTAATTTTGCTCATGGCTAATCTGAGTCCCTGTAGCAATTCAGACATGGCAATGGCAAAAAATAGCCCATGGACGGATTCTTTTGTTGAGGATAAACACGGAGAGCTACCGGCATATGTCAATATTGATAGTAACAAGCCATGGTACAGTCAACCCATAACGATAAGGTAAACGCCGGTTGACGAATCCACTGCCGTTCAAATGCACTTTGTTCTCCTATAGTTTAGAAAATACACCAATATCGTTTACTGTCACAAAATAACGGGGAAACCTTACCTTTATTACGGGCGTTTCCTTATTGTTCAGCTCGCTGGTGACTTGAATCTAAGGTAGGTCTTCCACGGCATACTGGAAACCCCTTCAATTCATCCCCATCTCCGCCCTGTCTCTTTCGTTTTCTGCAAAGGAGGAGAGCCTTCAAGCCGTATCGCTGTCCACTATCCCCAGCCTACTCGCGTATTCGCGCACGCTTGCATTCATCCATTCACGCACGCTCACCACGCCTTCACCCCGCGGGCATTTACGTGAAAGGATCTTCAACGCCTGTCCTCTCATCCGCAGCTGCTATGATGAACAGTACCAGTACACAATGCCTATTACACATGATGAACGTTATCAAACGGTTCATGCATGTTGCATAGCCATGCTGTATTTTAATATATTGAAGATCTAAATATCTGGGTTTTAAGAATGGAATATTGGTTGAAAACTCTTGTGAGAAGCAATTGTCTTTGTGTGCATTGATGTAGCACCAAGATGCCCAATATACAAATAAAAAATATATATATCCTTAATGAGAAGCAAAAATTCAACTGATCCAAAATGTGTCTGTGAAATGCCCTTTCATGTTACCTGTAACAGGTCTGTTTTATGCATGTTACACATATGTGTTATGTGTGATAGATCCTATAGTATTTCCTGCAATGACCTTTTTCATGCTGAGAGAATTTGAAAATGATTGGATTAAAAGCATTGGTGGGATAATTCTCATTTACACTCTCTTTAGTGGTTAAGCTGTATCACACTGCCAAATAATCTCCAGGAATGTCAATGAATGAACATTGTCACTGGGAAATCCTATGCTTGACACTCAGAATACTATGAGTGGACCAGATTATTGGTGTGTATTTCACATGCAATATTCATTCATGATTAGGTGTGTTGCCGCTCCTGAAATATTAAGTGCACCCTTAAACTGTAACACATGAAGACAGTAATCTTCCAAGGAAATGGAACAGAAAATATCTTCCTGCACATCTGCCCTCCTCCCCCCCCGACTGAAAATGGCAGAAGAATGTTGAGGTAAACCATGGGGAGGATGTTTGATTCCCCACTAAAGATTCTGATAGGTGACATCATCAAAAGAGAATGGACTAGGCTTTATGTTGACTTCAAGCTGTTAAAACACTGAGATACGGGAGAATATAGTGTATGTTTTTTATTGAACAATGTGTCGAAATAGTCAGTGTTTTATGATAGCTTGTGTTGGAAATATGTATAATTGGCTGCATTGTATTAATTCATTTGTCAAGATGCTGATTGATGAACCACACACAGCCTACTGTAAACGCCTTCCCGGGGGGATGCCTGTGCCTCCCCCATCCCCCCTGCTAAGGTTTCTGCCATCAGACACAGACATGAATAAGTATCTCATTAAGCTTCCCCAAAACCATCTGTCCAATGGATATCTCCTCCTCACAGTCAAAGCCAACCAGTTATTTAGATATTCATGTAGCATACATTATAGCATTCGATTGCTCTCATTAAGATAGAGTTGAGGAATGCCTAACATGTGATGCAGTTTAGTCTCCTTCCGTTTTGGGAGGGACACCCTCTTTTAGAAAATGTATCAGTGCTTGATTACCTATTTCAGTCGCAATTTGATCAGGACCAATAGTGAAATCCTGCTGGTTGCATGGTGTTCTGTTGAACCGAATGTCTCATATTCTAGCCTGCTTCAGAATCCCTGACATGATTCAGACTGCATAAGTATCACCAAGGGAACTGTGAAGGTAGTTCAAGGAGGACTTCATCCCATACTGACCTGAACACATGCATGAAATAGTGGTAACCCTAATTATACTGAGTTGTACTGGGCTGGCCTGGTTACACACCCACCATAGTTTCTGAAGCAGTGGTGGAAAGGACCATGTGAAAGGATATTATCAGAGCCCGTCCAGATCAGCCCTGTAGCGTGTAAAGCCATTTAGAGTGTAACCATACAGTGGAAGCAAGTCACCTGGAGCAAGAATCACTTAATTCTAAACAGGGTAAACTTTGAACTATCATACATTCATTCATAACAGGACATCATATTAATAGAACTGTAGTAAAGTAATAGACTTTCTTAAACAAGTGCGTGCAAAGTTCAACCAGAATCGTTGAAAGGTGTGTTTTTCTTGTGCTTTCCCACATGCAATTGTTTGCATTTGATTTGCATGGTGAAATGTAGGTCATGATGTGAGCCAGTTTAACAGGATGACACAAATGCAAATATTGGACTGATCTCATGATTGTCAAAGCAGGCATACTGCTCGAGCATGTACTGTATATATGTGATGTGTATATGATCCCTTTCCTTGCTTTACACTGCCGCCTGGTGGAGAATCAGAGTCATGGGAGGGGACAGAGACAGACAGACAGATATTGTCACGTGGAGGAGAGATGCGGAGTAGAGGGCTTTTCGATTAGTCTAACCTTTCGTCTGTAACACTGTAACATCTTAATAACTAATTGGTTGTTACTTAGCAGAGGAGTGTTGAGAGCTATTGCGGTCACACTTTTAATTGTAATTGTGGATTAATGTTGTAAATAGGCTACTGTAGTACAACATTGTAATAACATGTTGTAACATACAGTAACGTATTGATAGCCTTCATGTTATTACATGGTATTGAATTTGAGCAGGTTTTATAAGTGGAATGTGTACTGTTTTGAGGAGCAGTTAAGGGAATCTAGAAGACCTGCATTTGAAGAGAGATGTTTTATCGGGATCAAAATAAATGGCTTCCTCCAATAGTTTCACAATATTTGGGTCAGTGTTTATACAGTTTATTGTAATAATCTAGCAATGAATACTGCTTTTATGGCTTGTACATTTTAAAGGCACAATCTGGGATTTGTTCTGCTGTTCATTTCAGTTCATACCCACTCGAAGAACATGCTTAATGAGTTTAGTACAACTGTCCTCCTACCTTATCATAATAAGAAAGGTAAAATCCCATCGGATGTTGCGACCAATGAAAAAGCTGCTGACACTGACAAATCAAAACACCAAATTTATACCGTATGGCACCATGGTGCTTGTAGTTATCTATCGCATAAACTCCAGTTTCCACTAGACTACTCACTGCTCTAGAGAACTACAGATTTTCTGCGGCGTTTGCGCTCTGGGTTTGGGAGCAAGGCGGATTGCATTTTCAGTGGCTGGTACTGCGTGTGTTTTAGAGTGGTGGCTGATATCGTTAGTTTCCTTTTAATTTGATATTGTCAAGAGTTGACAGCTGTAAGTATGCAATCGGAATCGGGAATTGTTCCCGACTTCGAGGTTGGAGAAGAGTTTCAAGAGGAACCTAAAACGTATTACGAATTGAAGAGTCAGCCTCTGAAAAACAGGTCAGTGTTTTGTCTGGACTGTTATTTTCCTATCGTAAAACGAGTGTGATGTCCCTGGCAGGTTTTGAAAAGTTTAATTGTCGGGGAAATAATCCCGGGGCTACATTAGATCACAATAGAACCATTTGACGCGCTTCCGTAGGGATGTCATCCTATTACCACCGGTCTTTGCGAGCTTTCTAGGAGGGATCTGTTTGCCTCTCATTCCTTATGGTTCTTCTTTGCACAGTTAGTTATGCAACACTTGGGTGTTGTCTTGTCAACACCAACTTCAAATATTGGCCTTTGAAAAAAAATATGGGTTGTTCATGGATTATTTCTCAGCATGGTGCATCACTCATTATAGGACTATTTCTCAATAGCCTATCATCATATCACCATTCTGAACTTTATTTGAGTTTTATTAAGGTGATCTTTATTATAAGATTGAGTCTTTTAGTGTGTGGGGGGGGGGGGGGGGGAATCTTCCTTTCTTTCTTTTCTTTATTTTTCTCCAATCAACACAAACTCTCCCAAGCACATTTAGGCTAAAAAGGGACATTTACGGATGATTTCCTAAGTAGTTGTGAAATGACATATTAGACACCTATTTGCAGCCATATTGTGGCCTCCCATGGCTGAACAATGAGCAGGGAGCTGAGTCAGGTCTATAGTCTCTGGCTATGACCTTTCACCCTTATGCTGGGGTCCAGGCTTCGGCTGAATGGTTGTCCTATTGGTTATGTCTCTTCCTGCTGTAAAGATGTAATAATGTTGTACTCAAATGTTGTTACAATGTCATATAGTATTTGTTTTGTAATGGAATGCTTTGTTATTACACAGGTGAAATATGCACTTGCAACAGCCTGAGATATAAACCTGCACCAATGTGACCAATATGAAGAATATTTTTGTCTGTGATGGTGCATCATGTCAAGCCAATGTGCACATTGCTGGGATGTTTGATTTGAGAGATTTTAGTTTTGAGCTATGGTCTGAAAAGGCTGTAGCCTAAATACTCTATGCATACCTGTTGTGTAAGTAATTACATTGAAGTTACAGTATATTGTTTATTTTTGTCTTAGAGTTCCATGCTTCTTCATTATTGTGTTTAGTGGTTGAAGCATGTGACCATACCTTATTGCTAAACAGACATTCCTCAGAATAAGAAAGTTGGTTTGTGTCTGTGTGTGTGTGTGTGTGTGTGTGCGTGTGTGTGCATGCTTGTGTGTGTGTGTGGTGTGTGTGCATGCCTGTGTGTGTGTGTGTGTGTGTGTGTGTGTGTGTGTGTGTGTGTGTGTGTGTGTGTGTGTGTGTGTGTGTGTGTGTGTATGTCTGTGTGCACGTGTATGTGCGTGCTAGCCTGGCCTGGCCTGCATGTTTGTGTGACTGTGTGTGTGTGTGTGCGAGTGTGAGTGTGAGTGTGAGTGTGAGTGTGTGTGTGTGTGTGTGTGTGTGTGTGTGTGTGTGTGTGTGTGTGTTGAAAACAGCCTGAACATGACAGAGCTCCTCTGTGTCCAGACAGACAGAGTTCCTACAGCGGACTTGTGGTAGACACTATCTATTTTTTCCCTTCTGGATCCTGGCATTCTGTCAGCAATTTGTTTGAATTTTGTTGCTGTCCTTGCTGCTGTGTAGTTGTCTTTCCTTTCCCAAAACGTCAATAAAGAAACAACCATCATCTCATGTCGTACTGCCCCAGCCTTTAACTTAGTTCATAATTTTAAACTAATTTCTTCATTAGTAAAATTTGATTACATTGTTACAAATTTATAAGCTGAATGAATGGTATTTTTGTGCCCTGTTACTTGGTTATAGCCGATGCCATCTTCTCAATAGTGCACCGCTGAAAGGCCCTGGCAGTTGCAAATCCGATAAGATCTGTGACTGTCCAAAATTGTTTGACATGTTTGAAAGAATTCCATTTCCTCTTACGACACATGTGAGAATGACCCACTAAAAGTAGCCTACATCCTAATTGACCGCATGAAACCATGACCATAAGCCAACCGCTGAGAGAAGGGTTACAGTATTCTGACCATGTTTATCCTCACATACCCTTGTGGTTAGTAACACTGACAACGCACTATGGTTAATTAGTTTGTGTTATGTTTTGTTCCCTAATGTACACCAGTTCAGCAGGGACAAAGATAGATTAGCTGGCATGACATGCCTAAAGTGCAGTGTTTTTTAAATGTGAAATTATGATGGTGATAACATTGTGTAGAATATTGCTTTTAGAGAGAGAGAGAGAAAGAGAGAGAGAGAGAGAGAGAGAGATGTTGGTTTTCTTGCTGTCTCAGAGAAATTTGGCAGCGGCATTGGGACCCCCACAAACGGTGTGCCAGACTGTGAGTGCCAAATATAGATGTGAGACAGACGGTGAAACTTGTCTTCTATGCAGTGTAAATTAGCTATGTAAATTTAGCAATGGATGTGACACCTCAGAAGCGGTGAGGGGCTTTGGTTGTTAGTTGCCATGAAGTGACATTTTACAAGATAACCAATGGAGCTAAATGCAGATGTTGAGAGATTTAGACTGTAACCATGCTGCAAATTTAAAGATTTAGGAAGTTTCAGCTGCAAGGGCTTTCATACTTGGTCCTGAGAGGCCTCAGTGGGTTTGTCATAGTATGTGCCAACCTTATGAGAAGCATTGCAAATGGAATTTAGACTTTATGCCTGTGTAGTAAGCAAACACCAATAAACAAATGTATTCATTAAAAAAAATCCATATACGTTGATATTTTGTTCTGGAAAAACCAGATTACGGTACACAGATTTTCTATCATTTCGGAATGTGAGCCTGACACACATCTTTGGTGTATTATCGGTGGAATATGTGCCGATACAGACATTTCTGTAAAAGGCCAATATTAGCCGATAATATCGGCGTTCCAACATATCTGTCGGGCTCTACTGGTAACAACAATGTATTAACAGGTTTTTATATAGGATAGTAGCTTTGTAATTGCATTTGGAGTTGAGCATTTTTGTTATTATTGATATGAAAATGATACAGGTACAGGTTGGACATAACTGCCATACCGTGACATTATGAATGAAAAACAAACAAACGCTGATGTCCTGACCTCTCATCACTGCTCTCCCTGGTTGTCTCCATGGCCATCTGTCACACTTTTGTACCACATGTCACTGCTGCATGTAACCACCTCAAACCCCAGTGACATAGAAATGGCAGAAACAGAAGTCCTACTACTACTTGTTATACATTGTATGTCTTGTATGCTTTTCCATGAACATCTAGTACTTTACATGAGAGTTCTGTGCTAATGTAAAAGGGTTCGACAATTGTCTGCCCAAGGATATACAGAATTGAACCCACGTACTATAACAAGCCACAAGGTACTCTAGAAGCTAGTGTACCAACCCTTACCCCACCTAAACCAGCTCTGGTTGTGTGAGAACGAGACTACTTCAGGTGTCACTAAGCGTCTACCAGTGCTACAGTATGGTCAAGATCAGGGGACGAGGAAGTTACTTGTCTGAGAGGTTGGATGAGGTAATGGGCTAGCCAGGGTCTGTCCCTGGGGGTCAGGAGCAGTGCGTGCTGTTCCTGGAGTACCAAGCAGCGATGCCAGGGAGAGCAGGGTGTTCCTTTCTAATCCAGGATGGGGACAGGAGTTAGGACATGATCTGAGTGACACTGACGGGTGCTGGAGTCAGAGATAGTATCCAATAGTTGTGTAATCATCATCATCATCACACACCCCCACATCCTTACTCCTGCTTTGGCTCTAAGAACATGCAGTGGACCACGGCCATGGGTGGTGTTAGTTTCCCAGATCATTCCAGTTGGACATGATAGAGTAAGCAGGTGTGGGATAGACGATCAATGTCCTCCTCCAGGACACAGGGTGTTCTCGGGTCATATCCTGCAAAGGAGCAAAAAACTAGAGGCTACAAATGTAACCCGTGTTCTCTGAAGGAGATGAGGGAGACCCCTCCCGGCGGGACACGCACTCTTGTGTACCTTTCGCTGAAGACCCCGATACAATCACGCCTGGTACAAGCTGGTGATGCTTGCAGATAGCCCCGTCTACCGTTTGTCCTATATATAGTACCTAGCAAGAGCACCTATTTTATCTAGCGAGCCGCTCTTCACGATCTCAGTGTGAGAGGGGAAATGAGGTGAGGGATCTACCTCAACTCCTTCAGAGAACCTGGGTTACAGTCGTTAGGGCTGTGACGGTCAAATAATCATTAGAACTGTCATAACTGTTCAGTTCCAACTTGTTATATTTAAATATGCTATGCCTGTCTGAGGCTGACCCTCCCCTCTGATTGGTGTCTCCGAAATATATTTTACAAAGACAACGGTTGAAGAGAGGACAATCTCATTGTTTTACCAATACCAATATTATGTTCCAACACCCAGTCATTTTACTGAAGTGTACAGTGAGGTTGGCCCAACTGGAGGAGGCCTGAAAGCATTGTTTCGGAGGCAACCGCAAGGAGTCACCGTTGGTTTTTATTTCACAAACGACCCAGACGAGCAAATTTACAGTGTGTATGGCAAACAAAACAGAAATAAAACAAACAAAATTAACAAGACTTTGACTATAGGCTCTCGCATGCTCCCCGTGGTCTGCCCAGAGGAGCTCTGCACCAGCTCCTGTTGCCATAGCTCCTCCTATGGAAACAAACCAAAAATAATTAATCAATGTACACAACAGAAAAACACTGAAACAAACGTAAACAATAACATTGGCCAAACATAATATAAGGAACCAAAAGTAACAACTATAAATGGAAATTCAACTTTGGGTACTTAAATAATGCAAATAAGGCATAAATCCCCACTGTTCATTAATTCCCCCCTCCTACCATAACCTTCATGGTTCCTACCCCCAGGAACCCCTCTACAAATTCACTTGGAAGCCTCCACTTCTTGTTTGACAGTACCTGCTCAAAACATAG
Source organism: Argentina silus (assembly GCF_951799395.1). Lineage (NCBI taxonomy): Eukaryota > Metazoa > Chordata > Actinopteri > Argentiniformes > Argentinidae > Argentina > Argentina silus. The sequence continues at coordinate 18,412,411 of NC_139662.1, forward strand.
ATGGAGACGGTTTGGTTAAACATTACATGAATAAAGTACAACATTATCATTATAAAACTATTAGTATTTCATTATTGTCAATATCACAAAAGGTTTTACCCCTCTCAAGAAAATTGCTGCAACTAGACATTTTTAATCGCATGCCTCTTGGAAGGGGTCCTCCCCTGACAGTAAGTCTGCTTCTGTGTTCAGTTTTTCTTGAACATGAGTGGCCCAGGTCCCAACCACACTCAGACCAAAGATGGCCCAGTAGCTACAGGAGCGTATCAGGGCCACATTCCTCATACCAGAGCTGACCCACAGCAAATTGCTAACTCTCAGCCAGGGCTGGCCCACCTTATTTGGACCAGGTCTGACCCACAATATTTGCCATTTCCAGCACAGCCATACGTCCCACCACGAGACCAGATCTGGCCCACAATTGTCTGCTGACTGGGTATATGATGATTACATTGTGTAATACAAACTTCTTCATGCTATCTTATTTAAAGAGCATGTCAGAGCATGTTCCGAAGTAGGACGTAATCCTTGTGCATACTGAGTCAGTTTTACGTTGTGTCTTACATCAATGAAAACAAATATCCATAGTATAATTTTAACTAAGTGTAATACATTGATAATATGACGATTGTTGTGGTCGTTTTCCTGCTGTACTTGAGTATGCTGTCATAAACAGCACACAGAGAGAGGACAGCCAGCTTGAGTAGGCCATACTGTAAACAAGTAGAGAGAGGCTCATGAAACGCATAAAACCTAATTATAGAAAATAGGACCCGGCAAGTTCAAATTATCCCAACCGACCCCCCCCCCCCCCTCCCCCTTCCTGTAAAGATGATAACAAAGAACCCATTATTTGTTGTGAAATTTAACGGCTTGCCTGTTTTGCTTGTCCTGCAGCATTACAATCTAATACACAGCCTTTATTTGTTCTCTTTCACTGCTGTAACTTCTTTTACTTACCACAAGTAACCTACTGTAAGTGGAACTGCCCAAATGTCCTCAAGGGTCACATGTTCTCCACAGTTATGCCAATCTGTATCAGGTTTCTCTGTGTTCATGTATCTCTGTCTTTTCTCCGGTCAGTGTTTTCGTAATGCAGTGCCCTTGAACCAGTGCTCTCATTTTGGCTGCAAACTGTACCTTTCCATTTACGTTCAGTGACATACAGTCAGTGGTGTGAATGCTAGTGGGAGACTCCACAGTGTGGTGGAGGGAGGCAGCAGGCAGCAGTGTTTTGAACAGGAGAGGGTTCTCACTGGATCACTGTGCAGCTAGTCATGCGTGTCATTACACCAGTGCTCCATTCCAGCGGGGAGGCTGTGTAGCAGTGTTAGAAACACAGGTCTGATTCACCCTGCGACCGTGCCACTCGCAGTCACGGCTGTGTGGCTCAGAAGTTGAAAGTGAACTGGAGCCTAACCCTAACTAGTGCCTGTAGTGTGTGTGTGTGTGTGTGTGTGTGTGTGTGTGTGTGTGTGTGTGTGTGTGTGTGTGTGTGTGTGTGTGTGTGTGTGTATGTGTGTATTGGATTCAGCATATCTTATCAACAGACAACACTGCTCCCATGTGCCCATGCTTTGTCCTCCTCTTCTTCTCTCTCTCTGTGTGGTTGTATGTGGACTAGAGTTGCCAGCACTGGGCTGTTCCTCTCTCTGTGACTCTATGTGGGGATTGGAGTTCCCAGGCTCTGGAGCCTCCCCCTTGTGACACACTTACAGTGCTGCATTGCCGGCATGACTTTCACTGCTCTCCAAGGGCGGGCAGTGCACCTTCAGGGAAAACAAACAAACATGGAGTGCAACTTAGGAGTGCAAGTGCACATACCCTGCTCCTTTTACACTGGCTACCTGTGAGTACTGTACCTGTCCTTCACATCTGATGTTATGTGTGCATGCATGGGTGTTTGTGTTTGTATGTGTGTGAGAGTGTGTCTGTGTGTGTGTGTGTTTGTGTTTGTGTGTGTGTGTGTGTGTGTGTGTGTCTGTGTGTGTGTGTGTGTGTGTGTGTGTGTGTGTGTGTGTGTGTGTGTGTGTGTGTGTATGTGGGTGTATGTGGGTGGGTGGGTGGGGGGGCGTGCGTGCGTGCGCATGTGTGTGGGTGTGTGAGTGAGAGAGAGAGAGAAAGAGGGTGCGTGTGTGCAGACGTGTGTTTGGACTATAAATACAATAAGTCTGGCGATTAATAACCCTCCCTGCAGTTAAAATAACATTAGGTTATGATGTTTTTACCTGGTAATGATTTTGGATCACTAGTTTGGATTATTGTGCCATGGAAGGCAAGTATGATGTAATGGCTGCAGATATTGATACTGTAAATCAGTGTTTCACAATCTGGGGTTGTGTGTGTGTGTGTGTGTGTGTGTGTGTGTGGGGGGGGGGGGGGGGGGGGGGGGGGTCAAAGGGTATGATAGCCATATACCCACAAAATAACTACATTTATGATTCCACCACCTGGCCAGAGTGTGTTATTTACAGTGAAAATAGGCTATGAAACCAACCAAATATACCAGGACACTAAAAACATTTTAGTGTCCTGGTACCACCAGTGGTATCACCAGTCGTATCACCAGTATCTGACTTCTTCCGATATACTGTACGTAGTAAATGAGGGGAGTGAATTTCATTAGGTGTGAAATGGGGGGGGCTCTAGGTGAAGAAGGTTGGGAACCCCTGCTGTAAATGACCAGTTAGAGCTATTCAAGTGGATGGGATGAGTTGATTCCCTTTGACCGAGAAGAAGTCATTTATTTAAGCAATAATGCCCTTGAGGCATTATTATCATGGGTTGTTTGGCACGACGGGCATTGCTGGCAACATGTTCACCACTGGGCAGGTTGTTTAGGATTCAAGGCTTCTGTCAAACAGCCTAATTCATGCTCTTCAGAGTGATAGTACAAATCCATTAAAAACAATGTGAAGGTCAGTGTTTCATTGTATAGGTCTGCTGTGCCCCACCTAAAATCTAAAAGTCAATCATGGATGCTGATTTGGGGGCTTCTGCGCCCCTGCTTACAAAACTGAGCAAACAGATGCAGGTATATGTTTGTTGCTTTACACACATAGGCCTCATTTATTTGTATATGATAGAACGTAAGCATATCCCTATTCTAATTGTAACACAACCAGACACACATATAAACACTATGGCTACACAGGCATAATTATGTGATGCAGAAGTGATGTGGATTGAAAAAGTGCTTGGGCATTTTAATTAGGAAATATTTACAGACAATGTTTCTTCTTTGGTGACTCACGGCAATTGACAAAGCAGGTCCAGGAAAATCTTTACACGATATATGGGTAATTAGGGCAATCTTTGTGGTAGTGAGCTGGATATCAGACAGGGAAATGTTTACAGACAGGAAAACATATTTAAAGCTTCTATAACCTTATACTGTCACAAAGGCATGTGACTGTACCCAAAGCATTACCACGTAACAGTGAACAATGAGAGGAAAAGGATTCTGTTGGACATGGACCAAGTGCAATCTACAGTTTATTGGACTGTATTGCGTTGTCTGTCTTCCATCCATTGCAGTGTATATTAGTGAATGTAGAGCACCATGTTGTACTTAAAACAAATTCCATCAGCCTAGGTTGTGTGGCAATAAAAGGAACTTGTAACTTGTTATGCAAAATGTAAATCACTATCGTAGGATAAAACATACTCTAAGAGTATGAATTAGGCCGTTTGAGAGAAGCTTAATCAACCTGCCCAGCGGTGAACATGTTGTTTGAAGTACAGTAGACCGACACAGCACTATAGCAGGTGTCAAAAAGCTGTGTGCTGGAAAACCCTGTTAGTGCACAGGTGAAGTTATGGGTGGTGGTGCTCATTTAGAATTTCCTGTATTTTTTACGGCTTTTGACAAACCATAACATGGTTTGGTCATTAATAGGTAGTATTAGTACTAGCCCTCAGAATGTACCAAACACTGTGGTGAATTGTTCTTTATTTGTAACTCCTTTGTGGTAACAGATATGGGAGTAACATCAGGTTCAGAATTGAATGTGGTTTAGCCTACTAACATTAGTACGTTTTAGTGCTATTCATTTTCGAATAGATGTTCAAAATAGGCCATAGGCTATCAGCTAAAGGCTATAGTTGTGCCATTGTCCTTCCATTGTCTATTGTGAGGCCCTCCCACTAGGCAGAGCTATTCTCTAGCCAGCCAGCCAGCCAGCCAGCCAGCCAGCCAGCGGGTCACTAAGGTGTGTGAAGGAGGAGGGCTGACCACCTCCAGTTCAGGAGCTCTCCTCTAAAAACCCCTCGTCGCTCGAGGGGGGGGGGGGGCGTGAATATCCAGGACTGTGCTACCATTGTGTTTCCTGATACACATGCAGAGAGGAGGTGTGCACGCTCACAATAGTGGAAAGTTAAACTGGACAAAAGGTCCTTTTTTGTGTGTTCAGTGTTCTGCTCAGGAACAACTGGGCAGTCAGCCATCTGGCAGCCGGTCAATGTGTTGGCATGAGGGCGAGAACATGCACTGTGTCGGGAACCTTGAGCTGGCACATTCAACTACATGATAGACACATAGCCTAATATTTACAACATTTGCAGATGCATGTTCATTCATTTCTATAATAAGAATACTCGCTCACACCATTCAGGCTGTTAAGGGTTTAAATCGAATGAAGTGCCATCATGTCCTTAAAGAACATCTCTGTGTCTCAAACTGTTGATTAAATTATCCCCAGGAAAAGAAAAAGATGGTTGGGCGATTGTGTCCCACAGATGAACTTGATAAAAGGACACAGCACTGATGGATATCAGCTGGACATGCTAAAGGCTAGATAGTAATGCCCGAAGACAATGAAGTTTATTTGGATTTCACTCCAAGCGCCTTTGGTCTTGTGTAAGTCAGTCATCAGGTCTCCCAGCCAGAGTTTTGTCAAAGGAGATGATTCACTTTGCTCCAGACAGCCCATAATCAACCAAAAATGGGAACAAGCACTTCCCCCATGCTCTAGACCTCAGAGATGGTTGATAACCACTCACAGCCATTTCTACACAAATGATCAAGGTCCCATCAGGTTATGCTCCAGAGTATTGCATCGAGTTAAATTCGTAGATAATACAGTTTTTTATTCAATTGATAAAATATTGCATTCGCATGCCCACAGACGATGTATGGTGAAGACCAAAATGCTAACTATTTTGATGAATGCTAGTCTAACGTGAACGTTCTAAGCTGCAGAGCAACAACAACACTGCTGCTGGTTGCTGGACTGTGCTCCCACTGCTACTAGTAGTGTAGTAGTGGATGGATCAGAGCTTGGCTACGATATTTGCTGAGATCAAATCAATAAACGAAAAGGTTGAGTAAACACTATGTGGTTTGGGTGTGATTACAATTATGTTGGTTTTACCCATATAGCTGACAATGTTGTCATGACAACTAGCCCCATGTGTAACTTTTGCCTATACGTCTAGGACTAGCTATAGCTAGCTAGCTACGTTATATGAAAGTGACGTATCAGGTCTGGCTATGGAGGAGGAGAGCCCCTCCCACCTAGCAATCAAAACAGGAGCTGTGGTGTTTTAATAATGGCTAGCTATGTGGCTGGGCTTACCGTCCAAGTTTTGATGGAACAATCATATAATTGTCTTATGCACTTATTTTGTTGTCATTATACACTCACTTAACACTTTATTAAGTTAAAGTCGTCTCAAACTGGATTCATGAACATGACAATGAGTTCAGTGTTTTTCAGTGGCCTTCCCAGTCACCGTATCTGAATCCAATAGAACACCTTTGGGATGTGGTAGAACGGGAGATTCACAGCTTGAAAGTGCACCTGAAAAATCTGCAGGGATTGTGTGATGCAATCATGTCATCATGGACCAGAATCTCAAAGGAATGTTTCCAACATCTTTTGGAATCAATGCCATGAAGAATTGAGGCTGTTTTGAGAGCAAAGGGAGGCCCTACCCAGTATTAGTATAATGTTCCTAATAAAGTGTTTCGTGAGTGTATATGATATTCGTATTATACCTAAAAGAAACCCAAAGATAAAGAAAGTCAAAAAAAGTGCTCTTATATATATGGCAAAAAACATATTCAGTTGGAAAGAAAATGTGGCTTGTGCCATACAGTACATAGGAGCATTATTTGACAATTTTAGTTTTGTTTCTGGAGAGAGTGAGGTGTTGTAGAGTGAGATTATACGAGGTAAGGAGCTATAATGGTATGTGGAGAGCTCAACACGGAGAGAACACGCTGGAGACCGAGGCTCCGTTTGACTTGGCTGGCTAATTAGTGCGATTACTGCACAGCTGGATTGGCCAGACGTTTCGCCCAGGTTTTATCAAAAGGTTCACTCACTCGGTGGAGGCTTCACCCCGACAGCTTCTGCTTCAGCAGTCCCCTCTCTATTTTAGGCCCGCACGATTCTGTCTGGAGAGCAAGCATCTACATTTAAAAACAGAGAGAACTGAAGCTATTGCGAAACATGTTCCTCTTTCGGATTACTCATAGCTGTCACTGATTCATTACCTTAATCTGAGGGTCGGAGGATGTTGGCAACAATTTAGATGTTATAAAGAGAGGATGTTTTGGTTAAGTTCCTCTAACTCCCAGCAACAGTGGAGTCTAAAAGAAGGGAGGAATGTTCTGCAATAGAGAGGACTTATCCCAGACTAGTACTGTTACATTTTCACACTGAAGAGACTGTAAAACAATAGAAATAAAAGGGGAGAAACCTGGCCACAGAAAAACTCCTGTCCTTAGTTGTGCATGCTTTCTTTCAGATGAGAGGCCCTGACTTGTCAACTTTTGTCCTGGCCAGGTCCCCTAATCTCTGTTTAGTACCTGCAAATCACTGTTTCACCTATCGACAGATTTAATCAGGTTGTCTTGACAATCGCACATGTAATGGAGTTATTGAGGACCTCGAAGTTCAGTGTATAAGTTAAAATAACACATTTTTCTGTTTCCCTTTTTGCCCCACCTCTCTCCCTTTTCCTTCTCTTCCTCCACTCCCTCTCTCTCTCTATCCCTTGCTGCCTCTCCTTCTTTCCCCCCTCCTGCTCATCTCTCTCTGTATTTCCCCCCCTCTATCCCTGACCTCTCCCTCACTCCTTACCCCCCACTCTTAATGCCCCCCTGCCCATCTCTCTCCTCTCCCCTGACCCACCCCCGGCTGGTGCCCTCCTGTCCTACAGTAATCCGCCGGGCCAGCATGGCTCCTCCAAGCCCCCGTTGGGTTCGTCAGCCATGACATCGCGGATCCTGCTGCGGCAGCAGTTGATGCGCGAGCAGCTACAGGAGCAGGAGCGCAGGGAGAAGCAGAGACGTCAGGCCTCACACTGCCCCCAGACCGCCGGCGCCCAGACCCCCGCCATCAACGTCGGCGCGCCCCCCAGCCTGCCCCCCGCCTCCCAGCTGCCAATGGAGGTGCTCAAGGTAAGCAACCTTTCATCACACCTGATGCCAGGTGGGGACACGCCCCCCCCCTCTCTTATTGGCCACTGTGGCCTGACTCCCATGAGCACCATTGCTCTCACTCCAGAGCTGTCACCTCTAGGTATAGGCATCTGCCTCAGATGCTACACTCACCACCACAATACATTTTTTTACACCCAATCATAGACTTGAGTGTCCATATGATTCACTATCAACGTGAAGTTACCAATATAGTATAATATCGTCATTGTTTGAATGACTGTTTGATGGTGATATTATGCTATATTGGTAACTTCACGTCGATAGTGAATCATATGGACACTCAAGCAAGTCTATGATTGGGTGTAAAAAAAAAAAAAAAAAGAATTGTGGTGGCGAGTGAAGTGTGTTAAAACGCATATGGGGATTATCTTTCCTGAGAGAATTCCTCTTTAATGCATGCTGTGCTTCCAGCCATTTGGATTTAGCCATCTTTAATCCTATTTGCTCAGCTACATTCACATCTTCTCATAGCTTTGATTCCTTGTTAGTCTGGGGGACTAGAGCCTGTTGCAGATTCTCTGTGCTGCTGGAGACAGAGTGATAATTACCACAATACACCACTTAACTGCATGAGAGTACATCCAGCAAACACCGTTTGGTAAGTTTTCTTAGATTGTGTTCATAGGCAATGTCTGTATTTGAGTTTGAGAATAGTATCATTGTGAAAACGTAGTATCTACAAATGTTCTAAATGTAAAGCATTCTACTTGTTAGTTGATGCAGGTTGCAAGACCGAAGCAGATAAACATACATGTTGGTCTCTACCATTGAATATTTAATAAGAACATTTTCTTGCGTTGTGTCCAACATTGTTACCGCGACTTTCTGATTAATGGTCATCACTTGAAGATATCTTCTAGTTTCAATATGGCAATATGAGTCTTAGGATATAGCCGTTTCGAAACACATTGCTGTGGTAGTAGCATTGTTGCATGAATTGCCTGACGTGCAGTGGAAAATATCATACCTACCTAATATCTTACGTACCTCCACACACACACACACACACACACTAGCTAGTAGGGACATGTTCTTTTTTACAATCCACTCACCGTTGTTTCTAAGAATAAACATTGTTCATACTTTTCTGAGGCAGAACCTCATTCTGTAGAAATCAGCCGAGGCTGAGTAACTTCTGATTCAGTGTGACTGCTCAGCCTTTCTGGTTATCTCTGAACCCTCCCTAGTAGAGCCAGTGTAATAACCGCCCAGCACACAGAAGCTCGAAGCCCACATGCTACATTCTATGACTGTTGTGACTGTTGTGATGGTCAGAATGTTGAAATATACCGACTTTAGATTGTATTTCACATTGTATTGATATTTGTCACAAACAATATCATAGGTTTATACATTCATGCTAAAACTGTTGTAATAATCATGTTAGAGGGTGAGAGGGTGAAAATTATTTGAATCTTGATTATGGCAATATCAATATTACATTATTTGTGCAGATCTGACAAGATTTATTGATAAACTACTGTGTAAAATATCAATTATCAAAATAGTGTTGCATGTGAAAGAGCTTTAGTTATATTGCAGTGCACTGGTATTTAACACAGAAAATAGCTGTGTGTAGGCCTATGGAAGCTTTAGCCATGCCATCTTGTCATCATTCTGAATGTGTGTGGTATGGCTCCACACATGCAAGACAAATACATTAATTGAAACCATTGCCCACTACATAAACATTGTTTATACCCTCTATAATCTTTCTCTCTTTGAGAGGTTTAGGATGTCCTCCATGAAAGGGTACGATATGACAAGCTGGAGGAATTTCTGTATTTCGGGAGGAGCTTACAGGCATTCTTACAATGACTGAATTCCCCAAATGAAAGGTTTGTTCTGCCTGGCGCTGTGGAGCAGGGCTAACCTGCTCGCCTGTCTGTGAATAGATTAGCAGAGTCCACACAAAGCTACAAAAAAACTAGCTTAGGGGTACCAGGCGGAGCTGCTGTTCCTTAAAAGTGAAAACATTAAGCTCAGATGAGTTTGTCTAAAGACCGATTGGGCCCTTAATTAACCAAGTGACCTCTGACCTTCTGAGGAATTAGTAAGGGATCAGTTTGGGGATCAAGACAAAGGCAAGCACAGTCTTACCACACACCGAACACTAATTCAGCGAAGAATGCTCATAATTAGCCCCCACTGCTTTCATTCCATGGCATATTTCTTTTAAAAAAACGGAAAAAAAAACGGAAAAAAAAAAACACTGCTTTGAAATTTATGTAGGATAATTTCTTAAAAGGGTTCAACATCATTTCTGGATTCAATGGGACGACTTAGAATTTACAGGAAAGAAGAAGAAAAGAACACATTACTGGACAGTGTTCAGCACACACAACACAACATGGACGTGATTGGCTTACATTGTAATGATTAATGGATGTCAACTTAATTCACTCGCTTAGTTTAGTTTGGTTTGGTCTACTCCAATGCAACAGTTCAGTCACACATGCATGCAATAAAATCTGACTTGAAATTGTTTCGAGAAGGGGAGAAATATACAGTATTTAGCATGAGACAGTTTATGACATCATATTAGGTAGGTGGCGTTATGAAATGACACAAGCACACTAAAGCATTTAGGTTCATCTTCATAGATTAGGCTGTTATTAGGTTACCCTCCCATCCCTGTAACAGACAACAATGAGCTGGAATGAAACAGAACCGTTAGCTGAAAGGGGACATGGTGAGCTAGAGGTCCCATGAACAGATACAGTACCGTTACTCATTAGGCTACTTTTATGACTTTCTATGTTTAACCATTGATGGGAAATTCATCTTTTTCACCCAACACTGACAAATAGTATAGTAAAATATTCAGACCCTTTCATTTTTTCCACATTTTGTTATGTTACAGCCTTATTCTAAAATGGATTAAATTAAAAAAAAAATCCCTTATCAATCTACACACAATACCCCATAATGATAAAGCCAAAACAGGTTTTTAGAAATGTTTGCTAGTTTATTAAAAAATAAAAAAACTGAAATATCACATTGACATAAGTATTCAGACCCTTTACTCAGTACTTTGTTGAAGCACCTTTGGCAGCGAATTACAGCCTCAAGTCTTCTTGGGTATGACACACACCTGTATTTGGGAGTTTCTCCCATTCTTCTCTGCACATCCTAGCACAGCTATTTTCAGGTCTCTCCAGAGATGTTCGATCGGGTTCAAGTCCGGGCTCTGGCTGGACCACTCAAGGACATTCAGAGACCCGAAGCCACTCCTGCATTGTCTTGGCTGGGTGCTTAGGGTCGTTGTCCTGTTGGAAGGTGAACCTTCACCCCAGTCTGAGGTCCTAAGCGCTCTGGAGCAGGTTTTCATCAAGGATCTCTCTGTACTTTGCTCCATTCTTCTTTCCCTCGATCCTGACTAGTCTCCCAGTCCCTGCCGCTGAAAAACATCCCTACAGCATCATGCTGCCACCACCAGGCTTCACCGTAGGGATGGTATTGGCCAGGTGATGAACGGTGCCTGGTTTCCTCCAGACGTGACGCTTGGCATTCAGACGTGATGCTTTGAGTTCAATCTTGGTTTCATCAGACCAGAGAGTCTTGTTTCTCATGGTCTGAGAGTCCTTTAGGTGCCTTTTGGCAAACTCCAAGCGGGCTGTCATGTGCTTTTTACTGCTTCCGTCTGGCCACTCTACCATAAAGGCCTGATTGGTGGAGTGCTCCAGAGATGGTTGTCCTTCTGGAAGGTTCTCCCATCTCCACAGAGGAACTCTGGAGCTCTGTCAGAGTGACCATTGGGTTCTTAGTCACCTCCCTGATGATGGCCCTTCTCCCCTTATTGCTCAGTTTGGCCGGGCGGCCAGCTCTAGGAAGAGTCTTGGTGGTTCCAAACTTCTTCCATTTAAAAATGATGGAGGCTATTGTGTTCTTGGGGACGTTCAATACTGCAGAAATGTTTTTGTACCCTTCCCCAGATCTGTGCCTCAACACAATTCTGTCTCAGAGATCTACGGACAATTCCTTCAACCTCATGGCCTGGTTTTTGCTCTGGCATGCACTCCAATCAAGTCATAGAAACATCTCAAAGATGATCAGTGGAAACAGGATGCACCTGAGCTCAATTTCAAGTGTCATAGCAAATGGTCTGAATACTTATGTCAATGTGATATTTCCGTTTTTAATTTTTTAAGAAATTAGCAAACATTTCTAAAAACCTGTTTTCGCTTTGTCATTATGGGGTATTGTGTGTAGATTGTTGAGGGGAATTTTTTTTTAATCCATTTTAGAATAAAGCTGTAACATAACAAAATGTGGAAAAAGTGAAGGTGTCTGAATACTTTCCCAATGCACTGTATAATTGGTTCAAGTAGCACAACAGCTTTATATAAAGCTCTAAACTGACAACATGACATCATATTGCAATTTGCACACTGACAACAACACAGTTTGCATTTATCACAGTGGCATATGTTTTCTGTGCTAGATGGTGATCATTTAACAGTACATATTACCCACTAGTTTATAGGATCTGTCAGAAAGGGCCCTTTAGATCATTAAGAAGTTATGGACATTCCTATTTCCTAAAGCACTATACCTGTTGTAGCATTCTGATTTCCAGATGCATTAGTACCACTGTGTATGATTGCAAGTGCAAGACTTTTTTAATCGCTTAACATTGCCAGACAATGACTCCTTTTTTGTGAATCTGCAGTGGGGATGGAACATTCCTGTTTATATATCTAGCTAGGGGCATGGTGGAATGTCCAAAGCACACACGTCAAAAAAGACAAATCTTTGTTTGTCACTATCCCCCCCCCCATGCCCCTGCACCCAGCTGAGATGCCAGTATAATATGCGTGTGCTGTTCTATTAAAAATGTCATTGACTTTTATTGGGGGAGAGGTTGGTAATGGCCTCAGGACAGTGTTGATGATGGCTGCACATGGATTGCTTGTAAACAGAACACTGTCTTGTGTGTGTGTGTATGTGTGTGTGTGTGTGTGTCTGTGTGTGTGTGTGTGTGTGTGTGTGTGTGTGTGTGTGTGTGTGTGTGTGTGTGTGTGTGTGTGTCTGTGTGTGTGTGTGTGTGTGTGTGTGTGTGTCTGTCTGTCTGTCTGTCTGTCTGTCTGTGTGTGTGTGTGTGTGTGTGTGTGTGTGTGTGTGTGTGTGTGTGTGTGTGTGTGTGTTAAACCCCATCCTGTAGTTATTTAAGTATCACTTGTGGAGGGTTTATAACATTAATATGCATGAAATGAGAACAGGATACAAATTTGTTACATAGTTCCTTGACAATATTCCACCCATGTGAGTTATCCAAATTACTTGTAGGATTTGAAGTTATAAACTTTAAAAACTACAATTCAGTCTATATTCAGATTCAAATGAAAACTAAAGCCTTCAATGCATTGCAGGTTAGGCAGACAGGAAAGAATAGATTACTGTCATGTTTTGCTGGAACTTTTCGTGTTCTACTGTAATGCCATTTTTGTTGTTGTAACTACCTGCTTGATTCTGAATATTTGAGATTAATTAGATTTTGATTCATAATAAGCAATCATATTATCTGTAACAGGCGCAGTACTACCATCAACTATATAGGTATAACGTTTTTTCTACTGAGTGAAATCCTTACTGTTTTTCATTGTTTTCAAATGAAAGTATTCAACCTGCAATGCAGATATTGATGGTTATAGTTACTATTTAGTGAGTCATTATGAAAGGAATGGTGGATTGAACTTTTCATTAGATGACAAAGGATAGTGTTTTGATGCACTAATTTGCTTTTGTGACATGTATTGAGATTTATAGTGCATTTTGCAAAATAAATGTTGTGTTTCGGCAAACGTGTTAACTGTTTAAAGGAATGTATTATCCTTGTAAATGAATGTGGCTTTAGACCTAAACTAATTCATCATAACAAAAGCTGTGTTTACCCGCCTTTCATCACACCACACTTAAGATAGTCAAAAGTAGCACAAGGAATTTGACCAGGGTCGAGAAAATACTGAGGGAGATTGGGTTGAAGTATGCTTTGGTAAATACTGAGGGAGATTGGGTTGAAGTATGCCTTGGTATTCCCTGATGGGAAAGGTTAGAGGACTGATGTGGGACCGAAGGTGAAAAATCCACTGTGCTACCGCCGGGATTCTGAGTTCAGCAGAGTAATAGCTGCAGGGAAGAAGCTGTTCCTGAGCCTGCTGGTGCGGGACGGAGACTCCTGGGAGGAGGGCAAACAGTCCGTGGCTGGGGTGAGAGGTGTCCCTCGCGCCCTCTGCAGACACCGCCTGAGCTGGAGGACCTTGACGGCAGGGAGTTGGGCACCGGTGATGTACTGGGCGGTTTTCACCACCCATTGCAGGGCATTCCAGTCGGAGACAGAGCAGCTGCCATACCACAATGTGATGCAGTTTGTCAGAATGCTCTCGATGGTGCACTGATAGAAGTTGACCAGGATCCTAGGAGACAGATGCCCTTTCTTCAGTCTCCTCAGGAAGTATAGATGCTGCTGCGCCTTTTTGACCAGGGTGGAGGAGTTGAGGGTCCAAGAGAGGTCCTCGGAGATGTGGACACCCAAGAACTTGAAGCTGGAGACAAATTACTGAACTGCAGCACAAAGAGTATATGGGTGTTATAAATAGTCTGGTGAAACAAAGACACATGTTTTCACTGCTTGATGTGTTTTGCCTTGCAAAAACAGTGGGACACTGCACTTGTAGTTATGCACATACCTGGAGTTTCAAGCACTTTTACAGACTATTGTCACAATATGCTCCAAATATCATAATATGCTCCATATACACTCACTGAGCACGTTATTAGGAACACCTGTCCACCTCCTCATGTGGAGATGGTGTAATGGTGTGGGGAATGTTTTCTTGGCACACTTTGGGCCCGTTAATACCAATCAATCATCGCTTGAATGCCACAGCCTATTTGAGTATTGTTGCTGACCATGTGCATCCCTTCATGGCCACAATTTACCCATCTTCTAATGGCTACTTCCAGCATGATAATGCACCACGTCACAAAGCAAAAGTCGTCCCAAACTGGTTTCATGAACATGACAATGAGTTCAGTGTTCTTCAGTGGCCTTCCCAGTCACCGGATCTGAATCCAATAGAACACCTTTGGGATGTGGTAGAACGGGAGATTCACAGCTTGAAAGTGCACCTGAAAAATCTGCAGGAATTACGTGATGCAATCATGTCATCATGGACCAGAATCTCAAAGGAGTGTTTCCAGCATCAGTGCCACGAGGGCTCTGAGGCTGTTTTGAGAGCAAAGGGAGGCCCTGCCCAGTATTAGTATAGTGTTCCTAATAAAGTTCTCAGTGAGTGTATATATACTGTACATATATATATATATATCGGCCAAACTCTAGTTCTTGTTGCAGTCTTTTTAGTTTTTTTCTTATTTCTGTTCTTATCAGACAGATGATGCTCCACTCAGAACTGGGCCCTTAATGAGCTCTTTGTTTCTTGCTCTTTGGGCAGTGTGTGTGTGTGAGCACATGCGGTCGGACGTGCGTTCGTACGTGCGTTCTTACGTGCATTTGTGCGTATCTCTCTATGGGCGTATCTGTGTGTGTGTGTGTGTGTGTGTGTGTGTGTGTGTGTGTGTGTGTGTGTGTGTGTGTGTGTGTGTGTGTGTGTTATAATTAATGTGTGCAGTCAGTTAGCATGCTATTAATCTTCTAAGAAAATGCCACTTATATAACTTGGGTCATGAAACATGCTGTGAAAATTCGGCTAAAAAGGCACTTTAGTCCTGTATCCTATTCAAAAGCAGTTTAACAGTCCTATTAGTACCAACAGAGTGGTGGTTCACCCAGTGGTATACAGATCAGGATATACTCTACACCTCTCAGTTACAGCTGCAAGGCCACACTCACACCCTCAATAAAGGGCTTGGCTTGCCAGTTATTGGATAATTACTATGTACAATTATGAAGATAATTACGGCGTAGAGTTATTGGATGATAAGTAATGTTGTCCTGTGTCATTTCACATCACATTGTAGGATAAACAAAGGCCTGCCCACTGCAATGACCCTCAAACCACCTTTATTAATAATTTGTCTGATTCATGATTAGGCTATTTGTTGTGTTATTGACTGCATGTAGACATTGTAGAGATCACGGTTAGAGTAGAGAGTTGAGACCTGATCTCACATTTCTTTTCGTTACATTTCTCTTTGTTTGAAAAAGATTAGTTGATGTGGTCGGGATGTATTCATGCCAGCACATACGTCTGCATCACAGAGGCCATCCTTTGAATCATGATGTTTTTTTGTTTTTTTTTACTGTTTTACTGTTTTATATTGTTATGTATATGGTGGTGTGGTACTGGTCATACACAATACAAGCTTGTGGTCTACTCAGATAATGAATAATCCTTAATAGCCCCTCCAGTTGTCACAAGTTAACACCCCATGCAGTGATCTCCGACTATCCCGAAGGGAATTCCTAAACTTCTCATGTAGGCATCCTTTTGTGAATCACAAGAAATAGGGATACCAGTTGATGTTGTACATACCTTCAATTAAGAACTTTCACATTTTCTGTTGCATGGAACAGATACATGTCTATTACAATGTTATTATAACACAATACTGTAGGAAATAAATCTTGTTGTAATGCATACACAGTATGGTTCACTCCATGGGGCGACAGGGATGTCAGTGGTTTAGGGTGATTGAATGGACACACACAAGGGAAGAAACAAGAAGGAACAGATCTAGTTTGCCTTGAGTTCAGAAGGTTAAGAGGGTGGTGAGGAGCACATACCCAGGCCATCCGTCATCCTCAACTCTTGATCATCCCCTCCAATTAACACGTTTTACTCTGTAAGGAACGCCTTATGACGCTTCTAAAATGCTAACTTTCCAGTTCATAATCATACATTTCAAAACATTCCTTTGTCACTATGACAGTAAAATTGTTTATTCTATGGCTACCTTCTGATCTCATAAACTGCATTTCTGATCATTTAAACAGCAATTGTAAATAGTTTGTCACAGCAGCTATACAGTAATGCTTTATAAAAACTGATAAAACTGAGATTATTATTAAAAATAATTTTAATTTCTGTCCTTATGGATTCAGTCTGGCCTGACTAATTGGCAAGTATTTAAAAACCTTCAATAGAAAGGGAACAGTGTAGTGGTCAGTTTGAACCCTCATTGATGCTGTGTCTGAATTGGTGCAAGTGGCTTGAAAATAAAACCCAGGGCATGTTTTTAGTGAGCCTGCACTGGCTGATTTCTCCCTGGTTTTCTCCTGCATGCAAATGAGAACAAGATTTGTTTCTTGGAGATGTAGTTTGATATACTATAAATATATATAATAAAAACATTTAGCTGACACATTTATCCAAAGCGACTTGGTCCCAGCAGGAATCAAACCCACAACCTAAGCGTTGTTAGCGCCATGCTCTACCAACTGAGCCACAGAGGACCATATACTCAGGGTTGTCACAATTCACCACCAATTGCCCTCTGTTCTCAGAAAAAGAACAAAAAAAAACCACTGAAAATAATGGGTTCATGTTCAAAGTCAATTTTGGGGCTAAAATTGATGTATGACTACCGTGGCTACATAGACCGTTTACAACAGGAAAAGGTGGTTTTTCTTCGATTCAGTTCCTCTTTTAAGATTAGACGGTTACAGAAATGCCCATTTAGACTTGTGGTAAGACAGGCAGTCTTTGTCCAGAGGTCTGTCTTTGCTAGGCTTAGCTCCAATCAATTTCCATATACGGATATATCTGGATACACACATGCTTAGCACAACCAAATGTGTTGCTGCTTCATTGCTGCTGATTCACCAGTCATCCCTGCTTTCGAACAGCTGGAGGCTGTGTCCCAGTAGCAGAATCTCTTGTGTGTTTCTACGTATCCCACAAGAGAAAGAGCACTGAGTGTAGCTGAGGACACATACTAGAGTGTTGAATAGAATAGTGATCTCTAGATGTTCCATGTAGGAATGTACTCTCCAGCCTATTTTGCTTCAGTAGAATGGTGGTTAGGTGGGTACAAATGAATGAATTAATGATTTCCTTTTAGCAGCAAACATGCCGTGACGATCACTTTATTTATTTCAAGGCTTTTTATCGAATTTAGACATATTCGAAACAAAAACAGACACTGAACAAACGTTTTACAGATTATGTGTGAACAAGTATCGTGTAGTCTGTAGTTTGAGATTAGTGCTTCTACCATGTCCAATGATAGCACAGGAACCCAAGTGAAGCATCCATGGGGTTAAAGTAGAGATGAGAAGTTATCTGGCCCAAGGCAAGTGTCAGTAGACAGGGTGGCCTGGGAGCAGAAAGACATCCTTTGTCAGACCCCCATTCTGACGTCAAGGGAGCACCATAAAGACATAAATTCACATTTTACATAAAACAACACATCTTTTAAAAGGCTCATTGTATCTTCCTCTGATTACTTAACATGCATAACTAATTGCTTTTTTCGCCTTTTATAAGCTGAGCTGGATGTGTTCCTCCCCATAACGCCAGTGTTGAAACAGTGATCTAGAGTCACAGTCACCGCTCCTGCATAGGGAATATAGTTCTAATAGTTTAAGTTGATCATTTAGAGTTTGTTTGCAATATGCTGGAAATGCTGGAATACCACTATCCGGTTCACAATCATTCATTTCAGGTAGGAGCAACATTTTCCTCTTGTAAGATCGATATCGATTTAACGACAGCCATTGAAAAGGCATTCATGAGGTGAGAGTTTCTGTGTAATTTGTCATGGGATCACACCATAGTGAACTGGGATCACACCATAGTGAACTGGGATCACACCATAGTGAACTGTCACGTATTAACGGGTTTAAAAGTGTTACAGTAAGTGTGATATTTGATAATGTATCAGAGTAAAAACAATGTAAGAGAGTAAATCCTTCAGACTGTTTATTTAGCTAATTATACATGACAACGTTTTAACAATATTGAAGTTCCTCGGGTCCTGTCAAATGCTGTACCGTTAGCTTCAGTTAATTAAGAACACAGTTGGGAGAAGCAAACCGTGAAACATATTTTTAATTAATCATTTCATATTCAATAACTTAGGTCTAGTGCCACTATCATGGGAGAAGGCACTGTAATGCTGTTCTTTACTTATTTTCCTTCATCATTTCTAGTTTACATTGATGCTATGATGATTAATTTATTTACAATTCTACAACACCTTTATTGCCAGATAAGGAAACACATTTTAGCCCTTTTTTTGTTATATGTGCATTTATTCAATGAGACACATTAGTCTCTCTCTGTTCCCCCCTGGCACACCTGTGCAACACGTAACCAAGGCAACCACACAAACCATGGCCTATACTGCTGCCATATCATACCGTCTTTTAGCACATGGTCTCTCCAAATTACAGTGTTTGACTCTCCTCTCCTCTCTTTTCTTCCCATCCCTCTCTCCTCTCCTCTGTACAGGTCCAGACCCACCTGGAGAATCCTACCAAGTACCACATCCAGCAGTCCCAGCAGCAGCAGGTGAAGCGGTACCTGGGCAAGCTTGGATCCCAGGTGGTGAGCCTGCCCTGCCCCAACCAGCACTCTGACCACGGGGGTATGCCGCCGGGGCCGGGCAACAGTGCCCCCAACAGCCCTATGGCCTTACTCACCCTCAACTCAAACTGCGAGAAAGAGGTACAGCTTCACCCTCACAGGCATGCATCATACTGTAGCCACAGAAACTACTGTATGTGTGTTTGACCATGATATGTGAGTGGTGATTTTTTCAATTGGTAGATTCACTCACAATTGCACATATTACGTAACACTATCATCAACATTGTTGTAACAGCAAATACTGTCTCTGTCTGTCTCTCTTATATAATAGTTTTGTTGGGGGAATTTAACAATGATGTTTTTTGGGATATTTTAGATGGACGATGTCATTGATGACATTATTAGTTTGGAGTCGAGTTATAATGATGAAATCCTTGGACTAATGGACCCTGGGCTCCAGATGGCCAATACGGTAGGGTTCTCTTCATTTACACAGCTGTTTGTGCTGTGTTCTGTGGTTTGTTGTGTGTGTGTGTGTGTGTGTGTGTGTGTGTGTGTGTGTGTGTGTGTGTGTGTGTGTGTGTGTGCTTGTGTTTGCCAAGAAGACCAACTCCCTTTTATTACAAACAACTGCAGCCATGGACACTTTTGACTGAACATTTTCAAACAATAACAGATTGCATACTGCACCATGCCCCATAGGTTTATAAAGTCACAGCTAACACTGCTATTGTAAATATGTTGTATCCTCAGATCCCTGTGCCTGCTCACCTGTTGGACATGTATGCTAACCAGGGCATGCCCCCTCCAGAGCTGGGCATTACCAACTCCTGCCCTGCCAACCTGCCCAACATCAAAAGGGAATTCTCTGGTAAGCAGTCCCAACCACCTACCTACCACACTGGCTGCATAACTACAGATAACACACGCAAAACAACAGCATTGTATCTTCCATGCAGCATTCTACATTACAATACCGCACTACGGTGGAATCCTAACTCGAGATCCGCTTACGTAACTCAGGTATTCACGTTCATCTTGCGTTGATGTCAGTGGGAAATGTGTGCAATAATTCAAGTTACGTGCACTGATCTCGAGTTAGGATTCCATCCTGACAGATTAGGAACTATCCCATAATGACAGTACACCGGTGTTCGACATCACTTGCCTGAAAAAACTACAACAACAAAAACACAGATTCAAACATTCCACTCTTTGAAAAGCCTAGACAGTATCAGTTAGGCAGACCAGTGATAGATTATAAGTAACTTGTATAGTCCCCAACAGAACATGCATGAGAAATACTGTAAGGCTACAGGGGTCCATTTCTATGCATGTGCTTTGTGTACAAATCATTGCTTTTGATTATTGTAAAGTTACATACTGTATATTGTGTACATTTTGCAGTTCAATATAAGAAGAAATGCATTCAAAATATTATGTGCCAAATAGTTTCCCAATCTCCGGCCATCATGCACATGCTTGACGAGTCTGGATCCTGTGGCCAGTTTGACAACTATCAAAGGCCGGAAGGATTTCCTGTAGGTGTGTCTGCTTATTTTGTTTTTACCAAGCAAATCTGTCCGTTGATATATGTTGTATGCTGTGTTGTGTCTCTTGTGTATGTATTACTTTCTGTATGCTGCCTTCTTGGCCAGGGTTCACTTGAAAACTAGATGTAAATCTCAATGTGACTTCTCTGGTTTTTAATTCACTTTCACTGTTAATTTGAGTTGAGTTGGGTGCACAGTGTTTTCACGTGTTCAGGACTTCTACGGTTAAAACATTTTTTTACTTCATGGCATTCATTTAATGTCCCAATAATGCATATTAATGTTATGGATGTGCATGTCAACATCAAATTTGTGCCTTTGCCCATGTTTCGATGAGTCCTTCAGCCATGTTGTGACACTTATGGTGATCTCAGTTTAATTTCAGTTGAGTTCCATGGGACCACATTGCTTTTAAACATGTTCAGGATTATGGGTTACATTTCCTTGCTTCATGGCAATAACTTTACGTTCCAAGAATGCATAATGTTGTGATGGTGCATGTCAACACCAATGTTCATGTCAACATCAGTGTGACCTCTCCCTGTCGTATTTCAGGGGCTGAAGTTAAGGCTATGGCAAAGGAAAGACAGAAGAAGGACAACCATAACTTGAGTGAGTTTTGTAAATACTGGAATGCTGCAAAGTACCTAGAAATGTGACTTGGGTTGTTTGTGAACTCTGTTATGACACAGGCTATAACATTATGTTTGATGTTATGACTATTCCCTGTTGATATTCAGTTTATGGGATTACATGATGGTTCCTTATCGTTCTTCTCTTGTACCCATTTTCTACAGTTGAGAGACGGCGTAGGTTTAATATAAACGACCGGATCAAAGAACTGGGAACCTTAATTCCAAAGTCAAATGATCCGTAAGTTGAAAACTTAATTCTACATTTTTATTCCAGACATGGGCCACACAGGTCAGTGTGTAATCTCTTGGGCTATACGTGATGATAATCATCAATCTTTTACGAAGTCTGTTTTGTGAGAGAATTTTGTGAACTGACAATGTTGTCAGTTGGGGTTCAGAATTTGAACAGTTGAGTATGATAGAATCTAAGAATGCCAGCCCTCTGTGCTTCCCAGGGATATGCGTTGGAACAAAGGCACCATTCTCAAGGCGTCGGTGGACTACATCAGGAAGCTGCAACGGGAGCAGCTGAGGGCCAAGGAGCTGGAGAACAGACAGAAGAAGCTGGAGCACGCCAATCGACACCTGATGCTGAGAATACAGGTATGTTGGCCTTCATTGGCATCCAAACTGGGCACAGGAGCTGGACAAAATTGTTTAACTTACATATGATGTGGTGTAGGCTCCATAGACGATGTTGCCCCTTTCTGTTCCATTGATGGTGTTCAGGAGTTGGAGATGCAGGCTCGTGCTCACGGTCTGGCCATCCCCTCGTCAGCTCTCTGTGCAGCAGAGCTCTCTGCCCGGGGCATAAAGCAAGAGCCCGCCATCGGAGACTGTCACCAGGAGCTGTACCCCCCCCAACCCCACCAGCACCATTCTGCCTGTAACCCAGACCCAGCTCAGTCCACCACTCTGGAGCTCAACGATGTCCCCACCACCTTCTCCGAGGGTCAGGGAGGGATCACAGGTGACACGGGCCCCTATGGCGTTCGCACCAAGGGGGCCTCCAAGCTCAACGACATCTTGATGGACGACAACCTTTCACAGGTGGGAGGAGGGGACCCCCTGCTCTCCTCCGTCTCCCCCGGGGCCTCAAGGGACAGCAGCCGCAGGAGCAGCATAAGCATGGACGAGAACGAGGAGGACTGTTAGCACACCCTACTGGCAGTAAGGCTTCCCACCTGCATTTCCATCCCTCCACCCTGTGTTTAGAGTCCACAGAAGACTCACCATAGTAGCTAATACCTTCTCAGCTGCTACATAGGCACAACCTATCTGTTGTTGTTGTTGTTGTTGTTGTTTTTTCTTCAGGTGTTTACATGTATTTAATTTACTCAACCCTGTTTTTTTTGTTTATCGTACCATATGTTTTGACGGCTCTGAATCGCCTTCAAAAATGAATTTAGTTAAGTGTCTATTCGTGGACTGATTTTTAAATTACTTTTGTTAGTTAAGATCATGGTCTGATTTTATCAAAACTTTGATGACAATGAGTTGGGGAGTTATGTTGATATAACAATATTTCACACTATCGTTTTCATCAACGGCGTAGTTATCCAGGTTTGATTGATATGCTTAATTCTTTTTATCCTATCCAGCCAAATTGAGTTCCTTCAGAATTAAATCTGAGAGTCATCATAATGTAAAAATGTTTTGTGGTAAACAGCTTTCTTTTTTATCAAGTCTTTTAAGAGCAAAGGTAGAGGAAATAATAGATAACACGTGTGCTTTACCCTCCTTGTGTCATTGAACTTGCCAATGCCTTAGCCAGATGATTTTTAAACATCCAGTTATTTTTTACCAAGAATTTGTTTTAGCCACCGGTTTAACATTTCTCTGTACATAAGTAGCTGAAGTTGTGTAGTTGGCTGTCTAAGACTTTCAATTATCTTTGTGCAAAGATATTAGTACAATTACTGATTGGAGTTTAGTGTCTCTCTTAAGATTGATGTTGAGTTGATTTTACCCAGCTATGTACAGTAGGCTGCCTACAGTATGTAAGGTAAGCAGAATTATTGAATTCAGGATATTTTTGTTGGTCTCTTTTGTGTTTCTTAAAGAGGATGCAACTGTTCTAAGGCCAATATTGGTAGAAATACAACCATGATTTCAAAACAGGCACATTTTGCTATATAATATAAAATATATTTATGGTAATGCAATTGAAATGTATAACAGCAAGAGCTGTTTCTCCTAAGAAGAAAAATACATTTTAATATAGTCCAGTTCCTAAATTATTATTGTTTTGTTTTACACTTGTTACGATTTTCCTGTCCATCCATGCGTTTAAGAGATATTCAGGATCTGTTTTCATTTATGTGAATGTTTATATTGCCAAGGAATATAAGGAGACTGCTGTGGGTTTTTTTTTTTATGTATGACATTGTCAAAACACTGGAATGACGTCCATAAATTGAAAAATGGTTAGATAACCAATGTTTTTTTTTTTTTTAATATATATATATACTAACGATTATATTTGGGGTTTTTAAATGCATACAATGTATTGTATGATTGATTGTAGTTATATTTAACTATAAGTTGTACTGTTAATGTATATTTCTACTATTTAATAACTGTAGCAAAGTACACCTTTGATAATAACTATCTACTGTACATTACACCACTGTATTGAGAGCATGGTTACAGTGCATCCTCGACTCTGTGGAACTATGCAATGATTACAGTTGTAGCTCAGTATTGTGCCTGTTTTACAAGACATTAGAATAATTAGAATAAGGCTGATTATCTACGATGTTGTAATGATTAGTAAGACGCGCCTAGCAGAGTGATTTACATTGGAAGTGCCTTACCATTTTCTTTCCACAGATTTAAGAGGACTATTTAGACATTGATACATCATTGTTTTTTTGTTTTTGTTTTTTTTCTAGTTCAAAGCTTCATGCAATAGCTGTTGAGCTGCAAGGTCCCTAAGGGAAGCGGTAGGAAAGGGCCGTTTGTCAGAGTGTGAAACCTATGTGGGTTTTTAACACTGGACTGTAAGAGAAGATCTCTCTTTAGGCCATTCATTTTGTTTTGGGTGATTTTGATTCTACAGAGAGTTCTGTGGGGTCAAAATACTACTCAGAGGGCAATAATCACATTGTTTTACCGAATGTTCAGCTTCCTTTTGAGACCGTTTTTTGTCTGAATGTAACTCACGGTGTTGACTGCCAAAATGTGGTGCCAAAATCAAAGTGAAGTCTAAATATGCAAAGAAGGAATTAACTATGTTTTTCTGACAGCTTAGCTGATATTGTAGGCCTTACTGTACATGTGAACTGATGTTTTTTTCCATAGTTGTAGAGCAATAACAAAAAAAAAAAAATAGTGGCAATCAGGTCGCAGGATAAGCACAAAGTAGCCCATGCACTTACAGGGGTACTCGCTGCAGCAACAATGGACTGCAGAATGGCCCTCACGGCCAAACTGATCCCAGGTCTGTACTAAGCCTTTAGAGTGATATCTAGACACATGCCTGTCACTCTGTCACTGCCCCTCGACTGAACCCAGGTCAGCCTATCGTTTTTGAATAGAATGACACTCATGTATGTGTTGACTGACACCTCAGTCGGCACCAATGTTGGTGCTTTAGACCATAAAATACGAATGCATAGAATGGACATTGCCATCACTTTAAAACTCACTTTATGAAGGCTAGTTTGTAGTAAGTTAGTAGATATGTAGTATATATTTATAGTATTAGTACGACTCAATATATAATATTGAGTCATACTGATTTTCCGAACCGGAGTGATACCATGGCACATTTTGGATATACCACTACAGTCTCAGAGAGCCACGTTGGTTCAGATCGTGTCTGTTCTACCCATTCTATTTCTATGGTTCATATTGACACTGCCCCTGCTGAGAATGCTACTGTAATTACTGATTGATAATTACTCTGTTGCCATGGGAGACGGAGGTGACGATGGTTATGCACTGGTTGTAAATGGAGCAGTGAACTGAACTCAAACTCATTGGAACTGAATGTGGAAACTATCTTGTGACAAACATTAAAGTAAATTAAATGGTTATACCTCATTGTTTTCCTTACTAGTATCACTGATATTAACAGATTTATATATGTAATTTTGCCATTTTCACTCTTTCGAAGTTGGTAATGATGATAAAGTCTTTGTGAATATTCATATGCCCCTTTTATCATCAATAGTTTGAGGGACTTGGTACATCTTGTATTTCTATGAGCCTTGAAGTACATTAAGAAGAATCAGTGTTAACTTCCAAGAGTATAAATGTCCAACTCTGCTGTTAACATGACGTTGGCGCTTTATTTGCATGGCCAGGTAGGTCAATTCTCTACATACTTGTAATTTAACTTCAGTGGAAACATGACAGTTGGCGTGGTCTTTCATATCCGGTCGCTCATGGCCCCAGCATCGTTGGTGTCGTTTGTTTTTATCACCAGACTTCAAACGCCAAGGTCCTCACACCAACTCTTAAAAGCCTTACACAGGAGATCATCACTCATGTCGTGGAAGATTTCTGTAGAGAAGAGACAGAATAGGATAGGAATAGGATACAGTACCTCTGTCTCTGATTTGAGGCAGAGCCACAGAATTCAAATAACTCAATGGCAGTTACATTTGCCCAGGACCCACTCCCACAGTTTACAAACAAGTGGAAATCACTTGACTGGAAAATAAAGTTATTTTAAATGAATATTGCCCAGAGACCTGCACACCCCAGTCCTATAGGGAGGGGCATCCTCAGAGACCCTCCGGAGTGCTTCAGCCTCTCACTCAGGGCCTTCTGCACGAGGGCTAGGGTGCAGTCCTGGTGCCACACAGGCAGCTCCAGCCCCAGCATGCAGCGGGTGATCCTGGCCTTCTCCTCCCTTGTGAGGAGCCCCCTCTGGTGGGCGACATACACCATGAAGGACATGTCGATGTTCACCGCTTCCCCATGTAGCAGTGCAGGCAGCACCTTCTACAATGGAGCATAAAGAGAAAATACAAATCCCAAAGGCAGAGTTGGTGACATTACAGTGTTGTTATTACTGTGTAATTACTAGTGTAATAATAATGTAATAGTGTAAGGTAATAAGTATGTAATTATGTGTTGCTTCACTGTACTTACAGCAGTGATAACCCTGGCTCTAATAGTTACCCTACAGTAGGTACAGTGTCAGTACAATAGAGACGTAAGGACGTCCTGTGACAACTTTGGTATTAATCACTTCACCATTTCTAACTCAGGGCTGATCAGATGGCCAAAGTCCACCAGCCTGTTCAAGTCATCCTCCCACAGGTTGGGAGCCAGTTCCTCCAGCATGGTTTCAATGGCGATGCGGGTGGATGCAGAGGCAGAATCCTCCGGGTCACATCCATGGGTGTTTTCACAGGACTGGAAGCTGGAGTCCAGCAGATCTCGGCCTTGAGTCTCCAGGAGCTCAAACAACCCCCTGTGTTTCATCAGGGCCATCTGGGGCGCACAGGATCATGAACATAAAGTAGTTCACATAGAGTAGCTGACTGTTTTTATCTGTGTATAAACTGTCTTTATATTTGTGCAAATCATCTAAACTAACTACTAATTTATTGGCTCCATACAGCATTTTGAAACAAAGTGTACACTGGCAACACAATCAATGATGTGGTTTTTCATTAATATTTCTGAATTAGTAATAGCGATTAGTGAATCGTTTATGTTGTAGACAACCAAACACTTAAGATATTAATGTTTGAACATAATTCTGGCACTAATCACGTCTCAGACCTTTTAGAAAGATGACATGCATATATACTGAAAAATGTATGCACTCACTACATTGTAAGTCGCTTTGGATAAAAGCGTCAGCTAAATGTCATATATATATTATTATATTACATGCTCTTAGTAATGCATAAGGTTGCTTCCACTTGCTCCACTCACATGCATATCCATGCAATACTGGACACCTTTAGCATTTCTGCCATCCCATTAGAAATCTGACGGCGAGGAACAGTTTGGATGAAAGAGCGGTCTAAAAATGTTGCGACTGGGGGGATGTAGCTCCCCAGTTTGTTCTTGCTGTTGGCAAAGTTGACTCCAGTTTTCGCCCCCACACTCGCATCAATATAGGCAAGCAGAGTGGTCGGGACACGTATGTAGGGAGTCCGTCTGCGGTAGAGAGATGCGGCCAATCCCACCACGTCCAGGCACACCCCTCCCCCGATGGCTATGATGGGCTCAGAGCGCCTGTCGATGCCAAACCTGTGGACCTCCTCCAGGATCTTGGTCACCAGCTTCATGGACTTGTTCTCTTCTGTGGTTGGCAGAGACATGATCCTATACAGAACTTCTCTGGCTTCAAAGTACCTGGTGACCTGGGAGCCATAGAGCTGATTGACAGTCTCGTCAATGACAACAAAGCGCTTGACGGGCCTGGGGTTACTTTTAAAGGCCTTCAGTTCCTCTGGATCCCCTATATGCCCACATAGCAGTGTGTCGTTCCCAACATCCAGAAGGTTGTGGCATTGGACTACTCTGTAGGTGAAGACGATGGGGCTGACCACTGTCCAGGAAAGGCCATGTTCTGACGTGCTCTGGGAGCTGCAGGGGACCCATTAGAAATGATAAGTGGCCACAAAGACATACTGTAGTGGCAGCAGGTCTGAATTAAACAAATCTAAGGTATAGCATTTTCTCAGTTTAAATCTACCCTTTGCCACTTTTTTTTCATGACTTCAATCCTATACCTCTTCATCCCCACTACTCCCTTGTGCAAGTTTCTCTCCTGTAAATAAATTAAATTTAAAAAAAATAAACAAATAAAATAAAATAAAATCTTCCCACTTCGAGCATTGTGACTGCCAATAGCCCCTGGTCCTAGCATAGATTACTTTTTCTTATGATGACTGATGGATAGATGATTCACTTATTTAGACAAATGTTGTTGTTGTTGTTGTTGTTGTTGTTGTTGTTGTTGTTGTAAGTCGCTTTGGATAAAGGTGTCTGCTAAATGCCATAAATGTAATGTAAATATATTGAAATTCCTGAATATCAACTACATTCTGACAGTTACTCTGCTAATGCTGCTGCTATTACACTTGTTGTTGCTGTTACACTTGTACACAGTTGTTCTCTGGCATACTGTACACCTCATACTGTACCATAAGCTAAAATGGCAGCTGTGCCAAAAATAGAAATATATTTCCTCCCCTCTTGTTCACCACTTAACCTACATTGGAAAAAGGTCAGTTGGGTAACTTACAAAAATGGGAAATCTCATACCTTTATACCTGTTCTCTCAAAACATATACTTTGCACTGATAAATTATTTGTAAATGTTGTAACTACTGTACATCGAACGTGTTAACAAGGCTGTTGTTCACACTGTAAACTGGATACATTTTGCCATGCTTGACACAATAGTTCTAACAGTTTCACCAGAAAAGTCCAAATAAACGCACTGACATTTTAGCGGCAGATAACCGTCCCTCGCTTCGGGACGGTCCAGTTTGTCGGTTCCATGTCCCGTTCACTTGAAGCAGACTGAACTCAACTCGTTGGTCCGTATCGTTATTAGAGCTTTGATCTGTCGGAATTCCCTGGATATTTTCCGAATTTTCAGCTGGCGCGGTCATTTTTGAAATTAATAAACAGGTGAAATAATAGGATGGTTAGTTAACTTGGGCTCGCTTCTTCTTGACCAATGTGACAAGCAAACGGTGTGGGACAGAAACTTAATACAGTCGTGAATTTTGCAGGATGTTTGTGATACGGATTTAAGGTTAATAACTCACAAATTTGACTTTGATTTTGATTGGGTTTCCTGGATGTGGAAAACGTGTAGAGGCATGATTCTAATAATGAATGATTCATTAGTCATCTTATGTTCCCTCTGAATATTACAAATTCGGTTTGATAAAACAGAAGAAGATGATTGTATGGATTAATATTGAACACATTTTTTTTT
Organism: Argentina silus; assembly: GCF_951799395.1. Lineage (NCBI taxonomy): Eukaryota > Metazoa > Chordata > Actinopteri > Argentiniformes > Argentinidae > Argentina > Argentina silus. The sequence goes on from NC_139662.1 coordinate 18,441,465, forward strand.
TTCTCATGTTCAATGGCCTAATGCATTTTCCTCACAGTGCATCTACTTTATATTGGATAAGGGACCGACTATCTGGTCGTGAGTACCATTACACAACATAATCATATATATGGCAATTTTATTTTCATGCAAACATTTGTTATACATCAACATGACCATCAAACCCATTTACAGCCAAGGAAGCATACAACCCCTACTATTTCCTACAATAAGGCAAAATACCTTCCATGATTACCATCCTGAGTTTCAGGTAGTCTACTCCAATCTATGATCCTTGAGCATAGGCCTACAGCATGAATGACATATTTTACCGTTCCAAACTCAAACTGCATAGCTACCACAATCATATTATGTAACCAGTTGTGCTTAACACTTCCTCAAAACCATACAAGTTAATCATGTGCATCAGCCCTCATCATTGGTGAGGGGTGGTATGTAAAAGAGGGACAATTCAGCGGAAGCAGACCTCTGATATCTCCATGGCCAGCTCCAGTAACTCTGCTGTCTCCTGACAGGCACTGCAACAACCACAGTCCAGCTCTACGTTGCAGCTGCAGCAGTCACCTCCATGCCCCTGCTCACTGGATGCATTGCGGTACTTGAACGAGGGGAAACAGCGGCTTACAGCTCTCTCGCAGGTGTCTGGCAGCATGACGACCATATCGTAGAAGCGGCAGTAGAGGCAGGCCAGCAGGAGAGCCGCACAGTCCTCTGGTGACATTGAGAAAAAGGGGAAATTATTGAAAAAGTTTAGCGTTATTGAGTAGGCCCCAAATGTATTCATGAGCTAGTGCCACAAGTTTTTCCTCCCATCTGATCTGACCACGGAAAACTCTGGACCTTAGGTTAGAATTAGGACCCAGATCTATCAATTTACGATAGCAGACGATACTGTGTTAACAGATAACAGATGATACTGCATTAACAGCATGAATATTCAGGCTTTTCAACTCCTCTGATTTAAAATCATCACAACAATGTTATAGCAACCTTCTTAGCACTGACTATTCTATCTTTTTCAAAAAGGGGAAACAATACCCCCAGAGTCAGGCTGATGGGATTCAAAGGAGGTGAAGTGGCTGCTGCTGTTGTTGTACTTGTTGGCTGAACACAGAGAGTAACTGGATCCGCCCCATTCGCTGCCTCCCAGGGGACCTTGCAGGGAGCTCAGATCTGTATCCACCTTGTCATGATCCTGCTCGGAGATTGTGCTCAGCCTACGTACTCCAATCACCACAACGTTGCTCACTGCCCCAGACTGAATGCTGGACGGAGAGACTTTCCCTTCAAATACATAATTGAGACTCAATATCTTGTACTTACATCACCATCATCGTCATCATAATCATCATCATCGCCGTCAGAGACAGAGATAGAGATAACATATTTAGTCACATTATCAAAACATTTTGATCAACTGATTTTTTTTATTATTCAACACACCATTTGCATGTCTCTCTGGTGAAATGAGACCTGAAATGGAGGGCTTTTATGGAGGCAGAATGCCCCATAGAGTCTTAAAGAGGAGTGAGTATTGATTGTCAGCTTCCATTGAGAATCAGTTTCCTCTCTTGAACGTGACCATAGGAAAATATACAGAGATCCTGCAAAAATCCTAGTCTAAAATCCTCCCGTTTTTGGATAGTTTGATCATTATTTTTTTGCTGAGCTCACTTGGGAATATGGGGATATACCTGCACCAAAAATGAACAACCACAATCAGGCATATTGAATGCATTCAGTTATAATGTCACCATCATAAGTCCACCCTGCCCCATGCACCCTGTCCCATGTATCTTCTTCTCAAGATATCATTCACACATTGGAAGAACAACTATGTTGCAATTGTACCTATTACTGACACCACCTTGCTGTAACTAAACAAAAAGAACAACTGTTGAAACTTACCCTCCACAGGACTGTCCATCCTAGTTTTGAAAAAATCTGGCTCATTGATAGTAGAGGTGTTTGATTGCTGTGTTGTCATCTGATTAAGACATTAATTTAATAATAGATTGATATCATTATAGTTTTAGAGATTTAAAGACAGATGATAGCATGCTGGTTGCACGCGCACACAAGTGAGATACAACGAAGGCTATTGGGAATATATTGGAAGCGCAATACAACAACAAAGGACTTTACCTGAAACCGACTGTCACGAAGGTTAGCCAAAAATGTAGAGAAAATGTAGACCAATCAAAACACCCGATGCGTGTATTCGGCAGGCTAGGGTACCAGTGATGTTGGAAGGAGCGCGGAACACTTGCAGACACACCCACGGTGATTCTAGCCAATCAGACAACGCAAATAGGCTTCGCTTTCTTGACAGCGGGATCTATTTGATTATGGCGATTAGAAAGTAGCTATTATAATTATCTATGCACCATAGCCATGTATGGAAAGCACTCATTTACAAGTTAACTTAAGGATTAATCGTATATGTCTGTTAGCTGTGCCATCATTATAATATAACTGATTTCAACTACAGCTTTTGCATAACATCATAATGGCGAAAATGTGGCTTTTTTCTACACTAATGACCATAAACTGTCAAGACATTTCAGTCACACCTACCGTGATGCTATAGATAAAGCCGGCTGGACTTTTTTAAACGGTGTGAGCTCTAGATGAAGACATTAACAGTGAATGAGTCTCCTGCCAAATGGTTACTTCACCTCGCCTCCCTTCCTCCCATTAGATGCTCATTACCACTAAGCCACTGAACTGAGGCCATTACCGCAATGTTAAAACATTGCGGTAATGTACCCAAGCCATAACTCACCTCTACACATGCTGTACTGTACACACAATGATGATAAACGCCGCAAGTGATAGGTGTGGTTTCTCTCTGTTAAGTTTATTGAACACACACACACACAAACACACAGACACACACACAGAAATTCATTCTGAATTTATTATTTATAGAGACAGGTCTTAGTGCTCAATAATGGCAATGTACATTTACAAGATCAAAGTTTTTGCACTCAAGACAAAGAAATTAAGCTCAATGTTTAGAGTCGGGGGGGTGGAGGAGAGGAGATAGTACACACAAAAAATTAATCCGGTTGAAGGTTAGGGTTACATTAATGATATTTTGTTGGCAGTGTTTGGTTCCCTTTCAAAAGAAACCAATAAAACCTCACTCTCAGAGATTCATATCATGTCACAACTGGAACAAAAGAGGCTGCTAATATCTGGCTGTGGAGACAGCATAGTGTAAAAACAACCATGATGGGGGTGGGGGACATTCATTATGAAGTGCTGACCATAAACATCCCCATTGCTTTGGTTATTCCTATACACATTTTTCAAAAGGAGAGAAACATGAAGAAAAAAAAACAAGAGGAAAAGAAAAAAAACTCCCCGTAGGGCTTCATTGTACTGCTTCACATTAACAGTGACCACAGCTTAAGTGACCACAGCTTAAAGCTAGTCATGTCTCTGTGGTACAGACCGGGTGACGTCATACACAGCGGTCTTCCACTCGTCAGTGGTCGTCACTTTGCATGTCAGTTCAGAACAGATACAAGACCCCCCACATACTGATGTGGCCCATACAACAGTGAGTACAAAATATCCTAAATAAAACACAAATAAATACAAAGTAATTCCTCAATAGGGAAATGTTGCGTGTCTTGTGTGTGTGTGTGTGTGTGTGTGAAGCAGTTCCAAGAGTCATTTGATGCATCAGTGTGGTGGTAGTCTTGCATTGGAGAGTGACAGATTGGTCCTGTGTGTCAGAGCGAAGGCACATGATGCAGCTGCAGGTTGGGCTTGCCTGGGCTACCACAGTCTTCATCATGGTCCCCATCTGGACACTCATCCGTACTCTCACCCTCAGGGGATTCAGGGGGCAGACTCTCGCATATCTCCTCATCCACTTGCTCTTCTTTTACACTGAGTTGGTAAACAAAGAAAAGTCACGATGTGGAAAAAGGAGAGGCTTGGTGAGGAATTGTAGATGTGCTGGCTTAAATAAATAAATCTATGCATCTATACACTCTCTCAATAGAAGAGAGTCTCGGTCTCACAACCTTCATCAAAACACACATAGGACTATCCAGAAGAGAACCAAATCGAACTGATATAGTCATACATCCATCAGCCATTTCCATGCTAAGCTGAGAACCACATCTCTTCAACCAAATCTAATTCTAAGGGGTGAAACACTCACGCAGCTTGTCGTGGTGAGTATTCTGCACTGCTGTCACTGTGGGATCCATTTCCTTGCCAGAATGCTCCATTTATCTCATCCTGGAGCAGCTGGGGCAGGGAGTTGTACATGCTACTGTCTGAACCTCCAGCCTGGGTGGAGATAACACTTAATTAGGTTTCTAGCATAGGAAGAATAAGACCTGTTCACACTTGAATTTAATTGAATTCATGAGAAGTGTCAAACTTGAAAATGACCTATTAGATGAGGTAAGTATAGATAGAGCAGCAGAGATTGCGCTTCCCTTACCTGAGGATTGAAGACAGAGGAGCTCTGACCGTGGGTGTTCTTCATCATGGCAGGAGATCTGCAGTGAAACATAACCATGCATGACATGTTAAAGAACACAGGTGGGAAACACAAGTCACCAATGACAAGCTATCGGCACCAACTGTGATGTAATCAGGACGCTCCGGCAATATTAACTAAGCTGTGCTGACCCAGATGATCCGCTTGTGCCGCATAGCCAACTCTGACTATCGTTGTGATGCCATGCTACACAGCACAAACTGATCTGGGACCACCAGGTTAGCTGAGAGGGCAAATCATGGTTTAAACATACCCATTCCCAGTGGTCTTCTGGGGCCTTCTCCTCTGGTACTCCATCTCATCCACTGTCCACACAGCTCCTTTCACATTCTCCCTACGCACAAAACACTTGTGGAGGCTGAGGTTGTGTCTCACTGCGTTCTGTGGGGTTAAAAAAAACAACAACCAATTAAATTAAGACACGTCATCACCAGCGCTTCAGCGTAAGGATAAGTGTACTCATATCCATATAGAGATAACCGTTAAACAGACATATGATATAGCCTTAATACCTTCCATGTTGCTGCATTGCGTCTGAAATACGCAAAGGTTCGTGTGAACCAATTGTAGATTTCATTTAGCGTCAGCTGTTTGTGAGGTGATTCAAATAATGCCTGGAAAAAATGGAAAGAGGACACAAAATAAAGATCAAACAATATACATGACTCCTGTTAGCAGATCCTACTGCATCATCATTAGATACAGGAAAGGTCATTAAAAATAAATAAAAGCTTGCGGTTCCTTACCTGCCGTATGAGCGATGCATATGTAAATGGGGGTCTAACTTCAGTGCGCAGGTAGAACTCTTTATTCTGAACAATATCTGTTGAAATATAAACAACATCACAAAACATTGGATTTCGGCTTACTATAACACTGTTAACTCACCTTGGTTTACTAACTCACTGTGCTTCACTAGGGTTAGGGTTAGGGTTAGGTGTTAACTCACCTTGGTTCATAGTTTTGCAGTATTTCTCAGAGTATCGTCTCCGTACGGGACTCCCACCGTACAGACCGTTGGGGGTGAGGCCAGGGGAGGACTCGTTGAGTGGCGTCAGGGGTGTGGAGGGCGCAGTGGCACTTTGAGACAAACTCATGAGAGGAGGCACCTTGGGGAACGTCGCTTGGGGGAAGGAGACACTGGACACGAGATTCACCTGAGGAACCATGACAACATAGCTTTCAACCAATTATCACCCTTAGAGGGCAACAAAACAGCGGCTCAGCAAACTTGGATATTTTTGACAAATACAAAGACTGTGAAGACTTACCGGTTGTGCTGCTGGTTTTGGCTCACATGAATTGAGATGAGACATCATAGCTTGCAGTCGTTCCTTGTCCTTTATGAGCTGCGCGGGGGAAAGAACCAACAATGCATATATTTAGAAGCAGAGAAAATAAAGAAAATCACATCCTAACTGACAGAAATATACCCATGGGGTTGGTATTTTTAGAGGCTGTACCTGTGATTCTAGCTGCTGGACCACCTGCATCTGCACGCGACACTGGGCCGTACTCTTGTCGTCCAGTGTATGTTCACTGTTCAGATGTCTGAGGAAAGACACATTTCAGTCACGCCTCATGAAGGGCATTGTGGTCCGACAGACAGTGCAACTCTGTCCACACTGATCTGTCTGATAACAGTTCAGGCGCTGTGCTAGAATGACGACACCTGATGTAAGACAACGGGGCTATTATTGATCACTTATGGAGTGCTCTGTGATAAATAGTTTAAGAACAAAATACTCTCTCATAAATGATTCACGTGTACGCCGGCAGAAATCAATAATCCAACAGTATGTGCATCAATGGCGCCAAAACGAGGAGAAGAGAATAACAGTCCATCAATTCCTTAGCCGTGCCTAAGAAGTAAGAACCATCTCTGGGATGCATCAGCAACATGTGGAGCCTAAGCAAACAGTGTAACTGCCCTCTAGAGACCACTAGAATTATTATTACAGCAGTTGAGATGGACTCCGTTTACTTTGAGTGTGTGTGTGTGTGCGTGTGCGTGTGTTCATGCGTGCATACAGAGGGAATAGAGAGTATCATTACTCACTTAAGAAATGCCTGAAAGTCTCCAAAGATGGTCTCACAGCCGGGCCATTTACACATGCCGTGCCCAAACAGAGGATGGCTGGTCTGTGTGTGATCATCCAGAGATAAGCTGTAGAGAGTGTTGATAAATGACAACGTCATAGAATGTCATGTCTGTCCTGAGATGTGTTTGTCTGCTCTCGACGACCAGGGGAGGGGCTGGTGGAGGTAGAAATCAGAGGACGGGCTCATCGCAATGTATGGAATGGAATGAGGAATGGTATTAACACATCCTCTGATTTCTACCTCCACCAGCCTCCCTTTGGAAGAGAGGGACACTAAAATGTCCATAACACACACCTGTCCATTCTCTTTGGGGGACCAAACGCATGATGCCCATTGGTGGTGGATTGCTGGCCGTAAAGCTGATTATTCTGAAGAGAGGGGGACTTCTCTCCACCTGAGCACAGGTTGGTGCCATTCTCAAACCCTTGATTTACACCTAAGACAAAAGCAGAGAATTCAGTTCATGAATAATAATCAATTACATGTACATCAGCAACACATCTGCCTTCATGAAACTGCAAACAATGAGTACTCAGGCAGTGCAGGATGAGTGTAAAAGAGGGGGGTTTAGGAAGGCACACTGACCCTGGGCGTGGGAGGGGCTGAGGGGCAGGACAGACAGGAGGCCATGCCTCTGCAGGCTGAGGAGGTGCTGCTGCTGGACCTGGAGGAGCTGCTGCTGTATGGCTACCTGCTGGGCTGAGACCTGCTGCTGCAGGGCGGGAAAAACACATCTATCAGAGAGTGTTGCCAGATTGGGCGGTTTAGGCTCTGGTCAGGCTGGAGACTGTTGATTAAATCTGGCAACACTGCTGTCAGACCCCAGTAGTACAGATCACAGAGGGGAGGCTAGAATCAGCTATAGGCCTGGCAGCAATACTAAGCAGGAGGGTGAAGCTAGAATAGAAAGCTACTGACACAATGAGTGGTATGTTTTGTTGACAGCAACATGCATAACGTAAAAGGGATAATATTACATGCATAACATAACACACAAAAACAGGAGGTTATAATTACTCTGGTAATACACAGTTAAGTTCTTCATGACATTTCCTGAGCGCCAGCATACCTCTTGACTGGTGGACTTCCCAGCATGCTTCTGTTGTAGGAGCTGGGTGTTGAACTGATCCTGCTGTTGCTTGCAGAGCTCTTGTATGTGTTGCTGCTGAAGAAGGGGTTAATTCATTAGCGGGCTTCTTCATCACTACAAGCACAGTGCAACAGCCACACAATAGAGAGATAATAGAACAAAGGTACGCTAAGTGACAAAATAATAAATTGAAATGCATGTAATGCAGATTAAGACCGTTTACGTATGTATAATACTGTATCTGTCATCACACAGACGTAAAAACACACACACACACACACACACACACACACACACACACACACACACACACACACACACACACACACACTCTACCTGGTGTAACATGAGTGCTTTCTGCTGCTGGAGCAAGACCTTGAGCTGCTGTGGGCTGAGAACTTGCTGTTGGAGCATCTGCTGCATCTGCTGAGCTGGTGTCTCCACCGGAGGTGTCATCATGGACACTGACACTGGAACCTGCTATTAGGACACAGGGACACAGATAGGCAATAATTAGCCGAGGTACTGTAGCTACTCATCATGAGAAAGATACATCAGCAATTTAATTCAGTTGACCCGAGTAAAACCATGCTCATTCATATCACTGCATCGCAAGGGGATTGGCAACCTACTTTCTGATTTCAGTGAGAGTGAAAATGTGTAGTTTATACTTTTAAGATTGAGATTTACCGACTTGTAACTTTAGAACAAGACAAAAACTTTTACCGGAAAGCTGAAAATAAAATAAAAACAATGGCAACAACATCATTGAAATGCCTTACAGGGAATTAGAAAACAAAAACAACTTCTGCAAGTCATCTAGCAATTACCACTCCCTCTCCCTTGTTGTCTAACACTCAAAGCTTTGGATGTTGTTTACAGTAAACATAAACAGAATAATTAAAGTTGCATATATAAATAATGAATACGGGATGAGCGGGATACAGGGCATGTTTGCAAAAACAGAACTCGGGATTGCATTTTAATTAAGGTCTAAACCACAAAAAAAACTGTTTTTCACAAGGCTGCGTCTGTTTTGGTTAGGGTAAACAAACTGCTGGAGGATGTCACAGAGGCTTGAAGCTAACAATAATAGTGGACTGTCTTGGAGTTATTCCTTTCCCACAGCATGCACTGATGCAGGTGCTCATAGAGCCTTTGATATATCCTGTAACAAAGACTGAAAACAGAAAGATCCCAATGTTCATGATAGTTATCTTATCTGAGTGGGAGTGAACACTTTTAGATAACGTTTTCATGTATTAAAGAAATTAACCTATCTAAAAATTCAGAGGGCGTTAAACAGGTTTGATGGTAATTAAGTTTCCATCCAAAGTTAATATTGCAATGACAAAAAAAAACAAAAAAAAAGCCCTTATGACACTGCGCTGGCTAATAGCCTAAAGGATTTCTATGGACACCATCATCACAACAAAAACCTAATCCTTGTTTCCATGACGGCAGACAAGTCTAAACATCTTTTGTTATTGTTATGTCGATGTGACTGAAAGCCACATACTCATGAACGTATGTAAACAGCCATCTGATAGCAGAGGGAATACTCTGAGACCAATGTTTCCCAAACCCTAAAAAATATAGTCTACAATTAATGTAGTAACAAATACTAAGTTATAGATTCAATGGTATCAGCCTAAATAGCTTTTGACTGTTGAGCAAAATACAGAAACAGCAGTAATGGAATCAGTCACACACATCCATGCACAAATACTGTACGGTGGTATGCCTTCTTTCACTGACTTAGACAGTTGCAATAACTACTTATGCACAGAGATGAACAGAGTAGAACTGTGACAACAAATATGGAATAACGCTTTCCACCAAGCAAGCAATTCAAACAATACAATACTGTAAGTAATAGCAGAAATTCAAAACCCTACATTATCATTCCAACAAACCTCATAAATTCCATTTATAGCGGCTGTCCTTGGAAGAGTAGGAAAGACATGGGCTGAGAGAGAGCTGAGGACTGTGTTACACAGCCAGGCTGTCTGACAGAGTACTTGTGTGCATAAACAAATCTAACCAATAACAAACTGATCCCGCCTCCAACAAGATCCCTCCTCTCGTCTAAGATGGCTCAGAGCTCTCCTTCCCCATCTCTGTATTCTCCCCACTTGCCACGAAAATATGGATATTGGATACTACACATAACAATTATAGAAAGTTCTCTGAGGAAGAGAGAACACTGGTGTGACAGCTTCACAGAAAAATGAGGCGGTCCAATAAAGGCGTTGTAAAACGTCATCCATGACATTGAAACACAGTTGTGGTTGATCCCTGGGGCGGAGGTGTCTGTCCTCTGACATAATCAGGCTGAAATTTGGCTGACTACTTCTACATGACACTGAGGGACTGGGGGGGTCAGCCATTCCCTGTTCACTCTCAGGTGGAGGGTCTCTCTAACATGTAGGCCAGGTTTTCACAGCTGTAACATTAACTGTAACGTAGCCTAGCCAAGTTCTGACAGTTAGGCTATGTGAACCGCAGAAATGCAGGCTATGTTTTGACAAGCATAGTAACCTGGTGTTGCTTTGGGCGATCAACTCCGGACCCTTCTGGAGATGGAATTTGGCTGCTCACCCAATCATCTCTCTCAGCACTGTCCCCATTCTCCGTCTGATTGGTTGGACTGGTGCTGGTTGTCTGATCTGACCCAGACTCATGCATCTGGACTCACTAACCAGAGAAAAAAAAAAACAACAACAACAAATCAATCTATTTTATTCAACAAACATCTTTGCTAGGCTAGGTCTAATGTTGCAAACACTTCGCATTCGAAAGACAGCATTTTACAGTGCTAACTAATCTCTTCTCACCACATAACATTCTCTCCTGACAGCGGTGTGTGGGGGTGGGGGTGGGGGGAGGGGGCATACTATTTGTTGAATAACTGATTGCTGCCATAGTTACGGTAAACAAAGGGGCCCTGGGTGGGTGTTTATGAGCAAACACATAGTCCTTCTGGAGCAATTTACCATTAACCATTTGGTGTGATAAACAGCACTGGCAGGTAGCACAATATGAAGGGAGAGTCTTGTATATACAGCTGAGGAACATTAGACACAAAAGCAGCCAGCATAAACACCAAGACAATCTAAAGACAAACAAGCTCTCTGAGTTGGGAAAAATCTAAAGTCCATGATCAACAGAAACTGAGAGCCTATTCTTATGAGCCTATTCTGTAGATTAATAGAGCATGCAGTTTTGCACTGGATTGGATCAAATATTGACTTCAAAGCTTAATGAAAAAGTAGGCCTAATCCTGGTTAATTCGCATCCCACAGCAAGGTTGAATTACGTTATTTTTTGCTTAACCCGGCCATGTGTTTCGTCCTGATCATATGTCCTTCAACATTCCCAAAGTCAGATTTTCCCAGAGCTACATAAAACAGCACAGCAGACAAGCAACACAAACATGAGGATTCTAGGGAAGAGGTGAATCCTGACTGAACACTCAAACTGTAAACACAGAGGAAAGCCTTTGAATTTGTAGAAAACTGTACATGTAAGTGGAAATGCCAGGATACATTTGAAAAAACATAAATTAAATTAGCAGAGCAACAATCAACTGGGGAAAGACTGGCCTCAGGCCAAAGCTATCAATGTAAGGAATTTGTTTTGAGTTTTTGTCTGTGTTACTATGGCTTTATGTAAGAAATGTTTCATGAATATATAGTCTATCTATGAAGCATTATTTCAATGTTACAATGTGCCAATGTAACTTTAACTTTAATATTAACTTTAACGACAGAGAGTTAAACTAGCCTAACCTCGAAATAACATGCCAAGATTATGTATAAAGACCATCAATGAACAGGTGTCCTTACCTCAAGGCTAAGAAAGCAGAGAGCTGTTGGTGTTGGGCCTAAACTGAGCTCAGAGGAGAATGAACAGGTACCTATGTAGACTGATCACACATGAGCAGGTGCCTTGTCAGAGTACGCCCGTTTGCAATAACACAAACACTCAACAAATAGAGCGAAAACAAACAATAGGCTACCGGTCGCATCTCTTGCTTATCTTAAACTCCATAGGGGTAAAGGATGTATTCTGTAAAATAGGCTACATAAAATGCCTATTGTGAGTGGCAAATTCCACTACTAAGGATAGTTGTTTTCTAGTTCTATAGTTTACATAATTTCATCAGGGTTATTTTTGGGTTGGGTTATTTTTCCAAATTGGATGGAAAAGGAATTTAAGTGCTGCTTTTTGAATACCAACAATACATTTCCATCTGGGATCCCTTGGCTTGGAAGTCCAACATTCAGATTACTTTCCCCCCCCCCCCATCCTGAGCCACAAACAAAAGGTGCCTAAAGTGCCCTAAACCAAATTATACCGATATGGTAATTTACCTTTCTGAGGAACAATTAAGTGTAGATAAGGAAATAAGGAAATATTGGCAAATGCTGTTTTGCATTAGCATCTGAATAGCTGACAGATAAGATCACTGTTAAAAGTTGATTTCCATTTCCTATTATAAACTGCGTGGGCAGTGCTACCCTCTCACTTGGGCAATGAGATAGCTCGCCGGGCAAAACCAAATTGTCTCTGTTCCCTACAAGGTCCCGGCTATGGTAAACAACCAACAGCCAGTCAAGTGAGTCAATACAGTCAGGATACTTTGCCACCAAAACGCATTTTGACTGAAACACGTTTCTCTGTTGCACACATAGCCCTGTCACTCAATGCAATTCGACTGTTGTAAACGCGGCTACTATCTTGCACACATAAAATCAAATCAGAACAGGTCATCTACGGTGCCGATTATGTGATTAGGATTGATAGATGAGTTGATACTATGATGCACTTGTTAAACCGGGGTTTCGGAAATGTCAGTCTATCGCCATGGCCCATAGCATGGGTCGGGTGGGTGTGGGCTAAATCTTGAGAAAATGCACAGTTCGTCAGTGAAGTTTGCATTCGTGGCTGTAGATATCTCCCACAGTTACAACCAGACTTTTGGTTGGCTATGGATGTTACAATAGCCTAGAGATGGACTTTACAGGGACTGGGAGGTACATTTACTGTTCCTATCGTATCGCCTGGCGACAACTGTGGCTCGCTAGCAAGCTAGCTATTGTACACTAGTATTATTAGGACGGATATGCAAACAGAAAATGAGACAACAATACCAAACGCTTATTGCTTTGCTTTCATGTGTCTGATTAAACTTACCTGGTCAGGAGTTATTGTTGTAGATACGAGCAAGCCAGGGCCCTCTTAGATGTTAGCTAGCTAACTAGCTACTACCAGAACAGAGCAAAGGAAGGAAGCTAGCTAGCGTAGTAGCGCTAATCCACAAAGCTAAAATCCACGACGATGGATGGGCTCAGCTACCAAAACATGCTAACGGTAAATAAGAAATATGCAGAAAAAATATTGTAAAGATGTTAATGCAAGATCCCACGACACTATTGTAAAAGTGGTTGGTCGTGCGTCCAGTAAAAATACCTTCTAGTCTGATCATCAGAGTACCTCAAATTTGTTGTTTGTTTACGTTTCGACCATGATGACATCATCAGAACCACAAAGCAAACAAACAACATCATGGACAACACCCCATGATAACGCCATAACCAAATTACAACCAGCAGCGGTTTTGCAGTATTTTATTTTGTTCAGCAATTGAAAACCCATCAGCAAAAATATAGCTTTTACAATTTAATAGTTTCAACAGAACATTCTTAAATGAAACACAAGGCACCACTCCATACAATCAGTTGGTCTGAGATCTTGAATGATTCTGATTGAGAGCCATTTAACGAAAACATCTTCAGACGAACTTATACTTAAATGCACAAAGAGAGCAGAGAGCAGCGACAAGTACAAGAGAGCAGCGGCACGTGGATTATTTGTTTCTTTCCTACCCTAACCCAAACGTTACTGACATCATACTGACTTAATTGTGCTTTAATGCCTGTACATGGACGAGTCATAGGTTTTGGAACTGATCCACATAACATTGATTTCACCTTTGAAATTCACGAAATAACTTGACATATTGTGGATGGATTGTACATGTTACAAACTTTGACATATGGCAGGGAACATGCACCTATAAAGACACTGTGCTGTTGCGTTCACACAAACACAAATGCACATGGCTGGCACTGTCTTTGGTAAAGATATGAAGTGTTCATTCAACCCAAAGTCAGTTTCATCCAACAATTGTTTAATGATAAATACTCAAAAATATAAATGTTATAACACAAAAGTGATAGGAAAACAAAGTTTTAAAACATTTCATGAAGTTGACTTTTCTGTGTGAGAGATGTGCTTTAGTTAATTGTACAGGCCTGTGTGTGATATCCAGACTATTCTTACAACTGAGACCATCTTCCAAATGTATACCCCTTGATTAAACCTACATACTAATGGGACATCTAACATGACCAACTAAGCGTTTGATTCAGCAATCCACATTAACAAACTTCATTAACAATTTACAAAATATATTCCATTCTTTAAACTGCAATAACAGAAAGGGACTGTTACGGATTTCAGAAACAAAAACAGTGTGTGTGTACAATAACCCACTCATTACAGTAAAACAACAAGGATGTTGTTATTGCATATACAGTGCCTCTGTAAGTATTAGGACAGTGAAGCATTGTTTGTTCTTTTGGCTCTATACTCCAAAGGTTTGGATTTTAAAACAATTACTATGAAGTATAGATTCTCAGCTTTTATTTGATGGTACTTATGTACATATTGGTTTCACCATTAAGAAATGACAACAATTTGTATACATAGTTCCCTTATTTCATGGCACCAAAAGTATTGGGACAGATTAATATTATGTCCAAATTAAGCACTCATGTTTAGTACTTGGTCACATATCATTTGCATGCAGTAACTGCCTGAAGTCTGTGACCCATTGACCCCACCAGATGCTGAGTATCTTCTCTGATGCTCTGCCAGGCTGGTGCAGCAATCTTCAGTTGTTTGTTTTTCGGTCTTTTTGCCTAAAATCTTATCTTTAGAAAATCAAAAGCATGTTCAATTGGATGTAAACCTGAATCTTTCTGCGGATGGGAGTCTCGTGACACATATTCACGCCTATCTCCTGGATCTGTTGGAGATTTTTCTTAATCATAGTGAGCATTTCTCTGCAAAGGTCTACCTTGACCTACCAGGCCTCTTTGGTCCTCATGTAGACAGACACCAATAGCAGACTCCGAAGGCAAACGCAAAGCCTAGAATCAAGATTAGCATTCACAGCTCTCTTATGCCTACACACATAATGTGACAGAACACTCCTGACTAACCAGAAACACCTGTCAAGCCAAAACCATGAAACAGGGTATGTACAAAATGTACAAAAGTGAGTATGTACAAAAGTGTTATCATTTCTAAATGGTGAAACCAATATATACACAAATACCCTCAAATAAAAGCTGGGAATGTATACTTTAAACTTATAGGAATTGTTTTATTTCAAATCTAAACGTTTATAGAGCCAAAAGAAGAGAAAATGCGTCACTGCCAACAATTACAGAGGCACTGTATTTCTGGTACTATGATCTTTCGTATATGACTGAGGTTGGTGTAACTTTAGTAAACTAACTAACAGCCTGTTACAGCTACGCCCCCCCCCCCCCACCCCAAAAAAACTATTTTACAGAATGTGCAACATTTTCGCATGAAACTGTATGTATATTACTGGCTTGATATAGGCTACTCCATCATTCCAAAGTTCAGGGAGCAATACTTAGTCCCTAACAAACTGAAGAGGAAACCGTGAAAACAACTGATAGAAAGGCCCTGGTTAAATTGCATTATCAAGTTAAAATATGTTTAAAAACATACATACAGTAGGCTATACATGATCAACTATTGTCCACTTTGTTTGCTAAATCTTTCTGTATAAAAAAAACACAAATACTACAAAACAAGTTCATCAGTCATACCTTGAAATAAAACCCAGATATGACATCTTCTTTCCGCACAAACTGAAGTAACTTTATAACGTGTTCACTCAAGACAGTAGGGCTCAGACGAGGGAGAAATTCAGTCCGTTACCTTTAACAAGCCCAGAACTAAATAAAGTGTAATATGCAAAGTGTGCTAATGTCTCGAGCGACCTCCTTCAAAGGCATGGTGTTCCTCATGAGCTGAAACAGAAATAAACACGTTAACCTTGATAATAATAATAATTTCTAACATTTAAAAACGTTTTAAAAGTGCATAAATAAAGGGTAAAATAGGCAAATAGACTCGTGAAACTCGTGGGGTGTCATATGAGAGAGAATATACTCACGCTTATAAAATACTGCTTTAAAAGATATTTGGGGAAGAAGTTCATTGATTCTTCCCAAGATGTTTGCTTCGCTAGCGAAAGACGCATTTCCATTCCAGACTTGAACAATATCATCTCTGTCTCGTACGCTGACACTAACCCCAACCACCTCATCCTCTACAGGAAAACAAGATCGAGAGACAGTCCAAGGAGACACACATCAATATCATCTCAACAGCATTTTAAATAAAATACAGCAACAGAGAAATTAAAGAAACCAGTCTGCACACTATGTACACTGCACATTTCTCCAGCTTTTACCTGAGGCACAGTAGTCAGTAAACTGCTCTCCAATGGTGGCCAATAGTAACTCTTTCCATACAGCTGACTGGGAAAATTAAGAAAAAAAAATCATATAAGTCATAAGAAATATGAACAACAATATGAAACACAACAGATGCCATTTATCATACTTACAGTACTTTCTTTGGGGACTTTCATTTTCCAAACACCACCCTTTGCATTACTTTCTTCCTCCCTGTATGCAATGGGAAATGCATAGGAAAATGGGGAGGGTAAGATATCGAACATCATAGAATTTGATTAATATTTGTGTTTATCTATCTGTTTCTGAGTTTGGCTCACCAAAGTGGTCTTCGTTCCCCTCTCATTAGGTGATAGCTACACCTCAGTGGAAGGCTGGACACACCAGGTATATTGTTGTACACACTCCAAAAGCTCTATTCGTATAGCAAAGAAAAATAGGATTTCAGATAATTATCTTATATGTTTGTAGCTATTTCTGCACCAGAGAGAGAGAGAACGAGAGAAAAAGAGAGAGAGAGAGCGAGAAAAAGAGAGAGAGAGAGCGCACAGACACATATCTCACCTGAACTGTCTGCACAGTGTAGATTTTTTTCAGATTTGATTCACATTCTGCTGCCGTGGTTCCTGGTAGAGATCTACAGGCAAGCCAAAAACAAAAACACTATTAATATTGTTTTAATTAATGTAGTTATTTTTGTTGTTGTAATTCTCGGAAGCCTTGCTACTAGGGTTGGAACGATATTCAATATTATCGAACGTTGTGATATTGGGAGCATAGTGATATTATTCTCTTACAGAAAACATTTTAGTCTGTAAAAGTGCTTAAAAGTCAAAACTACACATTTTCTTTGCAAAGCAAAGCATCTAGCAGTCAAACCTGTTTCTACACCAGCCATGCACTCTGTGCTGCAGGTCATACTTCAGCAATGAAGGATATTATCGTATATATTGTGATATTTCTCAAATAATATAGTGAATAAGAACATTCGATAACGCCCAACTCTACTTGGTACTGCATTTCTCTCTCTCTTTGAGCTGATTACTACAGATAACTACCTATTCGAAGCCTCTTTCAAATGGGAAATATAGAACAATACAGAATATCTCTCTCAATATAGAACATTTCGGACCTATTTCAGCCAACCGTTAGTAGAGGTTGTGCTCAGAGCAGATTGCCAAGGTTGGAGAGGGATCAGGTGACAATGACCCCTTTTCCCCCCGACTCCTATCACAACAGTAAACAAGACTGACCCTGTTTGAACATACTAACTTCCCTCTTAGCAAGTAGCCTATAGAAATAGGACTATATCTTTTTACCAAATAATCAAAGGATAAATATGTGTTTGATAAAACACTGATCGATGTTCAGTGTCCATTATTCCCATGAAACATTTATCCACAATCAGTATCTGATATTGAAAAAAAACCCAAACTAAAATAGGTCAGTGACAGAGATGACAGTGCACAAAAACAGGCCAGGCTTGCCTCTCAGCTTGAGTTTCGAAATACATATATTCAAATACTGTTGGCCTGTGTTGAAAAACACACAGAAAAAGATGTGGGTCAAGGCCTTTCCCCAATTCAATGTCAGAACACTGGCTGCACGATAGAGACCAAACAAACTCTGTACCCCAAATAATTATGCAATAACCCAGTTCATACAAAGTAAAAGTAAAATGTCAATAGATCATGTGCACTTCCCATTCGAATAGCATTTGTATGCAGGTCAGCAGTTATGCAATCAATCATTTGTACAGGTATTATTTTTGTACATCAATGTTATTCTTTTGAAAAAAATAATATGCAATTTTATGACACCAAATCACCTGACTAAACAGGAGTCGAGTTCAACAAGCGGAATACAGAGAAACATTGTATCCTTAGGCTAGGGAGTAGCACCAAAAATGCTAGCATTGTATATAATGTAACATCATCGGCAAACTGGTGATAACAAAACCGGAGATCCCGCACAGTTTCACTTTTCAACAAGCAGATCTGCAAGGCCTCTCGCCGCCTTTGTTTTGAAAAAAGACTACCGTGTAGTTGACATACATACATTCCATGCTAGCAAACCATCAACAACAGTTACGCATAACATTTTTTGTGGGCTTACCTATCAAGCCAGAAAGTCCACGGAGAATGTAATGGGAGAGTAGTGCCATTTCCATCCTTGTTCGCAATGTTTTCCAGTTCGTCAATATGGATGTCATGTTCTGGAGAGTTCACCAGACTGCTTTTACTTGCTGCTGCTGTGCTCAGTTGCAGATTCGGGGCAGCTGGAGCTGCCATTTTTCGTTTGACAATACCGCAAAACAGTTAGATTGTTTTAAACGAAGAGATCGTTCCACCTTTTATGTTAGGTAACCTCCTTTGGACGCTGAATCCGGGGTCGCTTCACCGGTCTGCCGCCACAACAACAGTGAAATGATGACGTCTTGGCCTCGCTGTCTGAAACCCAGTGTTGTCATTGGATAGCTGGAATAGATCGCTCATCCTAAGAAGTCATTGGGATAGACCCCTTTCTTTAAAATAAAATAAAAAACGTGTATATTAAACAATGAAATATGTTGTTTATTGAAGAGTTTATTGTTTAACTGTATTGTGAGGAGGAAACACAATAAATTACAGTAGCCATTCTCTCGCATTTCACTCTAGTATCTGGATTATTATTTTAATTTTTTTGAAAAACCTGCTGATTATATAAACAAACAAGTTATACCAGTATCATCTATTTGATAGTGTGACAAAAACAAACGCGAGCTAAAAATAGTTGCTGTCTGTCATATGTGTATTCAGCTAATACCAGCTACCCTTGCTTGTATGTAAAACATGCATGCACATTTAATTGACTTGTCAATCAATGGATTGGTGATTTGCATGAACACAGAAAGAGATATGCGAAGCATATTTAAGTGAATGACAATGAAGTCAATGCATAGCGGTCTTTGATGATCATCACTGCCCTCTGGGACAGCATTACTCAGCCTGAAATACCATGTTAACAATAATGATCTTACTCACTAACCAGACAAGAGGTTATAAAAAGGACATCAATATCTTAATCTTACAGTGCCACTGTTTGGTGAACATGACCTAATCATATGGTAGATTACTTTGTTCTGTGTAGTCAATGTTCAGATCAGTGCGTGGTAGCTATTAAGCATCGGCGTATCCACTTTTGACACACATGTGTGACTGTCACCAAATAATTCTACAATTCTAGTAAGGTAGTCAGTGCAGTGGCAATTCTCAGGATGTTGTCATCCCGTGTAGCCTAGTTTATGAAGATGTTTCCATGTAGCCGAGCTAGAGTAGACATTCCCATGTTCAGAGTGGGTGATGGTTGCTAGCTAGTGTGACATACGGCGCCATAACTTTGCTGGGACTACTTGCTAGCCAGTAATAGCATCGGACTGTTTACTGACTGTCGTTGTCGGATTGAGGGGACGTCAGTGGCCGCAGTATAAATAGCTACAACGATGGAGATCGACACACTTCTGGAGTCTTTCCAAGGTCATTTAATGTATTATTGATTGTGATATGATGGGTGCTTTTTAGATGGGTGAACAATCCTCTATTTATAGCTAGCTGTTACCTAGCCTAGCAGCTAATGTGGCTAGGCTATCGTTTATTTTGTCAGAAATTCCGACTATACATCTTTTTGATAAACCTTCAACATTAGACGCCTGATAATTAACTGAATAAGGCATTTGATTTGTGATGTGATATGCAAGGTAGCCAATAGTCACTTTCCCAGCTATGCTAGAAAGCTAGGTAACGCTTATAGCTAATATTGGGTCCGTCTAAATGCTGACACGCAGTTCAATGTGGTCCGTTCGTCCAAACCCAAAGTTGCGCCAGAAATTACGCGTTCATAACGTTTATGATTATTTTCCTGTACTGGATGTTTCTGATGATAATTTAGTCAATGTTAGCGTTAAAACTTGTGCAGCCATTTTTTTTGCCGGCTGCAGAATGCAGTGCTACCCTGCACAAGCTAACTTTAGCTAGTGTGGCCAGCTACAACATGTTAATTTTAACTTTCTAAAATGTTCTATACTTCATGTAATTACGTACAGATTTTGAGAAGAAAGGGAAGAAAGAGACCTGTCCTGCACTGGATCAATTTCTGTGTAATGTCGCCAAAACGGGAGAAACGATGTGAGTCTAACCACAATGCAACTGGATGCAGTTTCTTATGTCAGATAGGATTTTATTGAAAGCCACTGTCTGATATTTCCAGTATTTTCAAATAATGATATTTAAAACGTGATCATGATAAATACCTTAATGAGACTAACACAATAAATGGATATATTTTGGTTATCCTAAAGGACATTTTGGAAACAAATTATGTATCGTGTAAAATAGTTCTGTATGTAATTCTGCTCTCATGGAATGTCATTCCTTGCGCAGACAGATTCGTTACAGAAATCAAGTGCTGTTATTTGCATGTTCCACTGCCTTCTCACCAAAGCTAGGCACATCTGTGGCACTGAGGCCCAGCTGATTCCTGAGGCAGAGAACGCAAGATCAAGGTCTTTTCTCAATTGTTAGAAACTCGATTCCTCCTGTCCTCTCTTCCTCCACTCACTTCCTTCTAAAAAAAGAGTATCTAAGGGGAGAAACCTAGATCTTCTCCTCCAATGGGTTTTGAGTAGGAAGCAAGTGGAGGACAAAGGAGTGGAATCGAGTTCCTAACAATTGAGAAAGGGCCCAAGACTCTGCTGGGTAGCCATAGACGATAACCTGGATTCCACATCTCTTTCAGGATTTCGTGGTCACAGTTCAAAAGCTACTTCCTGTTTAAACTTGAGAAAGTTATGGATGACTTCCGAGCCTCAACCACTGAGCAGCGTGGGCAAGCCAATCCCAATGTAGACTACATTCCTTTTGAAGAGATGAAGGAGAGGATTCTCAAAATCGTGGAGGGGTACAATGGGTGAGTCTTCAGTGTCCTGCAGCAACATTTGGAGTGAATTAGGTCTGTATATGGGAGACTTGAAAATAGCTGTCTGGCAGAAATGTCTGCAATATAATGCCTGTGCGTAATCAGGCAAACGCAAAGCCTAGAATCAATACTAGACATTGACGGCTCTCCTATGCCAGCACAAATGATGTGACGGAACACACCTGACTAACCAGAAACACCTGTCAAGCCAACTGTCTCTTTACTCAGAGGGCACTGTATTTGTTAGCTCAGGTGGAAAATGCATGGCATCTTAGTTACAAATTACAAAAATTTTTCCAGGATCCCTTTCACCATCCAACGTCTTTGTGAACTGCTTACTGAGCCTAAGAGGAACTACACAGGGACAGACAAGTTCCTCAGGGGAGTGGAGAAGGTGAGGACACACTGTCACTGAGTCAGAGTTCAGCCTAGCAAAGCCTATATTACAGAGCACAGAAGTGATATTTTGTCACAGAAATATCACATGATATAGTAATCAAAAGTCAATGCATTGATTCTCACATGGCTCAGTGTTCATTTGCATGTACATGTCATTCAGATGTAACATATTAGGGCGTGTATTATGTCAAGTTAGTTGATGGTATTGTTTGTGTGTTCCAGAATGTTATGGTGGTCAGCTGTGTATATCCTACCTCTGAGTAAGTGTAACCGTCATATGTATAATTGCTTATGTCGCTTGTGCCCAAGTTATTTAATGTGGTCCACTCCTTCAAAGCCATTGATCAGTTCATTTTGAGTGATCAAGCTAAAATGTGCTAGTAACAGTTTGTTTTGTCACCCCTCTACCTTCCTATTTTTAATAGGAAAAATGGGGCAACCAGTGTAAACAGAGTGAATGGAGTGATGTTCCCTGGTAATTCCTCTGTTTATTCCAACAGGTGAGTGCTAACTGTTCCATTCTTATGGAACAGTTATCGCAGACTCTGTGAAATAGGGATGGGAAACTCCAGTGAAAGCTTGATGAGAACTAACTAACTAACCAACCAACCAGAAATGAGTTGCTGGCAGTTACAGTAGTTTTACCTGAGTTAATCACTTTGTAAAATGGATTGAATTGCGTCTTGCATACATGTGTACGTATGTGATTGTTTCCCCTCTCTGTATGGTAGAAATGTGAATGGACCAGGTACTCCAAGGCCACTGATCAGACCAAAACCGTCACTGTCCACCTCTCTCGCTACCAATGGCCTCCCTGACAGCACAGACAACAAAGAGCCAGTCACAGAACAGGGGGAGGAGCATGTCAGGTAAATAAAGCATTGTGCACAGCCAGGTGAATGTCAAAGGTAATATACAATGCATTCGGGAAGTCTTCAGACCCCTTCACTTTTTCCACATTTCGTTATGTGGCATTTTGTTATGTCTTATTCTAAAATGGATTAAATGATTTTTCCCCCTCATCAATCTACACACAATACCCCATAATGACAAAGCCAAAACAGGTTTTTAGAAATTAATTTATTAAAAATAAAAAACTGATATCACATTTACATAAGTATTCAGACCCTTTATTCAGTACTTTGTTGAAGCACCTTTGGCAGCGATTACAGCCTCAAGTCTTCCTGGGTATGATGCTACAAGCTTGGCACACCTGTATTTGGGGATTTTCTCCCATTCTCTGCAGATCAAGCTCTGTCAGGTTGGATGGTGAGTGTCGGTGCACAGCTATTTGCAGGTCTCTAAGGCTGTAACATGACAAAATGTGGAAAAAATGAAGGGGTCTGAATACTTTCCAAATGCACTGTAATTAGGACCTACCAGGAAAGTTTTCCCCAACCAGAAAAACTCTGGGCCCATAGATATAATGTACTGATATGGAATACACTACATGTTATGAAATGCACATAATTCTATCTGACATGTGTCATTAGATCTACTGTGAAATGTTGTTCCTTCCTCTAGTGATTCCACAGTATCGGAAGGTGAAGGTGTGCAAAGCAGTTCAATGAAGAACAAGCACCCCGAGGAAGAGGATGCCATGGAGTCAGAGAGGCATGAGGTCAAGAGACTCAAGTTTGACAAAGACGGAGAGGATGTAGACGAAGAGGAAAATGAGGAGGAGGAGGAGGAGGAGGATGAGAAGGAAAGGGAGTCATCCTGCTCTGCACTCCCGGAAAGCTCCTCAGACGTACCAGAGTCATCGACGGACATTGTTGAGGAAGAGAAAGATACCAAGTCAGCTAATGTCACCTCGGATGATCAGGGTATGTGTTTTGCTCAGCACGGCATTCTCAAATGTTCTGGCATAATGAATATACTTCTATCTGGATCAAACATATGATTGTGAGGTTTCCCTCAAGGAAGGATAAATGTGACCGTGTAGTTGAAACTTTTAAGTTTCAATGACATTCATTCTATCTTGATGTCTTCTCTTTGCCTCTCAGAGCCCTCCTCCAGCACACAAACGGAGCCGTTGGATCGTGAGGAAGAGACTGCAGAACGTGAGGTAGCACCTGGCCCCGCCCACAGTCAAAAGAGTGACAGCACCGTAGACCAGTCAGAGCAGCTGGCTCAGTCAGGGAAGGGTCTGAGTTTGGAGGAGCATGAGGATGGGGAAGGCAGCGACCCAGTCAGCAGCAGTAGCAGCAGCAGCAGCAGTGGAGAGGGTATGCCCAGCGATGAGCCAGTCCCTGCCTCCCCCAGCAGTACAGCTGAGTCATCAACAGAGGGCGTTCCGGAGAACAGTGCAGAAAGCCCAGAGACTGCAGATGAGCCCATGAATCAGGACTAACCTGAGGGCAAGCCCACTAACCTGAGGGCAAGCCCACTGACCTGACTTATTTTACACTGTATGATACCACACCAAGGAGATTTCTGTAACACTGTGGACTTGGAATCTCCCAGGAGATGGGGTGGGGGGGGGTTGGGTGGGGTAGGGTCTGGGGTGTGTGTGTAGGGGGGTTCTTCTTGTGAGGTCTCGAGGATTCCTGCAACCTCAAGTCTCTTCATGCCTTGTACGACCCACCTTCCAACAGGCACACGTCAGTTTGTTTTTAAAAAGTGGAAGCTTATCATTTAAACTAAGGTTTTTCAAAGCTCTTGGCATTCATTCACAGATTATAAAAAAATTGACTTCCAGCATTAATTTCGTCAATAAAATGAATGTAGTAAATATTCGTCAAACAACTATTTTTCTGTGGCAAAAGACAAGACGATAACTGACCAAATAGACCCAGAAAAAGATATAACTAAATGAAAATATTTGTTCATTTTGGTTGACTAAAACGAGACGAGAATTACCTCTGACTAAAATCGGACTAAATGGACGAGTTGTTGGAGAGATGGAGGTGTTATTTACTTTACCACCCCCATCTGCCCGGCAAACTTCCTCCAATCTGGCCAAAATCAATCATTTGAGGCAAACAGGCATACAGGCTTGCTATCTGGAGAAAAGAGTTTCCACGGGAGAAGAAAGCTTTTGCACCCACAAACTGATGGGGAGGGGGGGTAGAGGGAAGACAGTCAGTGCATTTTTGCATATCACTGACTATTTACTGAGGTAAATACATAAGCACAGATTGTGTGATCAATATCAGCTAATCTGCAGTGTCTCGCTGAGGCTGATCCTCTCAAATGCTTGTTTGTTTTTGCATTGATTAGGCCTACTGTCCTTTATGTGCCACGTCCAGGGGTGTGACTTTTATTCTGCTGCAGAGTAATGTGTTATGATGCTAATTTGGCTGTTGGGAAGAGAGGATGTTATGCAGAAAAATCTCTTCACATGAAAGTCAGTGATTTATGTTAATTATGGGTTAATGAGGCCATGCAAATGTATACATTTGTGTAAAATGTATAACAAATAGTTTGTCATTTTGACAATAACTAAATCATTATTCAATTTACAAAAATGTGGCTAAAGCTTCAGGCTATTTTAGTCAAAATGACTAAGACTAGCCTTAATCTAAAAAATGGGTGCCTGCCAAAATTAACACTGACTGATCGTTTCTCTAATATTTCTCTCATTGCTGTCATTTACACATGCTTCTTTTTAGACATCTATTTGAAAGCTGCTTGATTGACATAATAGTTGTACATGATTAATAACAGAAGGATGATGTAGGATCAGTGTGTGTGTGTGCGTGTGTGTGCGTGCGTGTCTGAGTGCATGTGCGTTTGTTGTACCCATCTGTGAGGTGAGTGTGTGGATGGCCTGGGACCGTCTCCCATCATCAGGATGGAAAGCAAGTAATGGTTTACAAATATGTCTTTTTCGTCATTATCATTTCCATATTTTGATTGAGTATATACTGGACTCATGACCACAACACGTGGTATATGTATGGTTATTCTCAATTACACTTGCTAGAATTTACCACTGGGGTCCTTGCCCCGTACATTTGCAAATCTTGCTCAGTAAACATGAAACCGTAGATTGCAGCCGACCCCTACACATTAAACATTTTCAAGGGGTGGAAACAATTCAACAATCCTAACGTATCTGCAAACAAATTGCTTTAAACATTCCAGGAGCTCTCTGTTATCATACAATGGTTCCTGCCATTCTCTGCCGTCTTGCCTTCGTGCTTCAATACAGCAGAAGACCTTCTCTGATATTAGCTGATTTGTCGTCTGACACCATCTCTTGAGTGAATTGATTTCTTCTCGTACTGGCGTCCATTTGAGAATCTTTCCATGATCCCAGTGGTGCTGAATGAGTGCACTCACAAGTCCAGTTGCTAAATACTTTGTCAGATTGTGACAAATGTACTCAGAGGCAGTGGGTTGCTATGAGAACATGGGCCTAGGTGTCATTTGATTCAACCCAAGCTTTTTAATGTAAAGTTGTTATTGAATCTCAGTTAATTCATATTAATATTTCAATTGAACGATGTCCTTGTAATTTAATTGTAACTAATGCCATTAAACTTTCAATCTCAACAGGACGGGAAGGTTTCCCGGACTAGATTGCACTTCAAATGGATGGAATTTTTAGTCAAGGATAAGGCTTAATCTAGGTCTGGAAACTGTCCCAAATTGTTATTGATCTGTACTGCTGTCACACAAAATAGCAATGAGCTTGTTTTTGTTTTAATTTGGGCATTTATTGGCTGCCATATCTTTACCTGTTTCAGCAACTGTCCTTTTTGGTATGTAGGATTTTTAAATTTCTGTAAAGTAGTTTTTGTAGATTGTAATACGTGTTCACTGCCTTTGTGAAACAGATTAATATCTCTGTAAATTGAATGATTGGGCTTTCAACACTGTATTCATATGAAGCAATAAATGCTAACATTTTAAGTCTGGGGGTATGCTTAATTTGTATGAAGAAAGTTTTAACTTTTGACAACTATGAATAAACCTCTTTTGAATACAGCATTCTCCTGTTTATTCAATGAATAGCCCCACACCAGTGTCCCATTATATCCCTGTCTTATTCAACCTGAAGAACAGGCAGGATTTGACTTTCCAAAAGAATGTACTTTTGGAAATACACTCACTCTATAAATACACATTCACACACTTTACACTGTCCTTGTGGACAGCTTAGCCTTATGTACTTAACTATAACACAATAACTATATGTAACTATTGCCTATAAATATATACTGTGAAAAAATGCCCTCTCCAGCCTTTGCACTGAATGAGCAACAAAAACATTTTAAGTATTTGATTGCATTTAGTGAGATCATTCATTAAGTAAAGCATACATTTTATCTTCTCAGGATATTATTTAATCAGTCTTCAAATGGCCTTGACACTTCTAGGCTGAGTGCTTATCCCTGTCCCTATGAAACATGTAGTCATCAGATTACATGTACCAGGAAGGTACAGTACTAGGCCAGGACAGGACAGGGGCAGGGCATTGCAGGTAACCTGTAAACACTTTGGTCTGCCCAGACATCCTCTTTTCTCATCGTCGTCAATGGGACGTTCTTGTATGAAAGGGTACAGTGTTAACATAGGGCTGTTCAAAGTCACCATGTGAAATTCACAAAGGTGAAGAATTCATTAGAGAATTTGACAAACTTCTGACAGTTAGACGTGACTGCAGGTACACACAGAATGAGCGCGAAGCAGTTCTATAAATAGCATGGCATCTGAGGCTCAGACGGTTATAGGGATTATCAAATGCTAGGCCTATATGATTCATTGGATGTACAAACAAAAGGTCCATTGTGTAACTAACCTGGGGATGGGCATAAACTTGATCAGACCTCAATGCATCAGAAACGTACCTACAGTATATTTCACCAGGGGGGTGGTTACAGTGTAATTCTACATAGATATAGTCTAGACATAGTCCTGATTCCTGATATGGTGCAAGCAATTCACATTCTGCAGAATCTATACATTTCTGGGGGTCTGTGAGAAACTTAGAGAGCACCAATGCCATCCTATTTCTCCTCAATATTGCATGTTCAGATCCACTTCGCTCTAGTTCAGTCTGACATTTCTTGCCCTCACAATTTAATGTTACCATCCTTACAGTAATAGTGAATACCCAGCATTCTTAGTATATTAAACACTCAAAATACACATTGTTGTGGTGAAGGTTCAATAGTGATTGGGCTCATAAGAATTCACACTGCTCTGATGCATTGTTGTTATTGTACATGGAGGCCAAGGAGGTTCAATGTTCTCATGATCTCTCTCTCTGAACTAGGCCTAATTGATTCTGACATATGTGTAAATTCCTAATCTCCTCTAGTCATGTGATTCATAACAGTCCATGTCCCACCACCAGTCGGAGACTTAGCAGACAAGGCATAACACTTACTGGTTATTGTCTGTACCTTAACTGACGAAATATTCAGTTATTTCAGTCAGACAAGGTGGCGAGATTCAACAGATTTGGGACATAATTGGAGGATCAAAGAAATGTTTCGATTGTCCAAAGAGTAGACCTACAACTCTATAAAGACTAGCAGACACAATCTTCAAACACCAGGGACAGCATCTTCAACCGAAGAGTCTAATCAAAGATGAGGGACAAAGACCACATCCTTCACTAAAGAGTCTTAACACAGTATCTCAGAACTATTTTCGTGATGGGTCAGCGACTGAGTGAGGACAACGACCCAGACAAGGAAATTGACGTGGCAGAGCTGCAGGAGTGGTATAAGAAGTTTGTGGTGGAGTGCCCAAGTGGAACCCTGTTCATGCATGAGTTCAAGAGCTTTTTTGGAGTAACTGATAACAAGGAGGCAGCGGATTATATCGAGAACATGTTTCGCGCCTTTGACAAGAATGGAGTGAGTAGCCCACAGATTGCTGTCACTTGATGGGAGCCTGTCCCTGCCTTTTTTACCGCCACATTATCCACTGTTTTGGACTTTCAATGTGTGTACACTGTTAAATGTGTACCATAACCTTTTCTGTTTACAATAAACAAACCCAAATTGATTCAACAATTAACAATTTATTTGAAAATTAAGGAAAGATTTACCATGAGGTCTTATGGCAAAGAATCAATATTAATTCTAAACTAACTTATTTTTTTGGCACAGGACAACACGATTGATTTTCTAGAGTATGTTGCAGCCTTGAACCTGGTCTTGAGGGGCAAGTTGGAACATAAATTGAAATGGACCTTCAAAATGTACGACAAAGACGGAAGTGGCTGCATTGACAAGACAGAGCTGCTTGAGATCGTAGAGGTAATAATAATAACTACTGTTTTTACTCAAGATTAGTGTATGGTGATATTATAAATACAGCATTTCCATAAACATACACTGAATCAGTGGGATAAAACCTCCCTCTAAAAAGCTGGCCGAGTTGTGTTTGTGTTTCCAGAAGGATTTCGTTCCATCATTGTTATATCATCTTCTGTCAGTACACCTACAACAACACAATTTCACCATTAGTACAATGAGAACCCCCATCTATACTATAATGTGAACAAGAAAATGTGTAAACAGAACATTATTCATACAGACAACTGCTAGAATTCCCAATCACATTTTAATTGATGAGAATCCATGTCTATAATATCCGAGTGTCTTTCTCAGTAAGTTTGTTTGATCATTTTCTCTGCGCACACACACACGCACACGCACACGCACGCACGCACGCACACGCACGCACACACACACACACACACACACACACACACACACACACTAGTCAACATTGCCTAAGCTACACAGTAATTAAATATGACACAAGTCTACTCAAATCTGAATGTGACGTGTCCTGTATAAAGTAGTGTTAACTTAATGCCCAGCATAGTAAAGGGATGATTATTTATTGTTTTTTATTTATTTATGATTTGCACACACACAATAACAAAATAAAAATAAAAGGCACATTGTGCAGGGGAAGCCTCCACACAAAAGTAATAAAATAATCTTTTTTTTATTTTTTTTTATTAATTAATAATAAACTTGATTGAAAGTTGAAAATTATTGTTGCTTATTACTGCCCTGTATCCTTTTCTAAGTCTATCTACCGACTGAAGAAAGCCTGTCATGGAGAACTGGATGGGGATTGTATTCTCCTGACTCCAGACCAGGTCGTGGACAGGATATTTGAGCTTGTGGATGAAAACGGGGATGGTGAGAGTGTTTCCTTGACCCTCAATGTTCTCTGACAGCGTCAACTGTCCCTTGGATGGTTTAGCAGATCCATATAATGATGTTGTTACCATGTTACTGTGTGTGTCGCCAATGATGGTAACTCTCCACCAAGGCTGGCTTTCCAAATGCTTCTAATTCAAAGCACTTTAAAGAAATAACTTTGACAACGGGTGAAGCTTATGTCTTCCCCTCAGTGTACAGGCCGTCGATGCCCGAGGCTTTTGTCTTTGGTTTTGGCAGTGAGTGATTCTAACCCTGTCTCCTCACTTAGGGGAGCTCTCTCTGGATGAGTTCATCGATGGGGCAAAGAGGGATCAGTGGGTGATGAAGATGCTGCAGATGGATGTCAACCCTGGGGACTGGATGAATGAGCGGCGACGTAAGAGTGCCAACTTTTAAGCAAGGCCTGGAACATCAACCAATCAATCAATCAAGTTTATTTGTATAGCGCTTTTTACATAGACAAATGTCACAAAGTACTTCACAACAAAATAATGCTAAACAATATACACAATAAATACAATACAAACTATATGATCTAACACCAAATCATATACCCCCAGTGCATGGTCTATGTACCATGGAACATGGACTCTTTGTCTAGAGGGGGCCCTTCCCTCTCTCTCTGTAACCAGTAGGCTTATACCATAACTGTCCTTCATTTTATAACTCTATTTGTTTCTCCAGCCACACAGTATATGAATAGTGCTCTACTGTATAGTTTGGTCTACAGATGTGCACACTATCAACAAACTAACAATGAACTGCAACTCTGTTTGATTCTTCTTTTTGTTCCCTTATTTATACAGGTCAGTCGGATTGAGATTTAAAAAATGTCCTTTACAAGAGAGACCTGTTCCAAAGGTGCCAGCAAGCAATCACAATCACACGATGTGCAACTTGCATTGGTAACTTGCCACTAATGTGTGTGTTCCACTGCAGGCTATCATTGTATACATTTGAGGGGCAATAACATGAGGTTTCATTTGTAAATATGTTCTGCTTATGATATTTTGCAAGTGTGTATCACTTTTGAGATTCCATGAGTTTCAATGCTCACAATGAATACATCAGAACACAGTAGACAAATTCTTTCCATATGGACGGTCATAAATCTTTTTTTTAATTTATTTTTTACGATACTGTACCGTTGCAGTATTGTTTTAGTTTTTGTAAGAGATGTACTGCAGCATACATTTAAGCAACTTTTTTATGTATTGAAATGTTTCCTTCAATCTATGTGTCATATGAAAATGTTTAATAAACAGTGACTTGAATGTGTCTGATTTATTGTATACGGATACAACCAACATATGTTACCAAGCTAGTTGTGCAGCAAAGGGATATATTATACCAATATTGACACAATATAGGCCGATTAGAAAATCAAAACGTATTTGCCAGTGTTCATTTCACAGACGGTGAAGCCTACTTTTCCCCTTTGGTATACTCCATGATGGATGGTGGCAGTAACGCACTCATATTTAGTTTGCACACTGCGCATAACCAAAGAAGATAACAAGGCAAGTTCAATTACTAGAAATATGCCCAGTTCTTTAAAACAAAGAGGATGAAATCCTACTTACTCTCTTTGTTTAAAATGAACTTATTCCTTATTGTGTGTCTACGCTAGTCAGCCTTAGTCGTGGAGGCAGACCGTGACACGAGATGTTAAATGATCTCACGCACGTGACGTCGGCTTCCGGCACCTGAGTAAAAGTAACCAAAATGCTGCTCTAAAAAGCTGAATCAAATCCGCAGATCTACTTCGAAAAACTCGTTTTCTAAAGAGGGTAGCTAGCAAATTTACCAACAAGACTCTTGCCCTCTATATCCCTGTTTAGATTTCCTGCAACACTCATGTCAACTGAATCAGAAGAGCCACCTATCTCTGTGGCTAAGGTAAGGAGCTCTGCTAATAAGGTATATTTATTGGATGACACATCATAAATTCCTGAAATAAGTAGCTAAACAATGGTTGCAGTCCTTATCTAGCTTACTTGCTCAATCAATAGTTGTTTTGAGTAGCACAACGTTAATTGTATGAGGTAAATAGATACATCCCTCGAGTAGAGGACTTTTCAGGTTTCAATGCTAGTTGGCGCTTCATGCGGAGGAGACACGTGCTCTCTGAGCGCCAATAGTGGAACTCCGCCCACCTACTTCCGGTCAGTGTAAGTGCATGTAAATGAGGATTTATTCAAAATAAGAGCCCCATAGTTAAACTTTATTTAGCATGGTATGGTAAATAGGGATCAAGGAACTCCAAACAATATGCTAATTATCTTAACAAATATATATATCAATCATCACCATATCATATTTGGTATAGTATTGCCCCAGAAGGCTTTGTAATTGTTCTTATATCCCAAATACCCTGATTAAATAGTATTGCCCCAGAATAATGGACTGTACAAAACTATTTTTCAAAGGTTTGCATTCTAAAAGTGTTGCAGAGTAGATGTACCAGAGATGAATTGAAATCTTTGAAAAATAGTTCTGTGCAGTGCAGATAGGCCACTTTGACCTGTATGGCCGGAGTAAATATCAACATTTGACATTGCTTTAGACTCAAACTAATCTGACCCATATTCTGGAAGTGTTGCGGAGTGGTACCAGAGATTAATTGAAATCTTTGAGAAATATTTCTGTACAGTCCAGTTTATACAAATATAATAGGCATATGCAAAATGTAAATGTTATTTTACCAATATCTACATTTTAAAGATAAAAATTACTTTTTCAAAATTGTATATACTTTCTGTTCGGTAATTTCAGCAAAAATAAGAGAAAATATTGTAATCCCATCACTTTCCATTCATCTTTTAACTCACGCTTTTATTTTGAAGCCACAAATCTGCGAAAAGCGAAACTGGAAGTCGTAATGGAGCTTTTTAGAGTTCAGAGAACACAGATCATGGAAGACTGTATGGCTGTTCTGCGGTATAATGCTGCCCTCTCCTGGCTAGTCCGCAGAAGGCAGCTGGAGCCTGTGCTATGTAAAGGGGGATCTGTTCTCCTGTCCTGCAGAAGAGGCTCTGGCACACTGTATCAGTGAGGACTGCCGTATGGGGGCTGGCATCGCAGTGATATTCAAGAAGACGTTTAAGGGAGTAGAAGAACTGAAGAAACAGAGTGAGTTCTGTATATGGGTCAAAATACATTACTGTGAAATGGGGATTCTTCTTTGGGGTGCCTGCTCTGTCTCCCAGCATTGACAGAAAAGTACAATTTGTCATGGTTAAATACTCAGCTAGGCATGCCATGTCTCAGTGTTGTCATTAGACACATGGCTATTATGGATGAGGCAACCATGTTCTGTTTGGTAGAAACCATAATGCCAGGATTGAGGTTTTGTCAATTATGTCAACTGGTTTTATTCCACAGAAAAGGTGCCCGGGCAATGTGCTGTACTGAAGGAAGGCAGCCGTTTTGTGTACTATTTGGTAAGGATCTTTGCACATGAATACAGACAGCAACTAATAATATGGGGGAAATTGATGGAACATCATAGATAATAAAGTGACTGTCCATGTATTTAGATTTAATCAGTATCAACCAGCCACTCTCCAGAAATCGCAAAGCTTTTTGTTTCTCTCCTTGTGGTGTCCCTGTCAGATTACAAAGAAGAAGGCCAGTGACAAGCCCACCAATGAAACTCTTCGACTGAGCCTGGAGGACATGAAATCCCATTGCGCAGAAAACGGCGTAACCAGGATATCAATGCCTCGGTTAGTATGAGCCAAGTCTGAACCATTCTAATGTGATCAGTAACCTTGCCTGAGACCTGAAGCATTGGTTCCTATTAGCTTGTGTTGGCTCCCTCAGGTAATGGAGGTCACGTCTGCACATGATCATATACATTTGAGGGGAAAGCATGATTTACTGTATCTTATTAGGGGCTTTGCACAGCACAGCACAGCAGTGACCCGGCCATGTTTTGCTGGCTCTGACATGCTCCTTTCACACTGTCGTGTATGGCACTGTTCCAGCGACTATGGCGGGTGGGTAACCAGAACAGCCCAGTGTAGCTCAGCTCGGCTCGGCTCTGTAGTGTGAATTTGTCAGGATTGATTTATCACCAGAGCCAAGTTGTCCTTAGAGTTACTTGCAGTGGTTGGTATGCTGAATCAACCTTTTGTTTTGTTGCTGTTTTTTTTCCCCAACAGGATTGGCTGTGGTCTTGATCGACTGAAATGGACTGAGGTGTCTGAGATGTTGAAGCAGGTCTTCCAAAACACAGGTATCTGCATCACTGTCTACACCCTCCCTGAGAACACCATGGAGTCCAAGAGAAAACGACGTTAGTGCTAATGTTTACTGTAATCCAAATTAAAGAATGTGTGTCTTCAGGGTAATTTTATTTCTCTTCAATTACCCCTTTGTTGATGGCTTTTTTGGGGTGTGTGTGTGTGAAGTGAAGCTTATGTTAGCTTGTCCAGTGAAACTAGATCATCTCAGGACTGGTTCAAGCTTCTCAGGAGTGTGTGTGTGCCTGTACAATGTTTGCTAAATGTTTTACTTTCAAAAGGGCATGATGGACAAAAATGTACGCTTAAATATATCCCCAATTGTTTGTAATTTATTTTGTTTGTGTATCATAGGGGTAGTCTCTCTACTTTCTGTAATTCCACATCACCTCATCAGTTCACCTTTGAATGGCTTAAATTTTGTCTTTCAGAATAATAAAATCAAAATTGTTCTTTACATACGTCACTTTCGTTCTTGTCAGATATACTGTATACTGAAGTTGACTGCATAGTTTAGATGGCGTGATGTCATTATTCAAGTCACACTCGCTGAAGTTGCAGTGTTCTTTTCCGTCCAGCCATTCCAAACAGGACATATCTTGCTATTTTTGGTTAGGCCGTCAATTATATAAGCCTATCTCATGACCATGCTTAGTTACGCCTATTTCTCTGGACACATTGCGCTGTGCAAATATAACATACTATCTATAAGGCTGGTGAAACCATTGCTTTGCCTTATTCATGAAATGGACAAGCTTGATGCTATTGACCCTGCAAGCAGCTCTTAATGCGATTCTAATGCCATGACCATCACAAAGGCTGGTGGATGCAGCTGCTGCAGATACGGTAGAGGTATTGTGTGATGTAATATTGATCTGAGAGTGTATTGTATTCTAAAGGAGGGGGGAGACAAAAGAGACACCCGATGTAATGGAGGGGGGAGGGGAGGTAGAGAATCTGACACCACAGAGTCAAACCCACAGATCAATTTTCTGCTCAGATATAAGAAAGCCCTTCTTTACATTTGACGAAACACGACCTGGGTATGCACATAGGCTAGCCTTACCTTCGTATGTATGCCGTATACACATTTTTGTGTGTGTGAATAATGTTATATCTAGGATTCATCAATTGACAATTATGACTTCAGATTGATTTGTGGTAATTAGCACAAGCATTAGCATACAGCCAGCGAGACTCCACACCCTCCCTGCTGAGGAGGGTTTGTAGAGAGGAGTAGTGTGCCCTGTACCCCCTACCCACTTCCCCATGACTCTTCCATTGGGGACCTTCAATAATTCATGAGGAAAAGGCATTAGCCACTACGTACACTGCGGCTGCCTGCGGCTGCCTGCCTGCCTGCCTGCCTGCCTGCGGCTGCCTGCCTGCCTGCCTGCCTGCCTGCCTGCCTCTGTATTCTTGGCTGGAAGACTGTGCTTCGGCATCACTGCATACGACCCCCCCCCCCCCTCTTCCTCCCATCCCCCCGTCGCCCCACAATTAGACTGCATACTGCAGCATAGCCACCTAGCCGTTCTGCAGCTCTGGGGAGATCTCCCTTTTATCTGACCTGCGCTGACACCTCACCGTGCTGTGGTCCGTCCCAGACAGAGATGCTGTGGTCGTCTCAGCCAGGATGCTGAGCCCGACGCCGGCAGCAACCCTACCGCTTCCTCTGAGCTTGTCCCATTTGTCTTGTAGCTTCTCATTGATTTGCATTCTTAGGCTCTCCCTCCTCACACTCACTCTCTGTTTTTTGCTCATGCGCTCCCCCTCCCTCCCTCCCTCCCTCCCTGCCTTCCTCCATCCCTCCCTCCCTCCCTCCCTCCCTCCCTCCCTCCCCCCCTCCCTCCCTCCCTCCCTTCCTCCCCCCCTCCCTCCCTCCATCCCTCCCTCCCTCCCTCCATTCCCTCTTTTTTTCACACTGCATATGAAATCGCAGAGCTCAGCATTCTTCTCCACCGGCACGAAAGAAAAAAATAAAAAGAGCAGAGAGGATCTGGGCGGGAGGGGTTCTTATGCACCATAAAACTGCCCCCTCCCAATTAAAGAAGAGGGCTTATGTTATTGAAGAGCAGCTTAGCCAATGAGGAGGCAGTGCAGGCAAATACAGCAGGAAAAAAGCAGCAGAACGAGTGGGCAAGAAAAAAACTGCAGTGTGTGTGTGTGTGTGTGTGTAGTTTTTTTTATCCCTCCCCAGAGCTGATTCTTATCAATTTCGTACTCCAGTCTTGGGCTCTGTGAGATTGTCTGTTTGCGTGTACAGCTGATTTGACACAGCAGGACAGAGTAAAGGTGTGACTAGGACAATGTGGTAGTCCAGGCTTGTTCTTTCTAAGATTGGAAATAAGAGAAAGTAATTTTGAAAGGAAGATTCATTCTTTTTCTTTCTATTGCAAAGTGCTCTGAAGCCACTGGAGAAGTTAGTCCTGAGAAATACACCTTGCACACAAGGTAAGCATTGTTTTTTTTCCACATCTTACAATTTGATTGGTGGACGCTTTTGAAGTTCTCTTTTTTTTGTCAATATATTCTAAGGTATTTGAGGGTGCGTTTCACATATCGGAGCTATGATAATGATTCATTGTGAAATAGTGTTTTTCTTAATCAATATAGTTTTTTTCTCTTTTTTTTTTTTTCTTTCTACGTAATTGAGAGTTGACAGTGACAGAGAGGGGGAGAGAGGGAGGGAGGGAGGGGGAAGGGTAGAGCGGGACTCCCTAGTGCTTTCAGCCAAGTTTCTGTGCACACGGTCCTTAAGTGCTGCAGTATCCCATTACAAGCTGCCGCGGAGATGCCTCTGCATCCAGCCAGCCTGCATGGGGCAAGGGGACCGACTTGAATCAGTTGTGGTGATTCAGAGACATTTTTTCTCTGGCACCATTAATACACCCGAGGGTTACATCTGTACTTACAGCACTAACGAGCCTTTGAATGCTATTTCGGTGTTCCAACCTGGGGTCAGATAAGGAGACATGCATGGTCAAATGCAGTTGAATAACTTAAATTTCCAGTGCAGAATTACAAGCTCAGAACGGGACAGTGACAGGGGGCACACAAATCCGTTACGTTATATTCACATTCTGCGATGCATAAACTTGGTTTGCTTAGATAACATGCATTACGAGTCCTGATTGGGATATCTCTCTCTGCTGTTGAGGCACTACCCCCAGTTCTCGCCTGCAGCACCAGTGAACACTCTGCTGGGGTAAGCTGGACTGGTTGACCTGGGTGTCTCACCTCCATCCCTCAGCACCACTACAGTGGGCTTACTGCATCACAGTCAAGTAAAAACTAGGAATTGTTTATGTATAACTAGGGTAGGGATAGAGCACATGACACTGATGATACTGTAACCTAACAATGATGGGTTCTTCGTGTGAAAATAATCTTTACTTACACACTTCGAGTATTTTGTCTTTTAAGTGTATCTACGCTTTTCCACCCTGCTGCTTGTAATGTCTTTCCATTGTTGCTCTGACCTTCACACTGTCCTGTTTGAGGAATTCACACAGGCCACCAGTGGGCACTGTCTGGTTTGTCAGTCTGGGGCTTTGAGAATTGAGATGTGTGAAATCAATACAGTACTGTGAGAAGAGGAGATTATGTGTTAATGATGCACTTTTATATTTATATAAGTGTACCTTATACTTTATATTGGGGGCTTATCACCTTACCGAAAAGATTGAATACAAAGAAGCCGTTATTTGATGTGGCTCTGTGCTTAGTTTGGGAGAACAGTGTGGGGATTTTGTGTTTGTAAGTGATTCAAGGTCTATTGAGTCCTCTTCTCCGGTCGGTACGTCTCAGCTTGGGAAGTAGGCAGAGGAGGCTGGTGAAGGCAGAAATCAGAGGACGGGCTGAGAAGGGTCCTTCCCAAACAAGGGTCACTCCTGAGCGTTCCTCCTGTCCACCATACTGAAGGGGAATTGATCCGTAACACTGTTACCTTCTATTCAAGAGGCCTTTGACTCTAGGCCTGTGATAAATCCTTAAGTATGTCAATATTTGTAATTAGTATATACCACCTCTAAGATGCCCGTATTGGTGTACAGTATTGTCCAGTGAAGAGGTGGAAATTGGAGGACGGGCTCATTGTAATGCATGGAATGGAATGACACGAATGGGCACAAGTGTTTGATACCGTTCCTCATTCCATTCCATGCATTAGAATGAGCCCGTCCTCCGATTTCTACCTCCACCAGCCTCCCCTGACCAGAGCTGACCCTGACCTAGATCACTCTATAGAGTACTCTGGCTGTCTCCTGGGCCCAATATATCAGAATGTATCCGGTTGGATATCGGCAATCGGATTGGATTAAATCGAAAAATTGGGTATTTCAAAACAGATTCTGATTATTCGGATAGGGATTCGGACTGGATAAGGGTTAGTTTTGATGCTGAAAATCAGGATAATCCTGATCCCACTATAAGGATGGATTCAGACTGATCTCACTATAAGGATGGATTCAGACTGATCTCACTATAAGAATGGATTTAGACTGATCCCACTACAAGGATGGATTCAGACTGATCCCACTACAAGGATGGATTCAGGATGGATTTAGACTGATCCCACTACAAGGATGGATTCAGGATGGATTTAGAAGGTGAAAAGCATGATAACCAAGAGATTGTAATGCAACGAAGTTTAGAATGTTGGGAAAATTATATACATCTTAAATACAGGTTAGTAATAGTATTTAGTGTAGTGTGGGTTATCCAGTGAGATGTTGAATCATGTGTTATATTATGAGTTGTTCAGATAAGTGAATATATTACAAGTGACAAGTACACTGTCTTTTTTGTCTTAGCTGCCTTTCTTCATGTAGTTCACATTAGCTCGCCCAGTGGATGGAAAAATAGAGGCCGATCTTGATCTTGTGGTATCGGGATCAGAATGACCAGATCGATCTGATCCTGGAAAGCAAAAAAAGGAGATTACAAAATCTGTCTAATTCTGATTCTGATTAAAAGTTTTGACATACTGGGCTCTGTAGACGCTGCACATCCATTCGACTGTGGGAGTTAGGGGCCGGAGAGCGAAAACACTTTTTATTATTCATGTGCCTCTCCCTTTTTTCGAGCATGGCGGCTTTAAATAGGAACTACTTTGCTCCCAACCTCTCCTCATCTGCCTGATTTCTCATTCAGTACCAGTGTTTTATTTACACCACCTCTGCCTGCACCATAGTGACAGATCAAGACGCTGCATCTAGTTCTGCTGTACCCTCCTGTGATCGCAGTGGAACCACAAATTAAGCAATAAGCAAAAAGAGCAATATTCTGGAAATGGACCATCATCATAACCACGCTGTTTCCCACATTGCCCACAGTCTTAAAGTAAGCAGCCCTTTTCTCAGAAATGACCAAATGACTCATAATTGTACAGCATGGAAGTGCTGTGGCTCATGGAAAAAACAGTATTGGGTGAAGGGATTGGCCTGATTGATTATAAGATTATGCCAACATTTAATGGCATTAACACCCACGGTGATACAGAACACTGTCTCTTTCTTCTGGTGCAAGTTGGAGATGAGGTGGAAAGACTCACAGCGTGACACTGGCAGCACGCTGAGGAACTCGCTCAAACAACACATCTCAGAGAACCGAGTTCTAGATGACTAACTCAGATGATGCCCCTCACTGTGCCCCAGTATTAGCTGGCATCCTCCTTAAGACTGGAACAGAGAGGAACACCAGAATCCGAAAGAGACCAAATCACTTGGAATGAATTTGATTGGCAGATTGAAACAGCTGATTACTTGCTGTTGGCACCGTCGTGAGAGTACCAGCTGGGTTAGTGTTGAATATTGGGAACGGAAACAGGCTTAATGAGGGCCGTCATAAACCTGTCATTAGGCCGACGTAGATGCTTCGCAAGCCTTTATGAAGACGTTATACTGTCTGAGTATTTCAATCAGGATAAGACATGTCAAGAATCAGTGTTGGCTGGTGTTATGGCTGGAGTTCAGTGGAGGCTGGTGGAGGTAGAAATCGGAGGATGGTATCAAACATGCGTGTTTCCAAACACAATGAGCCCATCCTCCGATTTCTACCTCCACCAGCCTCCATCCGTCGCTGCTGTTACAGAGTGTAATAACAACAACAGCAGGCTAAAACTGACTGCCAAGCGACAGCAGCAACTATTGAATCACTGTTGTGAAAGAGACAGGTAATGGATAATTCAATCATGCATGTCGACAATAATACACTACGTTGTTAAGTAGATTTTTCGTAGCCTACGCCGTACACAATTAGATTCTGAAGTCAGAAGCTAGTTCTTGCTTTGTCACCCCCTGATAAAAAAACAAAACCTCCACTAATACATTTAGATATATTTGAACCACATTGTTTTGTGGATGCATAATATCTCGTGTTATTTGATCATCTTTAGATCTTTTCTCTGGAGGTACAGTATCTAGCCCACTGTGAGTATGTGTCAAGCTTTGGGGGGGGGGGCAGAGTCGAGCCTTGTCATCGTTCATCTCCTCAGTGTGACACCCCCCCCTGTCCCAGGGTGTTTATTGTGCCCCTGTAACTGATGGCGCAGGCAATATAGCGGAGCCACAACGGCTGTCTCTGTGACACTGCAGTTAGCAGCGGGCCTAGATCCCACATGGCAGGGAAGGATGGGCACAGTGAGCAATTCACACCAAACAAACTCAACACTCTATTACTAATGGATCACAGTGAACCAGTGTCTGAATAACAGTTCAGCCCCTCCCCCCCCCCCCCCTCGCCAAAGAATTGACATTTCAACGTGAGGCCTCCAGAAATATTCAACATAGGGCCCCCTCAAGAGTAGTTTACCCCCCCCCCCCCCAAGCGCCCCCCCGCCCAGAGCCAGTATGTAATTGGAACCCTGCAGGTAGGAGAGAGATAGAGAGAGAGAGAGTGAGTGGGGGAGAGCGAGAGGGAGTGGATCAATGTGAATGCAGAATACAGGAGGTCATGGAGAACGTTCAGGACAGGTGATTCCTCCCACAGTTCTGTATTGCTTCCATTAACATACACAGGGGACGATGGAAATAGAGGACGTAGACAATGATGAAGGTGAACGTCCTTCTACTGGAAGGAGTGACACCCTGATAGATGCACTGATGTGCAGGAGGGAACAGCCCACGTGTGCTGAGGTAGCGAACAGGACCAGGGCTCTTCCATCACATACCCTTGGGGAAATGTGTGTGTGTGTGTGTGTGTGTGTGTGTGTGTGTGTGTGTGTGTGTGTGTGTGTGTGTGTGTGTGTGTGTGTGTGTGTGTGTGTGTGTGTATGTGATGGAAGTGTGTATGTTCTGTGGCAGAAATAAGGGGGGCTATACGTGAGGAGAACCCGAAAAGAGGGTCACCAGCATAGCAGAGACTGAGGGGGGGGGGGGAAAGGAAAGAGAAGAGACGAAGAAGAAGAAAAAAAATCAGGGAGACAGATGATGCAAGCCTGATGGAGAGCGAAGGAGAATATGAGAGAGTGGGTGTGTGGATCGGAGCAGAGCTGGGAGCACTGCAGTACATTGCAGTGCCCAGCCCCTGCTGCGTTTGCCGTTCACTCTCCGGTTCCATGCACTGAAAAGACCCCTGCAGCAGCAGCAGCAGCAGCACAGACACTGGCTGCCTGCCTGCCTGTCTCCCTGTCTGTCTGTCTGTCTGTCTGCCTGGCTGCCTGCACACACGAACAACCAATAAACAACCATCCAACTCTCTTGACATGGTATTTAGCTAGCTTGGTATTTAGCTGTGCTATTGTCTGCTGTGCTGTTTTGGGGGAAACTCCAAACGACTGTTGGTCATTTTGAATATTTAGAACACAGTAGCAGAGTTCAACATTGTAGTGCAATCAATCCAATGCAAAGAAATGGGAGTATTTAGCTTTCCTGGATCATGAAAACCTCTTATGAGGCATTAATTTCTCCCTAATATTCGACTGATGAACAGTCCCACTTGTCCCCTTCTGTGTGTTCTGTGTCTCCCTTCGGCAACACCTGCCGACATCCCTGGCTTTTGTCCCGGCGGTGATGCCTCTGTAAACACAGGCAGCTCTCTTATCGAACATGCTGACATGATAACAATGCAGAGGTAAACACATAGAAGGGAGAAGGGTTAGGGTTAGGGTTAGGGTTATGATCACAATGTGGAGGTAAACACATAGCTAGAGAAGGTCTGGCTTTGTGTTTGTTTAACGTCTGTAAAAGGCTTTTGTTATGGCTTTTTAGGGATGTTGACATTAATCAATGTTGACACTGATCAACTTTCCACTCTAAACACTAATGCAGGTTGTAGTGATCGTTGTGAATGAAAACATATGCATATTTGTGGGACTTAAAGCAGGCTGTGTACTGTATGTACATAATGTGCTTGACGCCGGTTGACCTTACCCCCTTTTTGTTCTATTTGAACGCAAACCAATTCACACCCAGTTGAGTTTTATTGTATTGGTCATGGAAGGGCTCTACTCCAGGATACGAGGATCCAGCCGTTTCTGCTTCCATAAACAATTTTTACATTTCCAACCCACTGCCTGCCTTGGGGGGCGATGGCTGAGGTGTGAGAGCTTCTTTTTGACTTCCCCAGTCTGCCTGTGTAATGCTGATGTGGCTAGATCAGGAGTTAGTGTTGTTTAGACTTATTAGTTCTTGTGATGGGGTTTGGCTGTTCAGGGTGCCTCTGTTTGAGGTAGCGGCTGGGTCTGCTATGCCTGGCTGGGCAAGTGTTTGGATTGCGAAGTCTATTTGCCACACCACATCGAACTAAGCTTCTCATTTCAGCTGAATGTTTGCCTCAGAGTTGCATTGTATTGAGCAAATAGCCGTAAACACATTTCAGGATATTTGAATCGTAAAAGCTTGAAATATGTTGGAAAATGCTTTAACTCAGTGAAGAATTGAAGCAATACACTGTTGGGTGTATGACACATCTTTCTATTCCCTGTTCATCAAAAGTCCTTCTTTTAATAAAGTGGACACTCTCCAGTTCCCAAATAAATTGGAGGGCAGGAAAGCGGATTATAATACACAGGGTTCTCCTGGCCCAATTATGTTTATGCTAGCCATGCATGTAATTGTAGCATCTCCAAGCTTTGTGTACTCTGTAATAAATTCACCATTCTAAAACAAAACATTCACATTAGCTAATACAGCGACAGACAGAAGGACAGAGAAAGAGACGGACAGAGTGAATAAATAGTCCAGTAGTGGTGTTTGAAGAGATGTGGGGTGAGTAGGGATGATCTGCAGCAGCAAAGGAAGAAAGAGAGAGAGAGAGAGAGACAGAGAGAAAGTGTATGTGTAAGACACACACAGTGAATGTGTGTGTGTGTGTGTGTGTGTGTGTGTGTGAGAGAGAGAGAGAGAGAAAGACAGAGTATAGTGTATTAGTGGTGCTTGCATGGGGGTGGGGGTGAGCTGCAGCAGCCAAAGGGAGAAAGAGAGATTGAAAGTGTGTGTGCAAGACACAGACAATGACTTTAGGTGTGTGTGTGTGTGTGTGTGTGTGTGTGTGTGTGTGTGTGTGTGTGTGAGAGAGAGACAGAGTGTAGTGTAGTGTAGTGGTGTAGTAGTAGGGCTTGCGTCGGGGTGGGGGTGGGGGTGAGCTGCAGCAGGGACTCAGAGTGCTGCATTGAGCTGCATAATTAATGTAGTGGGGGAGGAGAGAGGGGAGGGGCTAGGGGCGGGGCTAGGGCTAGCTAGCAGTGTGACGAACAAGAGACTGGAACGGCGCCAGCCTATTCTTGTGTGAAATCTCTATCAAGGAGGCGTGCTGAGCACACGGCAGAATATAGGGACAGATTTCCCTGCAATTACGGCCCTGGGCCAACGAGC
Organism: Argentina silus; assembly: GCF_951799395.1. Lineage (NCBI taxonomy): Eukaryota > Metazoa > Chordata > Actinopteri > Argentiniformes > Argentinidae > Argentina > Argentina silus. The sequence continues at coordinate 18,485,332 of NC_139662.1, forward strand.
TTCTATCAGCCATGTTCAATCAGAGGGATGGGAAGCTGCCTGGAAGAGCAGGGAGCAAAAATAAGATGAATATTCAGAGGAAGCACAATCAGCTGTTTGGTCCGACTCTCTGTGCCCGTCCCATCTGCTCCCTCAGACCTCGAAGCCAATCAACTTCCACAGTGCTGCAGCCTGCCAGGATGAAGTGCCCCAGTGCTGCTGCTGCTGGCCCTCTCTGTCTCATTCCTCAGTTAATCATCCAATTTGGTGCAAAATGTTTCCTTGTATGCAGAGGCGTAGGTTTATGGAGTATGGGTGGGACATGTCCCATTCACTTTTTGAAAAATTGCACACACACATTACCTTTAAAAGCCAAATTATGGGATCAGTGCTGGCCCAGCCTCCAAGCAGCCCAATCGAAAGCTTGGAGCCTCGTGATTTTCAAAGACTGCACTGATATTTGGCGATGGCCAGAGAGCCACCTGATATTTCCTCTGTTTACTTTAATGTATTGATATTTGGCTTTCCTCTGTTCTAGTGCTATTTGCTGTCCTCTAAATCACCTACTAGAGGTGCCATGAGTCTTTAGTCAAATTGCAGATAAATACAGGAAAATACGCTTAAAATTGCAAAAGAAATCTGGGGGGGGGGGGGGGACCCCAGACACCCCGCCAAAAGACCCCACCTTCAGGTACAAAATGAAACCGACGCCCGTTCTTGTGTTACAGATCTGGTTGTAACACTGATCCATTCTCTGAACTGGAACAGGAAGGACAAAGTGGGAGATTCTCTGCTGTGTGTGGACCTCCGTCTCCTCTCCACTTTGCAGATTTGCTCACTGCTTTCTCTACATCTTGAGATTGGCGACAGGTCATTGAGTCTGATGTAAGAAGACGTGTGTTGGTCATACATGGGAGAAAGTGTTATGAGGTTCCCTCTCTCTCTCACAGACACACACACACACACACACACACACACACACACACACACACACACACACACACACACACACACTCGCGCACGCACGCATGCACACACACACACACACACACACACACACACACACACACACACACACAAACCACACACACACACATACAGCTCTGTGAGGAGAGTGCAAGAAAATCTTCTAGGTTGGTTGGCTCTCCTCTCCTCTCCTCTCCTCTCCTCAGTTTTATTTTTAACCACTGTTTCCCTGCAGTGGAGACTTTCTGCCAGATCAGCCATGCATTCCAGTTGGCACTTGCACACACAAGTGTGTGGGTGTGTGGGTGTGTGCGTGTGCGCGTGTGCCTGCGTGCGTGTGCGCGTGTGCATGTGCGTGTTTGTGTGAGTGTGAATGTGAATGTAAATCTGGAAGGTTTTGTGAAGGTGTGTGTGTATAGGTGTGTAGAGGGTTTTTGTGTATGTGAGTGTACGTGTGCCTGCTTGT
>NC_139662.1:18491742-18509242 GCF_951799395.1 Argentina silus
TGTGTGTGTGTGTGTGTGTGTGTGTGTGTGTGTGTGTGTGTGTGTGTGTGTGTGTGTGTGTGAGTGAGAGTGTGTGTGGTTGGATTGATGTGACTGTCAGGGGAGAAAGGCGCCCTTGCGATTCTAACGAGACCGTGCCTGGACCACTCGTAAGGTAGCAGGCAACAACTCTTCCTACCCCTGTGATGGACGAGACAGCTTCCTTGCATCATGCCTGTTCTCTCTCTGTTGATTTGTCATTTGGTTAGATCACTGAGCATCACATTACTGTATATGTATCTCAGTTGGAAAAGCCAGTGAGATGATTCCTGTGTGCTTAAGTAAAATGTGCCCTGATGGAGAAATTTCACCATTTACATGATGGTTGATTATGAACTGCCCATTTGTGTGTATGTATTTCATACTCAATAACAATAATTTTCTTTTGCATGATTTACATGCTGCTATGAATTAAATAAATGCTTTAATTAAAAATATGGTAGAGCTGCACCCCACTCTTTTGTTTTTGTCCTACTCAATAACAAGAAATGGCAGAAATTGGGAATTGAAAGAAAATACAACAAAGGTTACATTTCAAAGCTAAGAATAACATGTCATTTAACTGGAGTTTATGTTGGCTACTATATGTTACAACTAATTTACAACAGCTGGTTCTTTGTTATACAGTATCTGCACTGCTCTCCATTTTGATTCCGTTCCCTCATGAAATCACACAGCCATGAATAGTTAATTCTCCTCTGCCTCTTCCAGCCTTTTAAAAATGCAGTGCTTTAATTTATCATCAATGTGCCTGAAAATAGTACGGGAGAAAAGATGGATGTGAAATCCTTCAGGAATAGGACGATAAACAGTGCAGCCCAGATGCACATTAGCCTACTTGTACCCATGGGAATTTACATTTCCTCCTTATCTCTTCTCCCAGCATGCAGCTGACAGGTTATAGAACCTCTTATCAAATATCGTTTCACTTCTCCAGCATCTCCTCTGTAATAATACAAATGGAGGAGAATATTAAATTGTATTAACCATCCTGCGAAAGACAAAATATTCCAAAATGGAATACAGAACAGTCAACATCAGCTGTTCTGTCTGTCCTGTATTAAGCCAGAACCTACAAGTCACTGCAGTTTATCCGTTGTAATGTGGAGGTAAAAATGGAATTAAACATCATCAACAGAGTGTTTTATCACAGTTATTAAACCAGTTATTCTCCTGCTGTGTGAGAGTTTTCCAACAAGGCACTGAGTTTGACAGCCTGAATAAAATATCATCAATAGCATAATGATAACCCTCCGTGACAAGGTTCTTGTGACATATTAGGAATTTCAGGGATAATAATAGACTCTAACTGAGCTTGCTCTTCTATTCTATTCCATTCTATACTAACTGAGCCCTCCTCTTATATTCTATTCTATTGTTACTGAGCCTCCTCTTCTATTCTATTCTATTCTATTCTATTGTTACTGAGCCTCCTCTTCTATTCTATTCTATTCTATTGTTACTGAGCCTCCTCTTCTATTCTATTCTATTCTATTCTATTCTATTGTTACTGAGCCTCCTCTTCTATTCTATTCTATTCTATTCTATTCTATTGTTACTGAGCCTCCTCTTCTATTCTATTCTATTCTATTCTATTCTATTGTTACTGAGCCTCCTCTTCTATTCTATTCTATTCTATTCTATTCTATTGTTACTGAGCCTCCTCTTCTATTCTATTCTATTCTATTCTATTGTTACTGAGCCTCCTCTTCTATTCTATTCTATTCTATTCTATTGTTACTGAGCCTCCTCTTCTATTCTATTCTATTCTATTCTATTCTATTGTTACTGAGCCTCCTCTTCTATGCAATTTTATTCCATTCTAACTGACCCTCCTCCTATATTCTACTTTATTGTATTCTATTCTTACTGATCCCTCCTCTTATATTCTGTTCTATTCTATTCTATTCTAACTGAGCCCTCCTGAAGCCCATATGTTTACAGTGGCAAACAGTGGTCTCCTTCCAGTCATCAAGAAGCCTGAAGTGTTCTGAAATGTTGGAAATGACTATTGGACCCAGTCAACCTTCCTTTATGAGATACCAGAGGCAAATCATTAATGAAATTGCATGTGCTATGAAGACAGTGAATTCATCACAGCTATCGCAAAATGTTAGACCCTAGAGAGTTAATTTTTTTTTGTAGAGGATCAATTAGTATTCAGTCAGAGTCTGGGGGGTTATTCTTATCTACTTTTTAAAAACACATTATAATTATTGCACCTCAGGAGTATATGAAATTGCAGACCTTTGAAAAAGGCAGTTTTTTGTCAATGTTGATGCTGAAAGAGCTGAAACCATCTCTATACTATACATGGACATTCATGTGCCATGCACCCAGGTTCAGCATTTCAATTACCTCTGATTATAACCTAAGTGGCAGGTGTGGATACTCTGACATGTTCTGCTCTCTGTCCACCATTCACAGTCAAGTAATACCTGATATTATTACTCTTGTTTTACAGGTAACAGCCCTCATAATGCAGAGTTTGCCGCCCTTTAGGCATGGCTTAAGAATAATGTGCCATGCATCAGGGAAATCTGCTGATGCATTATTGAAGTCTGAATGCAGGACATTTTGTTTCTTTGCGTCTCTCAAATGGAGGAGGCTTGAGGCTAAGCTCTCTGGGTAAGAATGCACAGGTTAGTGGATATGTGGACCAGAGGACAGACTCACCCTTGACTGAAGTACTGTGTATGGAGTCTAAATATTTCACGATGTCTTTTTTTAGGCGGGTGTTTTCCAGAGTTACTATCGAGAGCAGTGTTTCCACTGACAGACGGTTGACTGTACTAGTTCTGTCTGGAGTTAAAGGCAAAGGAGGGTATGTGATGCATGTACTGTACCAACCAGCTCAGGGACTCCATATGATGCCCACATCAGTGTCGCCTACTCTGAAGTCATAACCTATTAAAACATAACCACTATAGGCAAACCTAAATATCACACACACACATGCACACACATGCACACACACGCACACACACGCACGCACACACACACACACACACACACACACACACACACACACACACACACACACACACACACACACACACACACACACACACACACACACACACACACACACACACACACTCACTCATATACACACAGATTTGAATTCAATGAATGACATATTCCTCATTTTCTGTGAGGCTAGACCTTGCTTTTCTGGCCCAAGTTATGATTCACAATGGAAATCACTGGCTCTGTGATCAATGTTTCCCCAGTGTTCTGTGCACACAGTGACCGTTAGCTTTGACAAGCAGCAGATGGTATGCTGTAAACAGATTTACCGCAGCATAGCCTTGGGTGACGTATTTTTTCAAGCCTTTCTCCGCCTGAATAATTGATAATATACTGCCAGTTGTGAGTAAGAGCCTTCGTGCTTTGTCGAAGAACAGGAGAGGTTTCACTTACATTAAGGGATTGCTCATGGCATTCTGATCTTTTCTACTTGTTTTTCTGTTACTACTGATCAAAACATTATTTCATGCTTGACCTCGATAATCTGTTCTATTCTAAAGGCCTATATGGAAACTAGAGTAACTTTAATGCTGTCACAACCCTCAAGTCCGGCTATTAACCCACTCTTGTTGGACCCACAACAACCCACACACACACACACACACACACACACACACACACACACACACACACACACACACACGCACAAAAGGCAATCTTTGCAGCTGCAGTTGCAGGATTGACTGTTATGAGAGCAATCGGATCATGTTGTCAACAGAGTCAGGAAAAACACAGTACATGAGGACAATCAGAGCCATGACTTGTACCTGATCCTGCACTTCTGAGGAACAGAATGGTCCGGTCCTCTCTCCTGAGATTTATGGGTTCAATTGAGTCTCTTTCCCTTCTCCCATCTTGTTCAATGATGCTCCTGTAATGGTCTTATCCTATTGAGTTTTACATTACACAACTGACAGTAAGCTACCAGAATACTGAAGAATACTTTGAATCACATTAGCAGAAATAATATAGACTTTGGCAAATGTCATAGAAAACCCATACATGGGTAATAAAGTACCTATACATCACAATAACGAGACTGTATATCTGTATCGATCTGAGAAAAGGATTTTATTATTATAATTTATTGGCCTCTATTGCAGGGTTTTTATGTTATAATTACACGATACAAATGGGCCCAATATATTTTTTTTTATAAAGCACAGAGCAGCCACGTTGGACAATGAGAAAGCATGGAATTTATTATGTGATATTTGAAAATCTACAGATTTCAATGATTCCTTGGGTAGGGTCATCCAATTTGTGCACCTCAAAGTTCACAGCGGTTTGCTGCTGGAAACTGATAAGTCCACAATTACCAGCCGGCTCCTAACTGAGCATCGATTGGCCTCGTCTGCTCTTCCCATCCTCTCATCGATTGTTGATGCTGCTACAAGATTACAAGACTGCGTGAGGCCAGGCGTTAATACACCACCGTTTGGCTACGGCAACATCGCTGACCTATGTAGTAGTCTGTGTGACTGTGTGTACTGTGTATACTGAATGTGTGTGAGAAAATTTAATTTCTGTTTGCGTATGTACAGTACCAGTCAAAACTTTGGATACACCTTCTTCATTCAATGGTTTTTCTTTATTTTTTTAAAAATTATTTTCTACATTGAAGATTAATATTGAAGACATCAAAACTATGATGGAACACATATGGAATTATGTACTGAACAAAAAAGTGTTAAACAAACCAGAATATGTTTTATATTTTAGATTCTTTAAAGTAGCCACCTTTTGCTTTGATGACAGCTTTGCACACTCTTGGCAAGGTGTGTCCAAACATTTGACTGGTTCTGTAGATGAATGCACACTTTCCATTTCCTGTAATTAGCATGCTGTGTCATATGCAGTAGAAGTACTTTGAATAACAAAGAGGTGTTCAGTTGTATGTATGTTTGAGTAATTGAACAGAAACACTGCCATGCGTCATTCCCTTCACCACCAAGGGAGTTTTAGCCTGTTATTGAACCCAGACATGGTGGAGCCACAGGCACATACAACCTCAACTGTGTAGTCAGCCCCCTTCCCCTTGAACATGGAAAATATGTTGGAATACCTTGATGCCGTTGTCAAACCAAGAATAGAAAGCGAAGTAATTAAATACCTTCAGATAGGGGCAGAGGAGCAATTATTTTAGCCATTAAGAAATATTGTCTGCATATTCTCAAACAGCCACGGCTAAGGTAAATAACTAAATTCATATCTAAAAAGGTATTAATGCTAATTACCGGATAATGTTCCAAAGATTGAGAACAGAGGTGACAAGAGGGGAACGGTGTACCGGGAGGAGAGGCTCTTGAAAGATAAAAATGACAGCTCTCATTTTAATTAGAAGTGAGTGTGTTGAAGTATGTGTCCTTGCCTTCCTCTAGTCTTCCCTGTGCTAGTATGTTTCGAAGGTCAGTACTTCATTTGTTTTTTTAATGAAAGACTAATTGAAAACGACTCCCTTCTACTTTGATCTCACTGTTAATTATCACAATGCTCTCAGGTCAAAACATTGCATCTGACAGTTGGAGATACTGGATCTTTGAAGACACATAGAAGACACTGATACGTCCTGAAAAGTACCTTCAGAATACCTTGTCTATGCACTGACATTGCTTAATAAGTACTTCCTGGATTCTCTTGGTATAAAGCACTTAGAGAAGTAATACATTCAAGAGTCAAAATTTGTTTTTGTAACATTGCAAGGTGACCTAAGTTTGCTGTACTTTGCGCCCACATAAGGCCACTCAGATGTCATTATAATAAGTTCTAAATGAGACGCAATTACAGTGGGCTGGTTCAAGCAGACAATAACCTTGTGAGAACCCAGCTGAGTCACTCATGGCATTTCTCCAAGCTGCATATTTATTATTATTCTCTAACGCAACTTTCTGTGTGCTTTTTTTATACACACTGATCTTGCAAATAAAAAGTTTCTCGGTGCTATATTTGTATCATTATAGCAATTTATATTCCACAGTTGTTTACCACAAACTTCCGAAAATGAAAATACATTTGGTTAAAACCTTACTCTTAAGTGGCTCATACCTGTGTAGTTACACTATAGTTGTGTCCACTGTTGTTGTGTTGTAGCATATCAATGTTATAATTGCTCTGTAATTATATAGTGATGCAGTTGAGTGTTTTTTGTTGTCACAAGTGGGATAATGTCATTGTTTGATTAACGTGATGTGAGTGAACTTGGGGTGAACTACCGCTGGGTTGTCACAGAGGTTGTTTGTCAGTCCATTTAACCACTGGCGCTGGTTTCTTTCGATTTTCTAGAGTTCAGTTCTCAGTTCTAGAGTTCAGTGTAAATGTGAAGGTGAATCTTCCCTCTTAGCAGACAGTCTGTTCACCACAGACAGCTTCTCTATCATTTGTCCTACATTACCACTGACCAGAGGTCAAACACTAGCAGTGTTCCTAAACTACAGTCCTGTCCTGGGGTACCACCATTTTGTAGAGAGGACACAGAGAGGCAGTGGTTTGTTGAAGGTGAGTCCCCATCATCCTCTGGCCATCGAAGGACCGTCCTTGGCATTTAATGGAGGTTTTGCTGACAGGATCTGCCCAAATTGAATAGCTGCTCACAGAATGCAATATTCCTAAAACGTACTTGACGTTTATGGGACTTAATTTGTCCCTTGGTGTTGTCTGGACTTTCTGTGCTTTCAAGAGACCACCTCTGTAATTCAATGGCCCTGAAGTCTTGCGGGTTTCTGGGAGCAAACGTCTCTGTTCTTCCTTGGATAAACACATACTGCATATTTAAGGGACCGACTGCCTACCGGGATCTATTAATCATTATGCAAAACAAGTCATTCTCTCTATTTGCCTTCTTTCTTCTTAATCATCATTTGCTTTTTTGTCCTATTTAGTGCAGATTTTGAGTGTTATGCTACATTAGCTGGCAACCGCCGAGTGGAGTGATTAATTTAAAAATGCCTACTAATGTATCCCAGAAGCTGACCGTTTGTGTCTGTGACAGAGGGTGATGGATAGCCTTATTTATGTACATAAACACAGCCTTGTCTCCCAGTGAAACAGGTTGCTGGATGGAGGCAGTCGCCAGTCGCTGTCCACACAAGATTTATTGCCTGCTGCCTCTTGAAAAATTGTGTTATGTTTAAAGAAGTGCACGGCCATGATCAGTTTTAGAAAAGTACCGAACTTGACCCAAAGTTGTATATATAAAACATATCCGAGCTATGTAAGTGGTACTGTATGGTACCATTAGTCACTGTTCTAGGGATGTTCTAGGGATGGTTGATGATCCCATGGACCTCTTGTATTTCACATGACATGACAAGACATCGCATTTGTTTTGATACCACCGTTGCAAATGAAGTATGGTACGATGTACAGTCCCTTACTGTATTCACAGTCCTTTTTAAGGAAGCCATTTTCAAGGAAGCCATTTCATAATCTCTGAGATTATGTTTTAGAGCCCAAGATCCCCATAATGGCGCCTCTGTGGCCTAACAGATATACTGTTAGGCCACAGTTTAGCAGGCCAGGGGAGAGGAAAGGCTTACCGTAGCTCAAGGCTAAGGGATTCTCAGGAGAGTAGTTTCGGATGAATCATCACAGACAAGGGAGTCTCTGGATTCAGAAACAGCCCATATATACAGAGAGATTTTTTATTGCCCGTTATAAAAATGAATTGTAAAAATCCAATTACACATACATATTCTAACACGTGTTGCTCTTTTTAAAGCTCTCCAATCTTTTCAGAGTGAGCATAGTTAAAAGTTATAGAGGGAGAGTGTGAGATACAAAGGCAGTAAGATTAGCCACAGTCAGGAGATTAGGTTGCTGCAGGCCAGTGGATCGGCTTTGATGGACTGTTACTGTACTGCCTAAATCAGCAGTGTGAAGACACCAAGGTGTCATGGTGAAGCCTTGTTTCTGCTGAGTCTGACTGTTAAAGACACCCACTGTCAGCAATCTGCCATGTACACAAACACCCATCATGCAACTATCTCTTCTCCCACCCTGGGTATCTGTATGGATCAACACAGCTCAGGGCAGCCTACGTTGGATGTGTGTGTGTGTGTGTGTGTGTGTGTGTGCGTGTGTGCGTGTGCGTGTGTGCGTGTGCGTGTGTGCATGCGTGCGTGCTTATACAGTATCACCGATAAGAAGAGGAGGGAAATAGGTGCAGATTTATGCTATACATTAATTATATTACAATGAATAATTGAAAAGAAAGGGGAAGATGCAGTATACACAGGACAAGACACCGTTACCTATTGCAGTCACCAAGTGATAAACCAAATGGTTCTTATTTAGTATCATAATATTTTCTGCTGCATGTCTTATTCACAACAAACATGCTTTATTTCTACTTTGTCGCAGAGGACAACTGAAAAGGACAGCTTAAGCAGCCACAGTTGATAGAATTTCAATGTCACTGACTCTCTCTGATTTCTTATTCTCTCTCCCTCTCTCTCTCTCACTCTCTCTCTCACTCTCTCTCTCACTCTCTCTCTCTGTCTCTCTCTCTCTCTCTCTTTCTCTCTCTCTCACTCTCTCTCACTCTCTCTCTCTCTCTGTCTCTCTCTCTCTCTCTCTCTCTGTCTCTCTCTCTCTCTCTGTCTCTCTCTCTCTCTCTCTCTCTCTCTCTCTCTCTCATTCCTCTCTTTCTTTGTTTACTCCTCTTTTGTCAGCTGTTATCTGGTTGACTTTCCTCACAGTGCTGTGAGCTTCAATTCCCCGGCCTATCTGGCCTCTTACACACCAATCTCCTGCATGGAGAGGACTGCTCAATACACCTCTGGCCTAGCTTCCACATCAGGCCAGGGAGCGAAGCTGCTGGGATGTTATTGTGATTATAAACCTGGACAAACACTTACCTCTGCTGTGGATGCACCTAGCCTGGCCCAAATTACCTTTTATATGCAGGGAGAATTCAGAGAGAATGTTGGATTATGCTGTACATACATAGTAGCTGGTGTGTGTGTGTGTGGGGGGGGGGGGGGGGGGGGAGGGTTGGGAGAGAACGTGCCTGCCTACATGTGTGTGTACATGTCTTTAATGTGTGCTCACCGTCATTTGCTCCCTATCTGTATGTTAAACCCCTGCATTGCAGCACTGCCAGTGGGATTTCCGTCAGCACAGCCCTTTCTCCCTACCCTCCATCCCCACAATAGAGGGATTAAATTTGGTCCAGATCTCTCCAGTGTGCAAAGCCCCACACTCACACATGCACATCTTCCAATGTTCATACGTTACGCTCCGGAGAACTCGGGCAGCCGAGAGCCCCAAAAGTCTTCTCTAAGCTCCTTCTGCCCCACATGAATTTCCCCTCCTGGCCGGCGTAGGAACTGTGCAATGGTGGCGAGCCACGTGTCAGTGGGAGAGAGGGCTGGTATGGAGAAGGAGGCGGGAGATCCTGAGGGGCTCAGCGATTCAGGGCGGGCTGTCTCAGTAGCCGCACAGTAATCTTGTTAAAGAATAGAAACGGCTCTGTAATTTGATGCGAAGCGACATTTTCAGTCGTGGCCACTTTACGGTGTCCCTCTCAGACACAGCGTTCAGTCACGGAGGGACGGTGATAGAGGACTGTGATGGTTATAGTATTCCCAGTGATATTAGAGATAAAACATTATGTTATTGCTGAGATTTAATGATGCTGCTGTGCATTACTCAATACGGTGCAATTTAGTGACACATCACTGTGCAGCCTTGACAGCCATAAAACATCTACATTAGAATGCAACTGCTGTTCATTTTCTAACCCGAACCCTTTCAGTCAAATGAAAATGGCAATATCTTTCAGCAGTGCAATATGGTGAGATACTGTGAGCAATAAATACTGTAGACTTGACATGTACAATATTGACCGCTTGTTCTTTTTGACATTGAGCAACTTATGTTGACTCTTGGCTGACGTATATGATCAGAGGAAAAAGTTTATGAGGGGAGAATCCTTCCTGTCAGCTCTCTCTGTGTCTGGTGTCCACCTCTAAACGGAAGGTAAACCTCCAGAGGGCTGGCAGCATGAACCAAAGCAAAGAGAACTTGTTCTGGTCACCAATAACCAATTAAAGACAGCCTCCAACCCATCCTACCTTGTTTTTTCTGTTGGTTGTTTTGGTCCCCCAGGGCACAAATAGACGGAAAAAAAGATCCAATTATCCTCAGCAGCAGAGAATGAGGAAGCAATTCCCTTCAACGTGATTGTGTCTCAGATCGGCCACATTAGGATTGGCTTTCTCAAGATCTGTGAGGACCAACTACTATAGTTTCATCAAGGAGATTCTGTCGTGATTGTGGTGATATTTGGAATCTTTGTATAGGTGTGTGAGTGTGTGTGTGTGTGTGCGTGTATGTGTGTGTGTGTGTGTGTGTGTGTGTACATGTGTGAGTGTGTACGCGCGTGTGTGTGTGTGTGTGTGTGTGTGTGTGTGTGTGAGTGCGTACGCGTGTGTGTGTGTGAGGACTTCATTAGCTCCCACACCTTCGTTCTCTTTACTTGCTCCCTTGTAGCAAAACATTTTTTTTTTCTCAGAAATAATGAACGTGGCCCTTTTTACCCGGGGAGATCTGAGCAGTGAGCTAATGGGAGGCATTGTTTTTCACCTCCCTGTCACCCAGCCAGCACCTCCAGCCAGCCACAAAAAAACAGCTTTGATAATTTCACAGGTGCCACTGGGGCCCGCAGGAGGAGGACCGCGTGGCTCGTAACTCACCGTTCTGGAACCTGACTCATCTATGGACCATAAACCCTGTCGGCGGCAGAGTGCTCTGCGCTGGTTGCACTCCCTCACACCATGAAATGACTCAGGAGGCATTGATTTCGCATACACGTTTGTGACACCAACCTTTATCTTTTTTTATGTTTTGTTCTGGAGGGTATTAGACTTCTCGCTATCTTATTCTTGATGTAAGCCTCACTACCAGAACAAGAACAAGCTGTTTACTCTCTGGCGGAGGCGTTGGCGGCACAAATATCCAACACAATCACGGTGCCAAAAATTGGACTTTAGAATTTGCCCCTCTGGATCTCTTTATGATACTGTATACCTATGCCAATTATTAGCATGAAAATAATTGTTTTGCAAAATAGAGGAGGAAATTGGACCTGGGACAGAACTACTCTCCAAGGTTTCACCAGGCTAATTGACTATTCAGTCAGGTACCGTAGCCTGAACAACATTGGAAACCATTTATATGTCCCTGGCCGTGTCATTTGCTGGTCTGAACCTTAAGTTTAGACCTTCTGTTCTTTTTTACAATAAATAGGATAACTTTTAACATGAGTGTATAGCAGAGCTGCTTGAGCCTCTAAGGAACTAATCAATTATTCTAAGTGTTCCAGGAATTTTATGTCGACAGTCACCCCCAAGTCGTGATAAATGTTGTCTGTGCTAAGAGCTCGCGGGTATTGGATCATTTGGTTTATAATTAAACTCAGAGCCTGCGAACATGCACATTTCAGCGTTGCGCTCAATGCCAAAGATCTATCCTATTCTCCAGCTCTAGAAGGGTTTTGGAGAACCTATTAGTTAAATGTCAGAGGCTTCATCCAAAATTCTGAGCACTGGAACGGGTTTGGGGGAGTCTTCCCAGAGGCCTGTTGTCTTAACTAGATGTGGATTAATGAAACAATCACTTACCTCTGTCCAAACACCAACCACTTGGACAGCACAGATAATGAGTATCCATGTGTATGTATGGGCAGGCTTGCTTCATGCATATTTGCTTTTGCGCATATACATATGTGAGTATGTATATCAGCACACTAAAATATGTATGTATCTAGGACTAATGTTGTAAATTATACAGAAGGACAGAAAAGGGGAAAATAAAGCTGTACAATGTTTTCTGAATCGTAAAGCTCATCTTAAAAGGATAGTTTACAGGGTGGGCTATGCACAAAGAAATGACAGGGCATGATTGGACAGGGCATTCCGGGTCCTAACCTCCTGCCAGTCAGGGACTTCATAAAGACACCAACGGGAAATAATCATGAATAAATTGAATAAATGCAGAGAGCTGTAATCAGAGGAAGGAACATCTTCCAGCAGCGGCTCATTAGTCCTCTGAACCGTACACAATGGCCTCCCAGTGCACACACAGCAGCACAATTTTACGTGGGAGTCAAGACAACTGTCAAAGCCTCTTAGAGAATACAACTTCAATTTGTTTTGCTTTATTGTGCCAGCGTCTACGCAGCAGTCCAATATTATTTATGGAAGATGATAAGAACAGGAATATTGTAGGCCTAGAGTAGTTTTTATTTTCGCCTCAGAATGAACAACATTTGGGATTTTCAGTCACATTGTGACAGCAGTGTGGTGAGGAATGGGCGATTGTGTAACCAGCTCATTAAGGCTATGTACCATCTTGATGATAGACACACCAAATGACCTGCCTCTTAGTCTGTCACAGACCCAAATACCTCCGGAAGGTTTAACAGATCCAAATATTATCTTGCTTTAAACTGTGAATTAGCTACTGACATCGCATGGGTTTTAGATGCGGATAGCAGATTACAGAGACACCTACAAAGGTTGAAATGACAGGCAGATAAACTATTTCCAAACTCTTGCATATTCATTAACATCCGCACAAACACACAGAATGTGAGTAAATAATTGAACCATGAACAAACATCTGAATATATCAGAAACATGACTAACATGTCTGTTTGGTATTTTTAATCTGAGTGTTCACATCAGAGCAATGAGGAGACGTCGAGTGCTGATACCGTGTTTCATTTCAATATCGATGTTCGCAGTGATATTTGCCTGTCAACTGATTATTTGTCTGTTTTTTTTTTTTAGATCGTCTTGTGATTGATCGACAACATTCTCGCCGTGATTGTTTCCAGCCACCTATCAAGATTGCTGTGAGTATCTGTCCAGGATTGAAAGATAGACACGCTTCAGTGTATTTGCACAGGGGTTATCATATATCTGGTGGAATGAGAGAGAAAGAGAGCGAGAGAGAGAGAGAGAGAGAGAGAGAGAGAGAGAGAGAGAGAGAGAGAGAGAGAGAGAGAGAGAGAGAGAGAGAGAGAGAGAGAGAGACAGAGACAGAGACAGAGAGAGAGAGAGCAGTCTTTTTTCTTCCCCCTCAGGAGACAACAGTCACTTTGATTGCTCTGATTGGTCCTGACCTCTTTAACCAGTGACAGTTCAGTGCACATTGTCACAGGCTTCCACTGTCTCCACCCTCCAACCTCTCAGATTATAACCCCTGATATTTTGAAGGGGTTTCCCTCTCCGTCTCTGCTCCACACTGCGGTCATGGCCAAGATGGTGGCCTGTTGTGAAACTGGCTCCTCAGTGCAACAACACAGGCCACTAGTATCACACCAATGAACCACTTAATTGACTAAGATGACAAACTTGACTGATTGGGCGTCCTTATCTTACTAGGAAGCTACTGGCCATGGTTTTCACATATCCCATTTCACAGATCATCTCTTCCTTATTTATGAATAGCACTGCAACCCCACTGATAGAAATGATCATGTACCACACACATACATGGTCAAATGGTGCATGTGTTAGACTCCACTAGATGTCAGCGTGAAAACCCAGGCTGCTGGGCTTCCCCTGTTCACCATCTGCTCTGAGAGCCGAGGCTGTTGGTCATGGACCAGAAACCACACCACACCGCACTGCAGTGGGGGAGGAAAGGCGTGGTAGGGAGGGGCAGCCTACTGTGTGAGGGGGGGGGGGGGGGGGGGGGGGGGGGTGAGTGAGAGGGGCAGCCTATTGTGTGTGTGTGTGTGAGAGAGAGAGAGAGAGAGAGAGAGAGAGAGAGCATGATTTACTGTATAAGATCGGGCCTTTATGGGCAAGTCTCCTCTCCTGCAGGCCTGGGTCTCTCCATCCCCAGCACTCACCTGATTAACCAGAGTAATCTCCTTGAGTGATGGCCGTCTGGAGCCTCAGGGGCAAGAGAGGGCTAGATAAACCCTCAGAGGAGGACCTGCCTGAGCCTAGGAGGACAAATATTGGCCCTGTGGTGCTTTTATCCTGGTACACCCTAATGTCATCTGCTGTTATTGACGATGTCATCAATACTATCATTGATCAGCCTAACATCTATTGAATAAGTACTGATGGCATAGGGAATTCATATTAATTTGTGGGAGGTTTGCTATTTGAATGTGTTATATTATCGAGGAGAATGACAAGAAGCTGAGAACAAGCATATTTATTCAGTTCTGTGTTGGTACTCCTGCTACCTTATGTGGAACTTACTGTAATAAGAACTGGATGTGCATCGCATGATCATATTATGTCCTCTACTTGTATATCATCATCATTGTGAATATTGATTTTCTGTTGCGACAGGGTTGTTAGGCCTGTATGGACTGCTACCTATCAGATAATGTACTATTCTCTCGCTCAGAGGACTTGTATTCATGTCTGTCTGAAAACATTGTTGTTTTACCAGAGACAATGATGCAACAATTACCAGCCGGCAGTAGGATTTGGGAAACACCCTGTGTAACTGATAGTCTCCCTTCCACTCTGTCAGACAGAGGGGGGGGGGCAGAGAGAGAGGGGGGGGGGAGGGAGAGACAGAGAGAGAGAGAGAGAGAGAGAGAGAGAGAGAGAGAGAGAGAGAGAGAGAGAGATGGGGGGCAGAAAGGGGGGGAGAGAGAGGGGGGCAGAGAGAGGGGGAGAGAGAGAGAGGGAGAGAGGGGGGGTGAGAGAGAGAGAGAGAGAGAGAGGGGGGGGGGTTGAGAGAGAGAGAGAGAAAGAGAGAGAGAGAACGAGAGAGAGAGTGAGTCTAGAGTCATAGTCCAATGGCGTCTCGTCAACACCCGCACTTCCCCATCCCAGCCCACACCCAACCGTCTGCCTGCAGCCCGCTCCCCCTCCCTGCAAGCTGTTGGCTTGATGTACATTTAGAGGGTATTCCCTAAAGAGACTGGGGAAAGGTTGTCGGACTGCAGATTTGAAACACCGCTTGGCAGACATGTTGGAGGCCATCACAGACACGCTTCTACAGAAATCCATTAAGGCTTGATGAATGAGAGAGAGAGAGTGTGTGTGTGTGTGTGTGTGTGTGTGTGTGTGTGTGTGTGTGTGTGTGTGTGTGTGTGTGTGCAAGCTGACAACTCTCTTTTTTTCTCATTTCATCGACATTGTTCCATGAAGAAGGGTTTGTGCCTCTCTCCTGCTCTCCTTTTCTCCCACTATTGAACAGTTCAGTAGATCAGAAGTCCGCTGGTAGTAGAGATCTATGATGGTCTCTCACAAAATGTCACCACTCATTAGGGTTATTGTTTTTACTGTGATTCAAATTACAAATGGCGAACACCAATAAGAATCATTCTGTTGGAGCGGGATGTGAACATTATTTACTTAAATGACCTCATTTGTTGATGGAATGAACAGCCTTTGATGATTGCTGTAACCCACTTGATGCAGTTATCCACAGCACATGTGTAGAGATCAGTTATGAAATATTTATTGGAAGTTTTACAGAACCTCCCCAGAGGCTCGGCCTGCTTAGTTGAAAGGAAGATTTACACTGGTGGAGACACTGTATGTATGAATGAATTTAAGGAAATATTATGATGGTGAGCCTATAATCTGAAATCATTATTATGTTACTGTTTGAAGTAGTAGTTGCTCTGACACAACAACTAGCAGTAGTAGTAGTAGTAGTAGTAGTAGTAGTAGTAGTAGTAGTTACAACCAACAGTAGTAGTACTAGTAGTTACAACGAGCAGCAGTAGTAGTAGTTACAACTAGCAGTAGTAGTAGTAGTTACAACTAGTAGTAGTAGTAGTAGTTACAGCTAGTAGTAGTAGTAGTAGTTACAGCTAGTAGTAGTAGTAGTAGTAGTTACAACTAGCAGCAGTAGTAGTAGTAATAGTTACAACCAACAGTAGTCGTACTAGTAGTTACAACTAGCAGCAGTAGTAGTAGTTTCAATTAGTAGCAGTAGTAGTAGTTTCAACTAGTAGCAGTAGTAGTAGTACAACTAGCAGTAGCAGTAGTAGTAGTTACAACTAGCAGTAGTAGTACAGTAGTAGTGGCAGTTGAAATTAATATGATATAAATAGTAATAACCACTATAGCTTTGATACAACCTTGGAACCCTTTACAGCCAGGTATTAAGCTGGTGGTTAGTTATAGGACTGGGTACAAGCATTACCTGATATTCGCATATTACTGTAATTATGCTCGCTGTTTGTTTAAAATTCACTGACTCAAGTGTGACCTAGTTGAAATATTAAACTCACTCATCAGGTTCAAATACCCCCATCCGCACCATAGAATTGGTAGCTTTTGGAATTGCTAGCTACACACACACACACACACACACACACACACACACACACACACACACACACACACACACACACACACACAATGGCTGTAATGACTGTAGACCAAGGCAGAGGACTCAATCGCACGACTCGGGACAAAAGCTTAATCCAAAAGAATAATCCTTTAATTCCAGAAAAATGGTTTGGTACACAGGTAGACAATTCGTAGAGAGGCAGATATCCAAAAAGGGGTAGGCAAGGTACGGTATGGTACACAGGTAGTCAGTCAAACAGGAGGCGGATAATCCAACAGGGAAAAGGCAAAAGGCAAACTCGGAAAAACTAGAAGATCAAAAACCAGGAAGACAAGAAATCACTATGAAAATCACTGGGACGTTTTGACACTAAGGCACAAAGACGAACTGGCAACGAGACAGGGGAGACACACACTGTCCACCACCGTCAAAATGGTGGTGTTACCTTCCGAGGGGGGTAACCCCATGACGAAATCCAGCGAAATGTCAGACCACGGGCGATGACACAGGACGCGGAGTGCAGAGGAGACCAGGAGGCGGGCTTCGGGAGACCTTGTTCCGGGTGCACACTAGCCACATACTCCCCAACCCCTCTCCCCATGGATGGCCACCAGAACCGTTGGCCTGCGAGCCCAATGGATCACCTGAGAGCAATGGGAGACAGGGACACACACACAGCGTCCTCCGATTTCTACCT
This sequence comes from Argentina silus, assembly GCF_951799395.1. Lineage (NCBI taxonomy): Eukaryota > Metazoa > Chordata > Actinopteri > Argentiniformes > Argentinidae > Argentina > Argentina silus. The sequence goes on from NC_139662.1 coordinate 18,508,793, forward strand.
CCACCAGCCTCCCCTGGACAGATGTCCCTTCAGCTCCCCCGTGCCACCAGAGGTCAACCACATGTGCCATGAATCCTGGCTGGATCAATAACCCTCATGCTACTGAGACACTGATTTAGCCCTGGGTCTCCACGGCGATGGGTTGCAGGATTTGACGGCCCACACAGGGGTTGTACGCACATTGGCCTGTGTTTTACAGTTGTAATGTTAAACTGCCTGCTGTAGAACCTCAGAGACTGCTTGGAAGTAGAGTGATTGCTATCCAAGAATCATAGCAAACAGATATATTGCTGGCCCTATTTCAAGTGTATACTTTCTGAAATTACAAAATGTATTGAGAGTGTTTTTGTTTTTTTTCCACTGGTTTTATTACAGTCATTCTAATCCATGAAAGCCATTGTGACAGCTCCAGATGAATTGACTCATATGGTTATTGGATCATTTCCAAAG
>NC_139662.1:18514242-18524242 GCF_951799395.1 Argentina silus
CTTGTTTGTTGTGGGGAATGAGGGATAATATTGTGCTATTCCTCCCCTCACTACAGCTTGTATATGAATGACTGGAATGATAGTAAGCAGATCATGGGAAAAACATCAAAGCCATCCACCCCAAAATACGGGCTTAACAATCTCATGTTGTTCTGTCTTTGAACTTTGAATATCTCAACTGGGAGAGACTAGAATATATTTTTTGTTATTTTTCGACAATTTAACAAACCAGAGCATATACTTTAGTATTTGCTCTCTACTTAATATCTCACAGTCAAATTATGACAGATTACAGTAATTAGAGTGAACATGAATGCTGTTAATGATGACAAGGTAATCTGCCCACTGATACATCATCATCATCATCATCAGCAACACAACACTAACAAATGTGATTGCTCAGCTGACAGCGTTTCACTCCTGTATGTGAGAGAGAGAGAGATTGAGAGAGAGAGAGAGAGAGAAAGAAAGAGAGAGAGAGAGAGAGAGGGAGAGAGAGAGAGAGAGAGAGAGGGGGAGAGAGAGCCTGCCTTGACCTGTCCTGCCCTTTACTGCCCTGCCCTGCCTTGCCCTCCCTTGCCCTGCCCTGTCCTGTCCTGTCCTGTCCTGTCCTGTCCTGTCCTGTCCTGTCCTGTCCTGCCCTGCCCTGTCCTGTAACTGCCCTGCCCTGCCCTGCCCTGCCCTGCCCTGCCCTGCCCTGCCCTGCCCTGCCCTGCCCTGCCTTGCCCTCCCCTGCCCTGCCCTGTCCTGCCCTGCCCTGCCCTGCCCTGCCTTGCCCTGCCCGGCCTTGCCCTGGTGATCCTGTGTTGGCAGACGTTGGCAGTGAGTGGCAGTGAGTGGCAGTGTGTAACGCCCAGCTGCTGTCATCATGCCCAGCATCCTGCGGTGCTGACAAGGCTTTTTCACCACTCTGCAATCTGCAGAACAGGGAGATAAGCATGCCGCTTTTAGATGTTGTTTTCCTTACTCCTCACTGTGAGTAGCTTCGGGATGTTGTCGAAAAGTAATTTGGACTTGATAATATACTGTAGAGAGAGATTTATTCACTGCCGATGGAAGTCATGTTTGGTTGAATTATACTTTTAAGCTGCTCTATAAATGTATAGTTATGCTCTAATTACTTTTAACAACAGTTTTTACTCTTTACTTTGTGTGTGTGTGTGTGTGTGTGTGTGTGTGTGTGTGTGCGTGCGTGCGCTTGTGGTGTGGTGTGTGTGTGCGTGGTGTGTGGTGTGTGTGTGTGTGTGTGTGTGTGTGTGTGTGTGTGTGTGTGTGTGTGTGTGTGTGTGTGTGTGTGTGTGTGTTCTGTTCCAACATGTCAATACATGTGTCATCCATTCATTGAGTTATCATAGTGGGTATCATTGTACAGTATCTGTCGTCCATTTTGAAGGCAGAGAGGGTGTTGGACCCCAATAGATGTGGTCTATCTGCATGGCTGCAGAAGCCTCTTCTCTTTCTCTGTTTTCACCTAGCCTCACATGCAGATTGGCTCACTATCTCTGTGACAGCATGATTAATCTGCCTATCAGGGAACAGGCTCGGGAGAGGGGTGGTGGGAAGGGGGAGAGAGGGGGAGATGGGGGGGGGGGGGGATGGGGCGAGAGGGGGCGAGAGGGGACATGGGGACTGGCTGTAAACAACCCCAGCTCTCACTCTGTATTCAAACAGCAACCCCAAGCCTTTTGAAGGGGCCATTCAGATAATGGCTGAGTCACTACCAGCTCTCGGTAGGAGGCACCATTGTTTTATGGACACAAGCCGTAATCTAAATCACCCCTTTGGCACTGTCAAGACACAATGTGACACATTGGGGAAAAGCTTTTCAACAGATTCGTTTCAACGGGATCATTCATTAGGGTTTTGCTTTGACATCCTTATCCTGTGCTCTCAGTCCCAATCCATTCAAGTATTGGATTTTCCGGTATGTTCTTAGGTTCCAGCATGCATGTGTGTGCGTGCGTGTGCGTGCGTGTGTGTGTGTGTGTGTGTATGTGTGTGTGTGTGCTGCACTGTACGTGTGTGACTCCATGTCTCTGTAAATGTCTTCTCCTGGGGGACTGCTCAAGCAGTGCTGATGGCAAAGTAGTATTGATCAATGATTGTGTGAATGTGCAAATGTCACCCTCTCTGGTTAAGAGTTTCAAGCAGGAGATGTGTTTACAGGAATGGGGGATGGGGAAGGAAGGCTGACTTCACCTGGGCATTGGTGTGGAAACATGATAAGATAAACAGACCACCCTTGCTATCAGTGTTCAGCTCAAGCTACCATTTTTGTTGAAATCACATTTCAACCACACAATGCAGACTACGTGGTTCTCCTGACCGTAGTTCTCCTGACCGTGGTTCTCCTGACCGTGGTTCTCCTAACCGTAGTTCTCCTGACCTTTTGGGATATTTTTTAAATATCACACCTGAGATATCACACCTATGAACATGTCTTTTAGTTCAAGAGGTGAGATCATAGCCTCATGGTCAGCTGCATCTTGACCCACTCTCCATGGGGCTCGGAGGTGTGCTTTGAGGCCAGTTAACATCAGAAGCCCGGCCTGCCTGGGGGTGTGATGAGACAGGGCAAAGGCTTCAGTTAGTCAGTGGGATACTGCCGCTCAATACCTATTAATTTAATTACAAGCTTTAATTAAGGCAAATTACGGTTCCCTGACTGATATCCATGGCAGTCTGGAGCATTGGTTGTCTGACACAAGCCCAGAAGGCTGGGGGTGATATGTGGTTCACAGTACTAATACTGTTGTGTTATGAAGGTTTTGTCCGAGATTTGTGCCATATAGTCTCCAGGTTCTCTGGTGTGAAAGCTCTCTAAAGCAGCTGATGTGTTTCTGTGACTGCAGAGCTCAGAGTAGAAGTCAGTATCCATTATCCACAGAGCCAAGAGTTGTCTATAAACATACTGTGACATTGACTTGGTTTGCCGCCGTGATGCTTGTTGGCTACGCCAGCAGAAATCCACTGTCTGAGGTAAGGCTTTATAAAGATATCTTTCTTTTGAGCAATTGATGGAAGACAGAAAAAACTGCTACTGAGAGTACATTCACTTACTGCAGAGAGGGGGTTGCAACTAACCCTCCAAACGTTGAAGTAATAGTCTTGATATGTACAGTATAATGTGAGAGGATTGATAGTGTGCATGTGGCTGATAGGCCTAGCACTTCAAATGCCACCTTTGACATCATCCACAAAATACAGCGAATATCAATTAAGCATATGCGCTTCATGGCATATTGAAAAGCAGTCTTTTGAAAGTAACCCAAACCAGATAAGACCACTCAGCAGTTCTCCACACTCTCTATCACCAGTGAGGTGTACACTACATTCGATTAGAAGGACAAACGGCAATGGTAAGACCTTCTGTGGTGATTTCAACAATGACCACAAACATTACCATACATTAACTTACTCTGGGAATCGTTCAGTTCATATCAGCCTCTCTATTTCACTCTCTGATGGTAAATAAGGAGGGATGCAGAAGCCATTACCGTATTTCCACAGTAATCCTATTAAAACTTTGCACAAATGAGGCCATTAAGGCTCTGGGAGCCCCCAGTCCATTTCAGCAGGGGTAAATTGCCTTGCTAAGGGAAGTAGAGAGTTTAGAAAGAAATCTGCACATCATCTCTAATTGAAACGGCACCCCGAGCCTCGTCTCAGCTGAGCTCTTGCCACCCGTCGGCTGTCATCATAATGCAAAAACACATAGACAAAATCATCCCACATAATGTCAGAGTTGTTGTGTAGGAGGGGGTGTAGGGACCGGACCTGTTAAGACAGTGACTATGTCTGTCTGTCTGGCCCCTAACAGAAATGGATCCCCCCCCCCCCTCCACCCCCCCCCCCCTGTTCTCTCTCTGTTCCGAGACTGGAAATGATCAGCTCAAATTGAGGGGAGGCCATTGGTCAACCGTGACTCACCGCCGGTTCAGACAATATTTATTGTATTTTCATTAGCGGGACCAGTACTCTAATGTTCATTTATTATAAGCGCGCTGTGCAGTGTCATGTCTTGCAGTAATTACTATTTAATTCATTCCTTTGTCAAGTTATTCCAATTAATGCCGGTTTAAAGTAGCTCTTTGAAATTTGGATGAATACAATTCATTTCTGGAAAGAGCAAATACACCATGTTTCACTCCAAAAATGACTATAAGCTTGGTGCTTTACTGGTTGAGTAAAGGCTGCACAGGGATGTAGAATATAGTGTTACTGATTATTATAACGACAATAGCTGTGAAATTCAAGTGAAATGAGGCTGTAGAGAATGAAGCGTGGTTCAGCTGGAGGGTATGCACACCAACCACACATGCACGCACACGCACACACACACACACACACACACACACACACACACACCCGCACACACACATACACACACGCACACACACGCACACACACACACACACACACACACACATACGCATGCACACACACACACACACACACATACATACACACACACACACACATACACACCATACAGTCACAGATGGCATAGGGCCCCCGTGGGGCCTACTGCTTCCATTATCATCACACATTACTGTAGATCACCCAGCACCATATCTGACAGGACCCCAGTCATTGCTTTGTTGTCAAAGACCCTAACTGACAGCCAACCAAACATGACTATAGCTGACCATGCCATTTCTGTGAATATAACCTTTTCACAATGCTTTTCCGTCCAATATTTAATTTACCGCCCGAGTACTCCTCGCAACATCTCCTCCAGCCACATGCTCCTGTGACCAATGTTCTTTTGACATGACGTGACCATTTTGAGAGAAATAATGTATTTTCCATGGTCTAGAAAAAGAACACACATTGAAAGGGAGGGAGAGAAGGGGGAGAGAGAGAGAGAGAGGGACACACACACACACACACACACTGAGCGCTGTCAGACAGCTGTACAAAGTAGAATGGAGGCAAGTTGTCAGGGCCAGGGGAAAACAAAGGACTTGGCCGTCTGGCTGTTCTGTGTTAATTAGTAATTGTCAGGGTACTTGTTGTCTCGTAATGAAACAGCTGCACTAAGACTACTGCTCACTCTCTCCTTAGGTTGTTTGCTGGTCGAACCGACCTGTGTGCAATGAGCCCTGCAGAAACAGAGAACTACGATGCCCACAATGCACTGAGACTGAGTCATGTTACCACCGGGCAGAAAACACGCCAGGGAAACTGGGATACCAGTTTGGGTTTTTTAATGCCTTGCTTGACAGTGGTAAGGTAATTAGAAGAGCGCTTTGCCTACAGGCATCTTTAGGAAGCTTCGATCTTTTCTTAGACTTCTCTGCCATTGACTAGTCTGGGCTGGATAATTAGAAGCAAGTGTACATTTCACTTAATTTTGGTTAAGCTATGTAATGCCCAGTGGCAGCTGCATGTTTTGGCCTCCCGGGTCTAGGCCTCCGTCAACCCACATTGCTCAGTGGCCCATCCAAAGTATTACATTTTTTGTGGTTGAACTTAGTGTGAGGTGTGTGGGGTAGAATCCAGGCCCAGCGAGGAGACCAGGCGAGGGAATGCAGTAGACAGGCAAAAGCCACTTTACCACTTTATATCTGTGGAGAAATCCACAGACATAAAGGAAACACTAGAGAAAAACCCCCCAAAAACCTGGAACACTCGGAACATATAAACTATGGAAGGCTCGAGAGGCTGGAGCATCGCATAGGAGAATTCATGCCAAGACAAAGGAATAACAGAAAAATGCACTTCTTATAGGGAAGGGTCCTAATTAGTAATGGGCAACACCTGTGAGCCAGTAGTCTCTGGGGGCGATCTCTGCTGCCCTCTGGCGGTCAGACGGAACTGTGACTCTTAGGTCTTACATTTACACTTGGAATGATTCTGCCATAGGCCTTCTGTTGCTACGTTGCTCAGGATAGGGTTAAATCCCTGGAGAAATATTCAGGAATCCACACATTACATTAGATCTCAGTGATCGCTGCTAACAAGCAGACACACGTTGGTTTCGATAATTAGCCGGCTTTGCAAAAGTTGTATAACTTCTCTCTGCACATTATCTCTCACCTCTGCCCTCCTACCGTCTGCCTCAGTAGGCTATATTTATTTCACTGTTAGGCTATCAGGCTTGGCCATCTTCCTGTCCTGTTATTCAGATAAATCCTGCTGGCAAAAACCTCATTAAACATGGCTAAAGTATATGTAGTGTGGATTTGTCGGACTGCATAATCTACATAATAATAATAATATCAGACAGATTCAGACATGGGGAGGCACAAGGTGGGAATATGTGTGTATGTGTGTGTTTGTGCTATATTATAATAAACCTGCACTAGAAACATCTTGGACCAATTACAATTGCCTGATTGCATAACTGGTTCCCTGGAGTTTTCATTCCAAGCTGTCTACCATCTGTCACCAAGAAGAGAGCAAATATTTAACTTCAAATAGTACAAAGTACTTTGTGACTCTACGAAAACATTGTTTATTTGGAAAAGCCTAGTTTCTCTCCTCTGTTTCCCCTCCATGCACCTCCAGTCTAACACACACATCTCAGCTGATGGAGTTACAACCGAGACATATGAATACCTACACCCTGTTCATTGTGGCTTATTTGAAGGCAGCACCACTGTGTAAGAGAGTTGTCCCTAACTCAGTCTGCCTGTATGCAGATGAGAAACACCGGCTATAAAAGCTTTTGATCTCAATCCAGTTCAGAACAAGTGTGCTTGGTGATAAGAACCAGATCATGCCCTGAGCCATGCTGCTGAGCGATGTGGAGCACAGCCATTTTGTTTGTACTTATAAGGATGAAAGAGTCCCTTACTAAGGCAGTGAGCAGCACACTATGATGGGGCCTCTAAAGATGATATGCTGTTACGACCACGTCATTATGGTCAAGACAGGCCCAGTTTTATTTCTTGACTACTGTTAGGTTTGACAAATCTGATCCTAGACTAGTGTGCTCACTGGTATATAGGACAGATTGCATTTCATGATTTATGTAAACACAACAGTATATTTGGGATATGATTGTCTGAGTATTTTACTCACAGTATATAAGTGCATTGAGGTGCAAACATTGCAAACTTTAAACACTCTGAATATTAATATGTTTGTTTGGCTTTTATTGACATTTGATGTAGGAGATATTTTCTTCTAGTTTAAGGCAGCCTTCAAAGGCATATCGTGCATTGGCCAGGAGTTACTGGTAAGAGCTGATAATAAAGTAGGGATAATGGCTTCCATAAAACAGCAAAGGAACCTGTGTCCTCTGAGTCCCTCACGGTCGGCCTGAGAGTGGAGGAGATAAAACGCTTCACCACACCATCTCCGTGAATGTTAATTCAATTCTGTCTGGCCTAGTCAGCCAGGGGGGTCAAACAGGGAGATAAATCTCTCACACTTAGAGTATCATGATGATTATCACTGTGTTTTGTTATTCAAAAAAAAACACACACACACACACACACACACACACACACACACACACACACACACACACACACACACACACACACACACACACACACCCACCATCTTAGCTGTCCATTAAAATCTCAGAGAGAGGTTATCCAGGGATCCATAGTGTGCCATTTCCCTAGAGACTCAATTTCGGCAGGGCACCTCCCCCTAACATCACTGGCGAACACGCCAGCTGAGCATTCAAGGTCTTTCAGGTTATCTCAGCAAAATCTTTCAATAAAATGAGATATGTTCTAATGAATGCAATGAAATACACCCACGCCCCCTCCCCACCCCACCCCTCTTGTCAGCATTACGGGTGAGCAGGACGGGGAGCGAGATGAGAAACTATTACGTGAAATAGGGAATGTCAGGGAAAATATTGGTTACATGAGGTGTGACATTGTGGTGTGGCCCGGTGGATCAGCCCCTGTTGTGTTTCTCCTGCAGTCTTTCATCTGAGGAGGTTGAAAAGGAGCGTGATAAGCAGGAGCAGCACATGAATCAGTGCTCATCAACTTGGTCGTTTGCTAGATGGAATCTATAAAATATCACTGTGATTCACCAACAGTGTTTGGGTGAACGATTTCCTTGACGACCAAACTTTTTGATTAAAACGGTACCAATGGAATACAAATACGAAGCATACGTGTTTCAGTGCTTTCACTTTTTTCTGGGGTTGGTGGTGGGGAGGGCGATGACTCACTGCAAAAACATCACATGACTGAACTTCCCTGGTTTATTCTGCTCTCTTGGTCGCGTTTCCTCTATAACCACTTTTTCTCTCTTTTTTTTTCTCACTGATCATTCCACGCATCGTTGGTCTTACGCAGCATCAAGATGCATAACGGCAACATAGGTTATTCCACTGGCATACATTTATAACTAGTCCTATATCCTCTGAATAATACTGAAGCTTATTATTATTGTCACTTTCATTAAATTATTCACATGCAGCGATAGAAACTGATGGAATCGCTGTCACCAGAGCGGAGAATTGGTGCTTCAGAAATGAGAAATCCTTTTTTTGTTTACCCATATCGCCACGAATTTAATGAAATCAAAGAGAGGAGTCTCCTTTCATTACGCTCGTCATCCTTCGCAGCTCTCTGGATCCGGCGGCAACTCAATCACTCATTGCTTTGGCACCGGGCTGCTCTCAGCTGCACTTGTCACAGTTTGACACTGAGCGCTGATAGGAGCCCTGAATGATTGAACAATTCGGTACAATTGGACGGTGGCACCAGCACGAGAGAATGATAGCTACATTTTGTGTTGGTGATTCAAGAAGTGTACTTTTACTTTTCCACTACTACACTTTACTGCACTGTTTCTCTTTCTGTTTTCCATGAACCACTGTCATATTACAAATGATGCAACATGATGCAAAAGTCATAGGCCTGGGTTATATATAATATATGCCATATACCATTTAGCTTATCCAAACTCAATTGTGACTTACATCGCAGTGAGTGCATACATTTTTCAGTATATACGATCCCAGCAGGAATCGAACCCACAACCTAGTGCCATGCTCTACCAACTGAGCCACAGAGGACCACAGGGGTTAAAAATGCAGTTTGAATCTGCATGTAAGCTTTGGTGGTGTCCAGGATTCTGCTGGATGTCAGATATGTGTCCTTCTTTGCTCAGGATTTACAGCGTTCTGTTTGTTCTGTTCCGCAGGGACTGTGTGTGGCCTAGACGTTGAGGATGAAGTGGAACCTGTTCAAGAAAAAGCCAGAGGCCATGGTCGGACCAGAGCCCACTGGGGCCAGTGCCTTAACAGTGTCTCCCGCCCCAGTCGCCTCCACCGCAGGAGACAACTCTTCAGCTGTCGACAAGGACGACGGTTTCGACGAGATCAAGAATAAGTTCCTTAATGAGATCGACAAGATCCCACGTAAGTGGCTGGTGGTCAGAGGGTGGGGATGTACCTCCACCACCAACAACAACAACAACAACACCCACACCTGTCCATATTGATGAAACAATGGCTTTGGAATTAGATCTGTTCCCTCCTCGCAGGCATCGACAGCCACATTATACCCTTATTACATATTGATCAAGGGCGTTCTGTCGTTCTCTGAAATCTAATTTGCACAAAATCTAATTGTTAACTTAGCGTCTCCTAACAAATATATGACTTTGGCCCCACACATTAATGAGCAACAGGAATCATGGGTTGGTCAAATGTCAAACTGTTCTCTTCTGTGTGTGTGTGTGTGTGTGTGTGTGTGTGTGTGTGTGTGCGTGTGTGTGTGTGTGTGTGTGTGTGTGTGTGTGTGCGCATCTGTATTTGTGTGTGTCTATGTGTCTGTGTGTCTGTGTTTGTGTGTGTGCGTGTGCGTGTGCGTGTGCGTGTGCGTGTCTCTCTGTCTGCCTGTCCGTCTACCTCAGTGCCCTCCTGGGCCATCATTGCCATCGCTGTGGTTGCTGCTCTCCTGATCCTCACCTGCTGCTTCTGCATCGTCAAGAAATGCTGCTGCAAGAAGAAGAAGAACAAGAAGGGGAAGAAAGGGAAGGGTGACATGAGCATGAAGAACATGAAAGGAGAGGT
>NC_139662.1:18529242-18559242 GCF_951799395.1 Argentina silus
TGAGGGGGGGGGGGGGGGGGGCGGGGGAAGGGGTAAGTGGCAGGTAGGTGCTGCGTGACTAACCGGACTGATGACATCGACCAACTTCAGGGTTTGGTGTGCAACACGCCATCTCTGTCACAGTCTCTCACACCCCCTCTACCGTCTCCCCCCTTTGTCTTTACAGAAACAGGATGATGATGACGATGATGAAGATGATGCTGAGACAGGAATGACTGGAGATGAGAAAGAGGAAGAGGTGAAGGAGAAGGAGAAGCTTGGGAAGCTTCAGTACTCCATAGATTATGATTTCCAGGACAACAAGGTTGGTATTTTTCAAAGCGACTGTTATATTTTATTGTATAAATCTTTTATAGGGACATGTGCAGAATTTTGCCTGCCAGGAACGCAGCTGTGAAGAAATATTGCATTCATTTTCTTAGTTGGGCCAGAAGCCAAAGACAGCAGTAAATATAATTTGCTGACACTCAGGGGTTGATCCAACCCATCTTCCATCCTACTGTTACAGGTTTTCAAAATGAAACTAATCAAAGTTTATGCCAAGTTTACTGTTATGTAAGCAGCATATGAATGGCTCTCCTTGATCTGTTGCGTAACATTTGCTCCGTCCTCGTGCTTTGTTGTGTAGAATGTTTTTTGAACACAAAAGGGCCTTCTGGAGAAAAGGCTGACTGAACGACCTCACGACCCCAACGCATCACATTATATTGTCCATATGTCTTCTTTGTATCTGTTGAGTGGCCAGTGGGAGGCCTGTGAGAGGCTTGCATGGGGGTACATCTCATTGAGCACTACCTATATTATACAGCAGATCGGCTGACTGTTTGACCTCTGACCCCAGCTCACAGTGGGTATCCTCCAAGCGGCAGATCTCATTTCCATGGACAGCGGCGGCACCTCTGACCCCTACGTCAAGGTCTTCGTGCTCCCAGACAAGAAGAAGAAGTTTGACACCAAGGTGCACAAGAAGACGCTCAACCCCACCTTCAACGAGACCTTTGTTTTCAAGGTAGGCATACGCTTTCATCTCGCCTGTACTCAATCAGAATCACACAGCACACACCTAAGCTGAGTAGGATTTGTCTCAGACTCACCCTAACCCTAACCCTAACCCTAAAGACCTCTTCATCCCCACTACCCCCCTGTACAAGTTTCTCTCCTGTAAATAAATAACAAAAAAATAAAAATAAAAATATAATAATAATAATCTTGCTTCTAGCATTGTGACTGCCAATAGCCCCTGGTCCTACCATAGATTACTTTTTCTTATAATGGACTGATGGATAGGTGATTCACTCACTGAGACAAATGTTATGCTAAATGCCATAAATATAAATGTAAATGTAGATAACACAAGGTCATGGAGATTCCCCACTACAAAGCGGCCTCCATCCGATACCCACAGTCTCCACAGCTGAATTTCAGTCAGAGCCTCGCCTTGCACTTACACATGCATTTACTGCACAGCACACATACACAGCTATAGTATGTGTGTGTGTGTGTGTGTGTGTGTGTGTGTGTGTGTTTATAGTATGTATTTTGGGTAACATTTGGAATAAGTTGTTTGTATGCCATTGCGTTTAAAAGAGCAGTGAATTACTGTGCGTATGTTATTTAGATATTGTGTGACTGTAATAATAATTAGACATGTGACTATAATAAACATTAAACATTTATTTGGCATGCCATCATAAACAGCCTCAAGCTGCGTAATGTTGGAATCTAATTAAAGCTACAGTATGTGTGGTGTGTTTGTGTTTGTGTGTGTGTGTGCATGCATGTGTGCGTGCCTGCATGCGTGTGTGTGTGTGTGTGTGTGTGTGTGTGTGTGTGTACTGTATGAGTGTATCAGTCATCGTGCACTGTATGTGCATGTGTGCATTTTTTTGATGGCAGCTGTTTAGACTCTCATTACCAAGGTTGAGTAAATGATCTGGCTGCTGTATGCGATTAGAAATCACCAGAGCTTGGCCAGTGATAAAGCAGACCCTTTGAAGCCAGTACAGGAGATATGGAGGATAGGGATCCAGCTAAAAGAGAACGCCACCTCCCTTCCTTCTGGCTGCTGACACAGCTCTCTATGAGAAAGAGAAGGGATCAAACGCGCTATATTCCCAAGGACAGGGCTGTTCCGTTCTGCTGAGCGAGCAGCACAACGCACACCATTCAGGATCGTGCCCTGGACTCACACCACTGCCCTCCAGTTCTCTACCTACCACTAATCATCCCCACACACACACACACACACACACACAGACACACACACACACAGACACACACACACACACACACACACACACACACACACACACACACGCACAAGCACGCACGCACCCACACACACACACACACACTCACACACACCTTACAGTCACAGATGGCATAGGCCAAGTTTCTCTGGGGACATAGAACATCTGCTCCCAGTTCACAGGAAAACATTCTAGAGAAGACAAAAGAGGAATGTATTCTGAAGTGTTCTGGCTTCATTTCATAGGTATTTGAGATTGTGTTCATCATTTTCTGGTTTATTATTATTTGGATGCTGCATGCATCTACTCCCGTGTGCACCTGCCATGTGCTCCTCCATGATCAAACAGCATAATTTAGGTTGTAGGTATGTGTATCAGGTCACGATCAGTTCAAAATATCTCTAGTAACAGTCTCCTGCTAAGCTAGGGCTTCCTGGACTATCTTGGACATTATCTTCAAATGTTGATGTTGATGTTGATGTTGATGTTGATGTGTTTTTCAGATTCCATTCCAGGAGATGGGCGGGAGGACTCTGGTTCTGCAGTGCTTTGACTTTGACCGCTTCTCTAAGCATGACGTCATCGGAGAGGTGAAACTACCCATGAACACCCTTGACCTGGCGCAGCCCATCGAGGAGTGGCGAGACTTGGAGTGCGCGGAGAAAGAGGAGGTAAATGTGATGGACCGTCTCTGTTGAACTGTGTTGTACAAACGTGTGGGAAATGACCACCTCTCCTGTACGTCAAGAAGCTGGTAAATCAAAAACAAAACCTTCCAACACCTCCCACGAATTAATCCAATCCGTTTTCAGTGAGTGGTTCACATCATTTACACATACACATAATTAAATGAATCCTGTGGAAGGATCTGTGCCCACATCTGGTGTGTTCTGATGACAGAAGCCACTTCTGAATGCTTAATATCTGAGCACATGGGGGCCACATCCGTTAAAGCCCAGCAACATGCCACCCCAGCTGAGTTTGAATAGAAGACTACAAACAACTGGTTGGGGTGACAATAAACATCCCAGCAAATGCTCATCTCATCCTCATTTACTGTAGTTGGACGGCCTAAACTGTAGGCCCATTATTGTTTCTGTGTGCAGTAGGTGTCGCCCACTTTAGGCTGAACGAATTTTAACTGTGAATTTGGCTGTGGTCCTCTAACCTGATGTCCCTACTCTCCTCTCCCGTCCCACACACAGCAAGAGAAACTGGGAGATATCTGCATCTCTCTGCGTTATGTGCCCACTGCTGGCAAACTCACCATCTGTATTCTGGAGGCGAAGAACCTGAAGAAAATGGACGTAGGAGGGCTGTCAGGTATGTAAACGCCCCCACACTACCCACGCTTCAGCCTCTCCTACAGTATCTACCATAGACTCTGCTTCGACATGTTCTCCTTAGTCAGGGATACAGTCACCACAACAGTGGATGCTGGTGGAGGTAGAAATCAGAGGATGGGCTCATTGTAATGCATGGAAAGCAATAAGGAATGCTATCAAGTGAATAGTGAATACACACTCATTCCGTTCCATGCATTACAATGAGCCTGTCAGGATTTCTACCAGCCACCACCCTCCCCTGTGTGAGAGGGGTTTTTGACGTGTGTTTGATACCATTCCTCATTCCTCATTCATTCCATTCCGATTTCCACCTCCGCCAGCCTCCACTGAACCACGAGTATATCTCTGACTTCTAAAGCATCTATTGGCAGAGTACACCTAAGACACACATATGCCTCTTCATTAAAAAGCTGTTAGACAGACAATCAGATTCCTTTATTGCTTTGTGTAGCCTATTTGTTAATTCATTCACTATTCTATGGTAATGGGTTTATTACACGGGCTTCGCAAATGTGAATGTGGATGCACTAGAACATTGTGAATGGACTCTACGGTACAGTAGGGGATCGCTACAGTGAACTGGAGCACATTTCATGCTTGTCTCCAAGGCGATGTGGGTGCTGACTCTGCAGTGTTCTTCTCCATGCGGTAGCTCCACTCCCTCCAGCAAAACTCAGCTGGTGCCACCTGCTGGTGCTTTATAGCATTACAATCCTGGCACTGTAGTATTGTTTTCTTGTAATGACTGAACAACTAGTCCGTGACTGAACTGAGTTGTTCTGTCTTGAAAAAGATCAAGACAAATTAGTTTATGGACACATGATGGAGCCATGTTTCTTCATCCCTATGGTGAACCTGTGAAAAGGCTTGTATGTATTCATTGTTGTCGCCACTCCGTCTGTCTGCAGATCCCTATGTGAAGATTCACTTGCTGCAGAACGGCAAGAGGCTGAAGAAGAAGAAGACCACGGTGAAGAAGAACACACTGAACCCGTACTACAACGAGTCCTTCAGCTTCGAGATCCCTCTGGAGCAGATGCAGGTAGAGTGAGACACAGAAGAGTTCCATGCATTACAATGAGCCAGTCCTCCGATTTCTACCTCCACCAGCCTCCCCTGTGTGAGACGTTAGGAAGGGTCCAGGGAGGGCATACACCACAGCATGTCATTATATGATGCAATTATACTCATCATCGGACCATGTTATTACAAATAACCATGTTATTACAGTATAATCTGTGAACTCATTTTAAATCGTAATGCAATGCTTTCTCTCATTCCTCCAGAAAATCCAAGCTGTGGTCACCGTGCTGGATTATGACAAGATTGGCAAAAACGACGCCATCGGGAAGATCTGGGTGGGCAGCAAGGCCACGGGCACCCAGCTGAAGCATTGGTCCGACATGCTGGCTAACCCGCGCCGCCCAATCGCCCAGTGGCATCCACTGCAGCCAGAGGAGGAGATTGACGCCTCCCTCGCAGCCCTGACTGCCAAGAAGTAACCCTCCACCCGCACCCTAATCCCACCCCCACCCACCCACCCACCCACCCACCCACCCACCCAGCTCCGTCACCCCCAGGTCCCACCTTTCACCATGCATTCCAAAACAACACACCAACAAAAGCCACCCACCTTCCCCCACACCGTCCACTGCAAGAGGTACACAGTACATACGTCACAAATGACATGATGAAAAAAGAATAGGGAAAAAAATAATGCGTCATGTTACCCTCAGCTGTGCCATTGACATTCATAAGGAGACAGTGAGATGTTACAGGATAGGACAGCTACTCCGTTGATTTCATTTGAACATATTTTTGTATTGGGGTCGTAGTTACGTTGTCATGGAGATACACAGAGTACAGTGGTAAGACAGGGATGTGTTGGTGTGTGGAGGAAGAGAGAAGTAAAAAAAGTACTCATACTCTACTCATACCTTTTCACCCCTTACCCCTTATAGACACAGTTTGCTTAGATACTGCTTATACTTAAAATGCTTTCTACTGCCATATGATAGAGGAATAACACAAGCAGGTCCATTCCTTAGGTGTATTATCTAGGTGCACCATGCTCTACACCTGCCAATGAATACACTAGTAAATATGATTCCATTTGTTTGAACTACATTCCTAGGGGTGGGTAACTCGTAGGGGTAGACACACACATCCGGTTACCTGCTGTACAGACACACTGCCTTTTTGATTAGCTCATCTTCTCACCCATATTCTCAGGTAAACTGAGAGAAAACTGAAATGTCATGCCTTTTTTTCTAAACGGGTTGTTAATTCTTCAAAAAGCACCACATGATCAAGGAAATTATGTTTGATGATGATGATGATGAAAAAAATATCTCAGTCTGGTGCTGCATCAGTTGTTTTCCATGATCTGAGATCCCATGACTAGTGTCTGTCAATAACGAGACGGTTAATGGCTGTCAGTCAGCGCAGTTGAGATGTGAACCATGTTTAGGATTAAAGGGACTGTGAGATGCTGTAAGTCTGTCACGGCCTATGGCCTGGGAAAGCATCCCATAGAATAATATCTGTGTGGAAACCTAAAGGACTGGATGAGACCGTGTAGGACATGCTGTTTGTCAGGTGACCACCTCCCCCTCCAATGCCTCTAGTTCTTTCGTCCTTGTTCAGTGCTACTGCCATTAGTCATGGACCAAAAACAAGGATTTGACTTCAAAGAAATCCCTGTTTCCGTCTTACAGTCATAAAGGAGACAAGCCTTCCAAGTAACGAAATAAGCAATTCTCAACTACCAGGGACGCCTTCCAATTAGCGGTGTTGTTTTTTTTCCATTATTTTATTTATTTAAACTTCAAACACTTGTATTCCTCAAGCACTTTAAATCCAAATGTTATGTTGTTCTACTCTCAGAAACCAGAGCTTTAACTATTTATTTTATGAATAATTCCTGGTCAAAAAGAGCAAGAGAGTGAATTTGTGAGTGTTCTGTAACTGTTAAACTTATTTTTCCAATTAATTTCTTCAACTTTTTAACCTTGTCTTCGTGTGAATATACTTTGATTGTCCGGAAATTATTTTTCACATTTTTAATTGCAAAATATGGTCTTGAGAGAAGGAACTGTTACATGTGTATTTTATTACACAGATTACCAAACTGCTGAACCTAATTGCACTAATGGATATCACGCTGTTCTGTGGTTATTGGCGTCGTTCTATGATCTATGTAGTTTTTGTGGTGAGATGTCGTGAGTTTGAGTTGTTTGTGGCATGTAACTGCCAGACAAGTTGCCTCACATTGGAACGTCTTCTGATTGGAAAGGAGACACATTCAATGAACTGCTGCCCCTCGGATCCTTCACTGAATGTGTTTTGTTCAGTGTAGGTTAGTAATTTGTGATTTTTACAGTTTGACTTCATCCTTCTTGAGATGAAATGATGAAGGATGAAGATGATAAAGGTGGTCAAAATGTACAATTTAGTAATTACTTTAAACGTGATCAAAGCCCAGCTGGCAAAATTACTTTTGACATTACATTTTAGCCACACTAATATTGTGGCCATTGGGTTGGATGTTCTCATGATTACTAATTGGTTGTTCAAAGGGACCTTGACTATCCCAGAGTAAACATCTTGTCCCATGATCCCATAGTCCTAAACTCAAGCAATGATGTCTTTCAATGTCAGAAAACTACTTGATTGTGTTCAAGAACAAGCAATGTCAGTGCACATTGAAGTGCAATCAAATGTTTTAACAGACAACGTTTTAAGTCTTTTGGATTTAATAAACGTTGGCTGTTTTGCATAATTTTCACTATTGGACAACCATATATTTATTTATTTACATGTCCAGTAGGGGTCAGATTCTTTCAAAGTTATGTATTTAATTTGATTTAATTTAGTTTATTCTATGTTCAAAAAGCAACATTAAAGAAAAGACAACATGCAAGCAATCAAACAACCCATTGGTGTGTAGTTTTGCCTATATACATAGTTCATACTGTACATGTTGATACTGCATGTTTATACAAAATATTGTACATAAGAGCATGTTTTAGAGACAAAGCAAAAATATATTGTGTACGTACGTGGGTGTCATTTGTCATTTTAATAACACAATGGAGGAAAAAAAGATGCACTGTATATTTTCTAAATGAAACAAATGTGTATTTATTTTCCATGAATGGGTTATTGGAGAGAATGTCATAAATATTAGAGTACTATAATTCTAAGATCCCGTCCACGCCTGAACTTCTTAAGCAAGTGTGTCGTTAAGTACTATGTGTGAGTTCATGTAGGATGAAAATGTAGCCGCATGCTTGCTATCTTAACTCCTTGTGATCCTTTTTTTTTTTTTTTTTTTAAATGTTCTTTCAATCTTTCATAAAATATTTTCTTTTGTTATTTGTTGTCTTCTTGCCAAATACCCAACTTTTTTGGAAGGGGGGCTCCAAGTTAAAGACATACATTTGATTGTTCATTACCGAACAATGTATAAAGATCAAGCCCCTGTAATCAGAGACTAGTCTTACAGGTTTGCTTGAGACAGAGAGAGAGAGAGAGAGCTCAGCGATATAAAGCTGACAAGGCCAATTTGGATGAGTCCATCTGTGCTGTCGCTCTCATGGTGAGTGCCAATATTATTATTTTTTACACTTCTCACCGCATCATGATTCCTGGACCAACTTTTATAACAAGCATACAATACTATTTCAGATGCTACTGTACAGAGCCACCCATAACTGAATTGACACCTACAGAACCCATTTTGGGCAAAAGGCTTGGAGTCCCCTTCATTAAATAGTAGAAAGTTTTTTTTATTTAATTACGCCCTTCGCAATTACAGTGTTTATTAAACAATATGTGTATGTGTAGTTGAATAATATAAAACTAAAGCCATAAGACTCAAGCACTAACTCTTTAGAGCTCAGCTGAGTAGCTAGAGTTGTTTATTTATCAAAAAAAAAACACTTCTTCATTTTCCTAGGCCAGTGTTTCTCTTCTACATTCCCTTCAGTGCTCATCCAGAAAGAAAAATACAATCTACTGTACAGTATGTGTGAGCGTCCAGAGCAGTTGTGAGTTCAGTTGAGTAGGTTTGTTTTGTTCCCAGACTTTCTACTTTACGAGTTGTGGAAGTCCTTGTTTCATAGAGGTAGCTGATTTTCTAGTGTCGTGATTTGTATATGTCTTGTTTTGATAATATGAATCATGGATCTCATCTCACAAGACGTTTCAAAAATACTAATAGGTGTTTAGATACTGTAATGTGGGTGTCTGGTCTTTTGGTTATTCCTAGGTTGAGTGCAATTTATGAACCCAACTGGTTCACACTGTACATTATTTATCTGTTTACTAGTAATACTGTAAGCACTCAAAAACAACAGCAACAACAAAATGACAATGTGACAACAATCAACAATTGTTGGGTATACAGTATACGCTAAGCATTCCAGTTTAGCAGCATTGAGGAAGCCACTTTAATGGAAACAAGCTGTTTAATGGCAACACTATTCAAACAAAACTTAGTTGTTAAACATAGTGTTGTCTGATGTCACATTGAACATTCAACCTGTTTGCTGCAAATGTTTTGTAATGATGCTTTAACTCAATGTCCCCAATCAATCCTGTTGAACTGTGACCAATGGATGCACTGGAGAATTAATCAGATAATTTCTTTAGTATCGTTCAAAAAATAATAATACTGCCCGTATCCATCTGTAATTACAATGGCATGGAATCATCAGCAATCTGACTGACTCTATTTCAAAGCCAAAATGATCACATTATTGATACAGAGGCTGCTGATAAGATGACTGTGATTAAAGGTGCATTTCAAAACATAATAGCACATTTTAAATGGGGTTGATTGTTTCAATGCTTTTTACACTGCCCAGGTTATCCCAATCATACTGTCATACGTGGCCACTGGACAATTAGCTCTATGGGGGACAGAGACTGAGAACTGTGTGTGTGTGTGCGTGTGTGTGTGTGTGCGTGTGTGTGTGTGTGTGCGTGTGTGTGTGTATGTGTGTTAGATAAAGCATAGGCCCTTTATGATGTTAGCAGTAGCAGTGCAAAAACATACAGTAGCACTGCAACTTACTATTCCTAACCCAATAATGTATGTCTGCATGCAGGAGACACATAGGTCATTCCTAAATGTATATTTAATGTGGTGATGAGAATTATTAACAACATTTTTTATTTACAAACCATAAATAGAATTTGAATAATTTCTATGATAGTATTACCTATTTTTTGATAGCCTAAATTGATATATGTACCTTATGCACAACTGCTTTAGAAACTGTAGTCTATATTTCGGTGGTGAAGAGACAATGGTTAGAGAGCACGATTCACACGATTCATACTATGGTTATTTTGTACTGGCTGCTTTGTTTTTATCAGGCTTTTAAAGTACAGTAATTGAGTAGATCATAAGAAAAGGTCAATGGGATTTAAAAAGGGAAACCATCCAAAGTATAATTATACAGTAGTTCATAGAAGCTTCATGTGTTGGGGAGTATCTCAGTGGACCTAGGTCACCACTTAGCTAATTGTTCTCCTGTCTCTTGTGTAGCTTTGTTTCTTCTTTGTAATGTAATCACTACGTCAGTGTTGTCTTTCTATCGTATACTTAGAATGCAAGACTGCATTAGGACCAACGGAAGAGGCAATTGAACTTTTCCACCATTCACTTTTTCTCTGTCTGTTTACCATTAATGTGCTGTTGTGGAACCGGGGCTCACTGGGTTCTCCTTTTGGATCCAGAATAACACTGTTTTTGTTGAGTCTGAAGATCGCCGGCCTTCACGTTTACAACATGGATATTATATACTGCCAAACACATAGAAATGTACCAACCCCCCCTCTTGAACTCTCCTCCTCCACCTCTCATGTTCCTTCATAGAATTGTATTCAAAAGACTATTTTCCTTTCGTATTTTCTCCTCTTTCTCCTCATCATCTTTTTAAGCATCGGAGGACCGTGAGATTGAGTCCTCTGGCTGTGTTTCTTCGTGTCTAGTGTCGTGGTGCGCGTCTTCATGTCAGTACCTGTGCCTACTGTGGATCGCATGCTTTAGCCCTTGACTGGACACAAAACGTTGCTCACAAACTCCCCACGGCCCTAAAGTGGAAGAGCATCGGGGATCCTTGTAAAGTTATCAAGGGAACCAAGTATCTCAATACAGATTTATCATAAGTGTTACCAGCTCTGTACGAAACAAATAGGAAATAAAGGCCTTTTAATTACGTCGGACTCTTTGGTTGTCTGTGCATGGTGGTTTGACTCTTATTCTGTGCCCTTCACTCAGCAAGGGTGAAATGTTAATTGTCATTAAACACATGGTTAAAATTGTCTTTATACTGTATATGTCAAATGTTCATGAATGCTTTAGGCCTATGTATAGACTGTACTGTAGGGGCATGGCTTTTGAACCTAAAGCAGCATTCCTTTACCTCACTTTTGAAAATTAGACGGCATCAAAACATGGTACAGTAATATGGTAATTTTAAGGCCAAATAGAGAGCCAAATATAGTCTTCTATTTAAAATGCAAATTGCTTTTAGAAGGTTTATAGGTTGGATTAAGAAGTTTCTATTGCTAGATATCTGGAATGTAGGGCAAATTGTTGACAAGTCCTTTGATGAGATTATTCTGACAAGTGCCTGGAAGATACAGATTCTAGTAGAACACTTATGTCGTAACAGTTATCAAACTGAAACATATTTTCATAATTTATAGTTTATTAAGCAAGTGATCAAACCACGGCGATGTGTACAATTAGTGTTTCAGCATTTCGGCTCTCATTATACATAGTAAAGTTGCTTCAAAATATAACACTGTCTTTCAATATATTTACAGTACATGTAGACAGATAGTTGTATTGGTCTTTCAGGAAGGCACATGTATTACTACACATAAAGAAGGCCCTTGGAGTGTTGTTCCCTGTTACATTTGCATAACAAATACAAAACATACTTTTTATTGGAAATAAAAAAAAACATTGCCATCCATCTCATAACATGAGGCACTATGTGGAATCTAAAGATACTATTTAATCAAATGCTTTAGGAGGATAGATAATATTTTGGTATAAATACAGTTGAATAGTAAGTATAAAGATTCTAAGCAAAAAAAAAAAAAAGCATAAATAAATATAAAAATA
Organism: Argentina silus; assembly: GCF_951799395.1. NCBI lineage: Eukaryota > Metazoa > Chordata > Actinopteri > Argentiniformes > Argentinidae > Argentina > Argentina silus. The sequence goes on from NC_139662.1 coordinate 18,540,984, forward strand.
TCCAACAAATGTGACATTGACACTCCCTCTTCCTGTCGACCTGTTTGGCCTTTGACCTGGTTAGAGACCTTGTTCAGCCACGTGACGCTGTGCTGTGGAGGGTTGGTGGAGAGCTTTAAGGTACTTTAAACTATAAACTTTAAGGTTTATAGATACTTTAAGGGCTCTATTTTCAGCCAGCGCAAAATGGAAGTCCAAACGCAAACGTATTGGCAATTTGTGTTGACGGTAACTGGTGAAAATACCACAACGCTGAGGTGTTATGGTGGGTGGAGTAGCAGTCATAGAGGCGTGCCGTCAGATACGCTGTAAAATTCTGGCCTTGAAAATAGCAAATAATATTTCAGACACACCCCCTAGCGCCACCACCAGCGCCACCACCAGCACCCCCTCACCAGCGCCCACGTTTGCACTGAGACTGGTTTTTACGCTGTTCAAATATAGCCCTGAGTGTCACTTGAACTGTGAACCAATCTTAAAACCGAAACATACACAACACATGTCACAACATCTGACAGCAGAAATATTCAAGGGATTGACCTAATTTCTGTCTCTCTACTTCAGATGTCAACATAACATTTTGAGGGTGTTTTACTGTCAGGAAAGGTTATGACGGGGGCCGTGCTATCTTAACGATACTCATACTTAATACAGTGCCCTGCGTAAGTGATTTTAAAAAGCATTTTATTTTATTTTGTCTCTCCATTCCAAAAGTTTGGATTTTAAATATCAAACAGTTACTATGAGGTTAAAGTAGAGATTCTCATCTTTTATTTGGTGGTATTTGTATACATATTAGTTCACCATTCAGAAATTGCAACACTTTTTACAGTATGCATAGTCCCCCTATATTAGGGTACCCAAAAGTAATGGGACAATTGGCTTGACAGGTGTTTCTGGTAAGTCAGGTGTGTTCCATCACATCATTTGTGCAGGCATAGGAGAGCTGTCAATGTCTAGTATTGACTCTAAACTTGCCTTTGGAGTTTGCTATTGGTGTCTGTCAACATGAGGACCAAAGAGGTTTGAATGAAAGCCAAGGAAGCCATTATTAGGCTGAACAATCTGGAAAAAAATATATCATAGCTAAAGCCTTAGGCTTGCCAAAATCAACAGTTTGGATCATTAAAAAAAAAAGAAAAAGAAAAAGCAATGGTGAGCTCAGCAATCACAAACGGGCTGGTAGGCCAAGGCAGACTTCCACAGTGGATGACTGACGAATGCTCACCATAATTAAGAAAAAACGCAAAACAACTGTCCCACAGATCAGGAACTCTCTCCAGGAGGTAGGCGTGAATATGTCGAGACTACCATCCGCAGAATACTTCAGCAGCCAATCTACAGATGCTTCACTGCAAGGAAAGGCGTTGTGGTGGGGGAGTGAGTGAAGGAGAGAGAGAGAGAGAGAGAGAGAGAGAGGGAGGGAGGGAGGGAGGGAGGGAGGGAGAGAGGGACCTGCTTGAGAAGAGTGGCAGCAGAGAAAGGAGGTAGCTGCAGGAGAACCAGGAGTAGAAGGACAGAGGAGAGGCTGGCTGCAGGAGAACCAGGAGTAGCCAAACTACAGATGCTTCACTGCAAGGTACAAACCACTAGTATTCCTCAAAAAGGATGGTCAGGTTACATGATGGTCAGTTTTCTAACTGTTTTCTAAAGTACCTAAAAAGCCTGCAGAGGTCTGGAAAAAGGTCTTGTGGACATGGATTATCTTGTGGATTATCATGTACCAAAGTGACAGGGGGACTATGCAGACAAGGTGGTGTAATTTCTGAATGGTGAAACCAATACGTACACCAATACCATACAATAAAAGCTGAGAATCTCTACTTTAACCTTATAATAATTCTTGTTTGATTTCAAATCCAAACCTTTGGAGCGTAGAGCCAAAAGAAGAAAAAATGCTTCACTGTCCCATTACTTACGGAGGGTACTGTATGAGGACTCCATGACAGTTTCAGTAGTATGAGAAAAGGGTTACAGTGGCATCATTGCCCCTTCTCCTCTCCATCATTCACAAAAAGACAACGGCAACAAGCTTATTTTCTGCAGTGCACAATGTAGCAACAACTAATAACAAATACATGTGTGTTTGTAGATGTTTATATAAGAGTGAATGTGATGAACTGTGAAGGTTCTGTGAAGGAATTTCAGCGTTTATTTGATTTAGCGTATATTTCCCATACTGTAGCAACACTCTCCTGGTACTGTGTACTCTGTCTGCTCCTCTCACTGTGAGCTACAGTACCATGAAGTAGGCCAAAGAGCATGATGTTTCAAGATGTTTCAAGAGCAAGATGTTTCCTTGGCCCTGTTCAGAACCACCCCCTGGCCCTTACCCAATTGGCCAAGGCACAATCTGGGATGTGTGCATCTGTTCGATGGTCATTTCAATTCAGGATATACTATATACCCATTGATTCTCAAAGAATATGACAAAAAAACATAGTCCTTGCATCCAAAGCCCTGAATTGGAGTGGTGAAGTGGTGGGCCACTATTTGGCTGAAAAGCAAATTAAGGATTGCAGCTTTAATGTACAGATAACCTCTTGTAGGCTACTGTAGGTGAAATGTTGACCATATTACTTACTTATTACAATTTAGCAGGGGAGGCTGGTGAAGGTAGGAATCAGAGGACGGGCTCATTGTAATGCATGGAATGGAATAAGGAATAGTATCAAATATGTGTGTTTGATACCATTCCTCATTCCGTTCCATGCATTACAATGAGCACGTCCTCTGATTTCTACCTCCACCAGCCTCAACTACAGTATATATAACTTTACAGGTTATATCTTTCAATTGTGTTCAGATGTCCAGGCATCAAGGGGGTAAGGGAAAGGGGCTAGGGGTTGCTAATGGACTGGGTCAGAGTTATCAAGGATGACTCATTCTAAGCATTATGGTTCAGGATCAGGGTGGGAGGGTGACTGCTGATGATGACATGTCGCCAGCTTCGGGGAAGTATCTGTGACTCAGAACAGAACAGGAAGGTCTCGTCTCCTCTCTCTTTCACTTGGACAGCTTGCTGATGACCCGGATCAGAGCCCCATTCTCGTCCTTCAGTCTCTGGTTGTCTGATTTGAGCTCTGTTAGGACCTACGGGAGCAGAGAGAGGTTACAGTACTTTTAGGAATGTCGTAGTCATAGTCTACAGCCGACGGTGGTGACTCATAGACAGAAATACGCTGTGCAGATGCCATCTCATTTTAACCCTGGCATTATGCTAACATGTATAATCATTTGTAATCGTATTATTTATTCATTAAATTTAATAATAATATTGAAAAAAAACATCTCTATATTAAACCACATGCAAAGAGTGCAAAGAGGCTCTATCAGCAATAGATGTGGTAACACAAGGAGAAGCATGCTGCACAGTGCTGGTTCTGTATGATCATGCAACGAGTAAGGGCGTGATTTGGCACACGAGAGAGAGAGAGGGGGGGGGAGGGAGAGAGAGAGAGAGAGAGAGGGAGAGAGAGAGCAAGAGAGAGAGAGGGGGGGAGAGAGAGAGAGGGGGGGGAGAGAGAGAGAGAGGGGGGGGAGAGGGTGAGAGGGAGAGAGGCGGTCAATTCCTTAATCTAGGTCACTTCTCCCACTGCATGAGTAATGATTAAAAATAACCACAATCTTTGTCAAAATCTCCCCCATCCCCCAAAGACAGTGCAGAACAAAGACGTTTTGTGCTACAGCCTTAAAATGTCAATCAACAAAGAGGATGGTGCACTCATACGGGCCCTTGTGCCTGTCATGGAGATAACATGACATCATACTGTTGTGTGTGATTTGCCAATGCATGCTGCCATTGCCTTTGAGGAACAGGCACTGTTTGTCAATGCTCTGTTATAGATAGAGTTGTACACACACACACACACACACACACACACACACACACACACACACACACACACACACACACACACACACACATACTTTTATTGTGTGTGCAAGTGTTTAGGCCAGTGACGAAGGGTTTATTAGTGACTCAATGGAAGCCTATGAACTCACACATTCCACTCCCACTTCAACAGAACTCAGACAAACAGAGGGGTTTAGAAAGCCACTTAGCAATGGACTCTGCGGCAAAACGCTACTTATCAGCACAGCATAATCATGTTTGTTTGATTGCATATCGCAAGCATTCAACCGCTAAATGGTCTCCTTAGTGACTGCCATGCAGTAGGCTCTGAGTCCAGACTGTTCTGGGTTGGGTCAGGCTGTTGACTGAGTTACTCTGGTACAGTTCTCTTTGCTGGAGGAACGCCATCCTGGTAGCACTACGACACTGCTTTCTATACAGTCTAGTAGAGCTGCTCAGCCATGCAGCCTGGACGTGGCTAAAAATACATTCAAAGACAGGCTCGTGAAAGAAGTTCAAGGGAAGGGGGTTGGGGAGGTTGGGGGGGGGGGGGGTTGCCCTCTCTGGGGACCTTATTGTACAGTGAGTTAGAGAGAGGCAGTGGGAAAGGCGTTGTGGTGGGGGAGTGAGTGAAGGAGAGAGAGAGAGGGAGAGAGAGAGAGGGAGGGAGAGAGGGACCTGCCTGAGAAGAGTGGCAGCAGAGCAAGGAGGTAGCTGCAGGAGAACCAGGAGTAGAAGGACAGAGGAGAGGCTGGCTGAAGGAGGGGAGGGGAGAGGAAGGAGTGGGTGGTGGTGGTGGTGGTGGTGGTGGGGGAGGTTAGAGGTCCTCTGTCTCAGGCAGGGAGGCCATCTCAGAGAGGCGAGTGAGGACACGCAGCATGGCCCTGTTCTCAGCCAGGAGACGCTCGTTTCCCTTCCTCAGGGCCTGGAGCTGAGCCAGGGCAGGGAAGGCCTGCACACAGGAAGAGACAGACAGAGAGGGGGATAGAGCAGGGGGACAGGCCAGAGCAAAGGAAGAGACAAAGACACAGATATATACTGTATTCAGTATATACACGCACGCACGCACGCACGCAGGAACGCACGCACACACACACACACACACACACACACACACACACACACACAAGCACATCAATAACACTCGCACAAAGAGGTACTGTAAAAGGAAACAGAAAAGAAAATGTCAAAAGAGACAGCTGTGAAAAGGAGAACACAGTATAGAGCTAGACTAACCTGGGCCATGGTGGAGGGAGGAGGGAGGAGGGAGGTGAAGGGTGGGGGTGCTGTGGGCCATGGTGGAGGGAGGAGGGAGGAGGGAGGAGGGAGGTGAAGGGTGGGGGTGCTGTGGGCCATGGTGGAGGGAGGAGGGAGGAGGGAGGAGGGAGGTGGAGGGTGGGGGTGCTGTGGGCCATGGTGGAGGGAGGAGGGAGGTGGAGGGTGGGGGTGCTGTGGGCCATGGTGGAGGGAGGAGGGAGGTGGAGGGTGGGGGTGGGGGTGCTGTGGGCCATGGTGGAGGGAGGAGGGAGGTGGAGGGTGTGGGTGCTGTGTGGCTGTGCATTGCATAGCTTGTCAGTCATGCGAGGAAGAAAGGGGGGGCGGGGGGGGAACTTTCACAATAACCTTCAATTCCAGACCCAGTAAGAGAGACCAATAAGTTATTGGGTCATAGGGAATGGAAATGAATCATTTCCCTGGGTTCCTGGCAGGGCTTTGAGGTAGACCTCAGTGGCGGATCTGTGGAGACGGCTGTGGTTTGACACCGTTCCTAGGGGAAAACCACAGCGGCACACACAGGCAGAGAGGAGAGAGTCTTGTGTGGCCTCCTAGGCTCCCCCAGCACTGAGGAGAGGAGAGGAGAGGAGAGGAGAGGAGAGGAGAGGAGAGGAGAGGGAAAGGGAGGAGAGGAGAGGAAAAGAGAGAAGAGGAAAGGAGAGGAAAAGAGAGAAGAGGAAAGGAGAGGAGATGAAGGTCAGGAAGAGAAGAGAGGAGAGGAAGTGAGAGGAGAGGAGAGGAGAGGAGAGGAGAGGAGAGGAGAGGGAAAGGGAGGAGAGGAGAGGAAAAGAGAGAAGAGGAAAGGAGAGGAAAAGAGAGAAGAGGAAAGGAGAGGAGATGAAGGTCAGGAAGAGAAGAGAGGAGAGGAAGTGAGAGGAGAGGAGAGGAGAGGAGAGGAGAGGAAGGCCAGGAAGAGAGAGGGAGAGGAGTAGTTCCAGCTGTAGCTAACACCCCCAGGCCACTTTTGAGGAAATCATTTGAAGTGATTTGAAGTGACCTTTTCTAGGACTGAGAAATCCATGCATGAGTCAGGCAGTCCGGATGTACTATCACAGTAAGCTTTTGTACAGTGAACAGTTCTGAAGAACCACGATGCAAAACTCTCCCTCGCCAAGGAGAGAAGAGAGGCAAGGGGAGAGGAAGAAGAGAGAGGGGGAGTTTGAGAGAGAATGCGTAATTACCCCTCATTAAGCCATAATGCTCTTGAACTCTTTGAAATTGCACCAGATCTGACTTCACTAAGTCCTGTATATAAATTCCCACCGTTTGCCATTGCTGAAGCCTCAGTAGCTGCCTGGCAGGAGTAATGCTACACCATTATCCAAATGAGGAACCAAGATCAGAGAGTCAAAGGGGGCAACCAGGACTCTTAAACATGGGACACTGTGACACAATCAAAAAAGATTAGAGGAATACCAGTCGAGGTGAAATAAGAAAAAGCATGTCTGTGAATGTTGTATGTGCACATCATTAGGCTTGGGACTTCACCACATACAGTATCTATGTGTGTGTGAGGTTCTACAGTATATGCATACAGAGTGTGTGTGTGTGTGTGTGTGTGTGTGTGTGTGTGTGTGTGTGTGTGTGTGTGAGTGGAGACTGGTGGAGGTAGAAATCGGAGGACGGGCTCATTGTAATGCAAGGAACGGAATGAGGAATGGTATCAAACACCATTCCTTATTTCTACCCCCATCAGCCTCCACTGGTGTGTGTGTGGTGGGTGTGCACTGCAAGTGTGTGTGTGTGCATGCTCGAATTTGTGTGTATGTATACTGAATGTGTGTGCGTGTGTGTGCGCGCGCTCACACGTGATGTGTGCACATGCCCAGGTCTTTAAAGAGGTATGTGAGGTGACAGGCATGTGTCAATCACTCCTCCGTACAGACCACTCACCGTACCCCCCCCCCGCCCCTGAGACAGCCCGCCCCCCGGGGGCTGCCCTCAGGGCTGGTACCCACAGCGAAACCTCATTGGGGCTTCCTGCTGAGGTAACCATGACAACATGGGGTCAAACACACACACTTCTAGCATCTTCCATTACAGCCCTGTCACATACAGTACTACTGTAAGAGTCACTATGATCTATGAATGTGACTTCATGTATGACACAAACTCTGCTCTACTCTGTTTTGGAGAAGTTGCCTATCCTAGGACAGGACTATATTATCATCATGTATCACATCATATCTGTTGGACACCCAGACACTGAAGACCTGGTACAGTACAGAACGGCTTCTATCTCCCCTGATATTTCGCTGCTGCTTTTCTCTCACTCTTTGAAATGCAGAATATACACAATTAGTGCAGGAATGCTTAACAAAAGCAGGTCCTTTGCTCTTGGCCGGAGCCTGGTATTCAGCTGGAACTAGGTCACCATGTTGGCCACAGCAGCAGGCTGAGTAGAGCTGCAGAACAGCCTCTCTCTGAGCCTCGTAGGCCTGTGTGTGTGTGTGTGTGTGTGTGTGTGTGTGTGTGTGTGTGTGTGTGTGTGTGTGTGTGTGTGTGTGTGTGTGTGTGTGTGAGAGAGAGAGAGAGAGAGCGTGTGGGTGTGTGGCTAATGAGCATAAAGCACCCTCCCCCACCCACCCACACCTGGCCTCCAGCAGCCCAGACCTGCTCTGGTACCAATAGTATTCGTTATGTTTCATATTTCAGGTGCGCCAGATTTAACATGCTTGATGGGCAGAGGTCTGCTCTTTGTGGACTATTCTGTTGTTTCAATTGCTCCGGGCAAGTTAAATCAAGCGCACCGAAAGTAAGTAAATCAATACTATGTTGATCCAGGTCTGCAGGTCACAACCAAGCAGGGCCCCTACATGTACAGCACTGCAGTGGAGGCGTGTAGAGAGAGAAATCGGAGTACAGGCTTATTGTGGTGCATGGCACGTGTTGGATACCATGCCTCATTCCATTACATGCAGTTTTACATGTACATTACAGTGAGCCTGTCCTCTGACTTCTACCTCCACTGGCCTCCACTGATTTCTACCTCCACTGGCCTCCACTGATTTCTACCTCCACTGGCCGCAGACGAGGCCTTACCTTCAACTCCTCCTCCATGTCGTTTACTCTCTTCTCAAGAGCTTGTTTTTCCTGAAGAGAGGAGGAGGAAAGTTTCACATCAGTTCACTGTGAGTGAGGCGCCATAATGGTGACTTTAAGTTGTCGAGCATGAACCTTCTCTTCAATCCCTGTTCCACACATTCTAATGAGCCCACAGTAGAATTTACAGAGAGAGAGAGAGAGAGAGAGAGAGAGAGAAATCGAGACGAGACAATTATAGTAGGATGATGATGTGGAAAAGGGAGAGGGAGATCAGACAAAGGACGAGAGCAAAATAAAAAGTGAGCGTCAAGCTGTCAAGATCGACAAGAGGATGTTGAAATTAAGTATAAAGGTACAGGGCTTAGTCATAACAATGAAAGCGAAGACTCAAGACGATAATGATAGAGACATACCCTTTTCTCTGATTCAAGTACACTGGATCTCTCTGATAGTCTGTCCTGTTTCTGAAAAGCATAATGACACTGTTATCACATTGTGAATGATGAAAGAGCACACTCGTAACATTCTGACACTAATGGCCTGTCCCTGTGGTTTGGCTTAACATAATGGTGAGGATAAAACTGAAGTTTGAAAGCTACTGGGGGATTCGCTGATGCATTCACACATCCATGAAATGGATTGCGTGATCTATTTTGTGGTTGTCTTGTGCAGTGTATCGCTGAACATATTCCTGCTGTGCATGCTGTTCACACCGTCCCGTGTAGCTTAGTTGGTAGAGCATGACACTGGGAACGCTAAGGTTGCGGGTTCGATTCCCGCTAGGACCAATAAACAAAACATTTTCTGTATGTCACTGTATAATAAGTCGCTTTGGATAAAAGTGTCTGTTAAATGGCATATACTGTATATGTGATGTGTCTGAACTGGGCTGTGCTTGCACAGCATGGATGTCTGAGGTACAGTTATTAATGATAGTTATAAATCATATAGAAGAGCTAATAGAGGTCCACAATGGAAATAAGTTGTTGACTTTTTTTGTGCTTTTCTCCTCGATGATTCTTAATCAGGTGCATCATTTTGTATGTGTAAATGATCATATAAAATAAATTAAACTAATAAGGTAATCAAATGTATATAATGTAATGTGGTTCATCAGACACACGACTAGAGTACCTGGGTGACTTTGTCCAGCTGGGTACGGATCTTGCCCAGCTCCTGCTTGCTGTCCTCCAGTCTGGACTTAAGCTTCTCATTCTCTACCAAAGCCTCCTCATACATCTGAATAGGGAGACATCCAGAGACACTACTATAGTGTACAACACTGCTCCATCTCTTTGGTGAATTCCCAATGAGTGTCAATGCTGAGGGCCTGGAGTTTTTCTTGAACATATGAGTAGGGTCCAGAGTTTTTACCTGGGCAGGTCACAAGGTCAGGAAAGACTCCTGGCTCTATAAACTGTACTTTAACTGCTGAAGAGACACAGCGAGTAGATATGGCAAGGGAGCTTTACGTTAGGCCATGCTGCCTTCATAAGGCTGCCTTCATAATGAAGCATTGCATTACATTGAACACTTAGAACCCATACAAAGTCTCAGAGTCATCTCTCCTGATTGAGGGAGGTGAGTGGTAGAGTACAGTACACGATATACATTTCAACCCTCTCCAATATAACTTTGTATCTTATGTGGGAGAAAATCGAAGCTTAAGAGGAGTAATTAATGGACATCTAAGATATCCCTCTCTCTCTCTCACTTATTGGACATCTCTTTGAACGTCTCAGACATTTCCATCCCTACCTTCTTGTAGTCCCTGGAGCTGATGTCATCTTCCAGCTTGTTCAGCGATGCCAGTCTGTTCTCGCGGCGTGTGTAGGAGCTGGTGCGTCCCAGCGGTCTGTCCGTGGTGGTCTCCCCACCACTAGAGTCCAACCTGGGAGGACAAGACAGGACACACAGCTCCTTGAGAGGGGACCTCCGTGGTTCTAATCTTCAAGATTCAAGATAGAGAGCAGGCATGGCAAGCAGAGAGCAAGCATGGAGGTTTGTGTGTTCATTTTGCACTTTGAAAGCTTATTTTGTATCACTCATGAAGCTTAATGATTACAATGGGGAATATAATAAAAACATGTACAGTATGCAAGAGAAGGACCATCTTAATCAGTGCTTACCTTGAAACCCTGTCATGCTGAAAATGAACAGAGAGACAGCATGTTAGTGAAGTCAAAAACAAATAAGAAACAGCTTGTGTGCACAGGAGTCATTTTGAGTTAGTAACTCATAATTAGAAAAAAGTAAAATGCTACACTGTTCAGAACCAGCAAAATGATTGCATTTGCATTTCATGTGTATGAAATCACAACCAGAGACCTCATAGTGAAATATTATTCATGACGAAACGAAGGAGAGAGAAAGAATTCACCTCTATATGTGATGACCCAATTTGGTGTGTTCTGTTGACCTGCACCCCCAAAGGAAGGGATTGCGCATACAGCCTGGAGCCTGTGCTATAACTCACTTGGACCCTGCACTGACAGAGTTCACACAGGTCACCCCTTCCCCTTTCCCGGTAAGCCCCGTTAATCTTTCAGTGGGTGTTTGCCATGCAAATGCTTGCAGCGCAGCGTAGAGATGACATCATGGAGCTGAGAGGCTGGGTTTCTGCGGGAGCCCCCTGTTTACTGGGTGACAGGGATGACCTCAGAGAACATGATGCTGAGCTGATAGGAATATTGGCTGGGAGGTGGCATGACTCTGCCCTGGCTAGGGCTGCACCAGCCCGCCAGCGCCTGAGGTGTTTATTGCCATTCGGGTTGGGCGAACTGTGTAAGCATTGGTGCTGGCTGCTCCATTTACCCGGTTATGTGTTGAGTCTAGACTACGTCTGTCCAACATACTTACTATCTTTCGTTTCCATCTGTGCAATCAGCCGGTCCTTTGATTTCTACCTCCACCAGCCTCCACTGGTTGCAACACACGACTGTATTTAGGCCCAAACATGGATCTTCCTCTCTATTCTCTACTGCTCATCCAGTGTTAGTCCTCTCAGGTGTTGGCTCTGTGTTATCCTCCTGGGTAGAGGTCTGAACCTCTGTCTGCAGACTACACTAAGCACACAGGTCTCTGATGGCCAAGAGCCCATAAACACAAAGGGTGGCTGCTCAAGGTGTACAATGACACTTATGAGAAGTAGACTGAGATGGAGGGAGGGAGGGAGAGAGAGAGAGAGAGAGAGAAAAAGAGAGAGAGAGAGAGAAAGGGGGAAATAGAGAGAGAGAGAGAGAAACAGAAAGGAGGAGAGGGAGAAACAGAGAGAGGAAGAGAGAGAGAGAGAGAGAAAGAAACAGAAAGAAAGATAGGGAGAAACAGAGAGGGAGAGAGAGATGGTGTGTGATCTTGTGATCTCTGCTCAGATCTCATGTTTTCTTGCATTCTTGGAGATTAGGAGCTGTTCTCTGGCCTGAGAGAGAGAGAGAGAGAGCTCTCTGAAACATGTACAAAGGGATTGGCTTATTCCCTGGCCAGTGGGATCATATCCTGTTTAGAAACATTCTGTTGGATGACACTCTGGTGTAGTCCCTTCGTGTGCAAGCCGAGACAGTTTAGGCAAGCAGTGAACCCGCAAAACAATAGTGAACATATTTACACTTTAAGAAAAGGACATGATAAGGTTAAAATGAAATAACCTTTCATATATGATACCAAAACAGTTACAGTTAATTTGTCTATTCAGGACTATTCAAATTAAATCAAAGCAAATTTTATTTGTCACGTATATCGCAAACAGCCGCAATTTACATAGTGAAATGCTTTGGGATATTCAGAATCGAAGAGCAGGAGGTTTGAAAATGGACACTCTTAATTGGCTGTCTTGCGCTGTAGTGTTAGTCTCACATTATAACATGGACATGGATACGAGGGGGAAACATGTGAAAGGCCCACCGAGAGAGCTGCTCCTCCGTTCCTCTGCTGTGTGTTTATACAGCCCTGCCAGAGCTGCCTGTCCTTATGTGGACATGAGCTCGACTCCAGAGACAAACACACAGACCCCTCTGACCTCAGAGCAGGAAGAAGAGCCAAGGATGGAGCCAAGGATGAACGCTACCATGAACTGTTCATATAACACTGGGTGGGTAGCACGAGTAGGACTGGGGAGGCCGGTGGAGGTAGAAATCAGAGGACGGCTCGTTGTAATGCATGGAATGGAATGAGGAATGGCATCAAACGCGTGTGTAATTACGCACAGCATTTACAAACACTATTGTGAAACAATGGAAGAAAATGGATACCCAACGTGCTCCAGCCCAGCTTGAATAACGGAAAGCAGAAACTACTAATGGAATGTATTAACGATGAAATAACACCATATCTCGGTTGGTTTTTGGACAACTCTCCCCAGAAAACGGAGACCCATGCAGGGGCACCTGCAGGCCTGGCAGAACTCCTGGTCCATGTTCCCCTTGTGAACCAGAACCAGAATAATCTGCATTTCAGGCTCAGTAAACCATGTAAGGCAGAGCAGATGCCTGAGGAGACATTCCACCGGGGTAAAAATAACGTGGCCAGCCTCAGATTGATGGAAACGGGCCCTAAACGGGTGCGTGCCTGCTTGAGCTGTGGGCTCTCTGTAAACACTCCCGATTGGTTTACAGCTCGTCGGGACCGACATCACGCGCACACACACAACAGGGGTCTGCTGTACACATGCGGGGGAAGGGCAGCTGTGCTGCTGTGTGGGGTCAGGCCACTGTTGTATAAACAGCCCCCCTCACACACACACACACACACACACACACCCAGTGTGTGTGTGTGTGTGTGTGTGTGTGTGTGTGGGTGTGTGTGTGTGTGTGTGTGTGTGTGGTGTGTGTGTGTGTGTATATAAAACCATCAGTTATTCCTAAACCCTATGGTTTGTAATTACCTCCCTATTCCAAAGAAGCCTATCATCACACTGAGCCTGTGGATGTGTTAATGTGTGTTCTCTATGGACTCCTGATGGTTAGACACCTCCTTATTTATCTTCCTCTGTCTCTGTCTCTGTCTCTGTCTCTGTCTCTGTCTCTGTCTCTGTCTCACCCCTTCGTCCTTTAGAACTAGCCCTAGACTGGACCTCCCTGTCTGCCATTTCACCCCTCTGGAAAATCTGAGTGTCACCCCACTGCTATGACCTCTCCTCGCACACAACCATAAAAGACGCTGTTTCTTCCCCCATTTACTTTCTGCAGACCTCTCCCTCCCCTCTTTCCCCCCTCTCTCTCTCACTCCTCTCTGTTCACTCTCTATTTCTGCCCATCATTCGGGAGAGTAAACAACTATGTTTGTTCGCTTCTTTTTTTGTCTGACTTGGACCGTGGAGTGGTCTCTCAGTTTACTGTGAGACCAGACCTCTGCTGACGATGTCCGATGTGTGCATGTGACATGAAGAGGCATTGCCTCTCAGAAGTTTGTTTGTTTGTTCACTTGTTTACACTGGTGCCTTTTGCTTTATCATCAGCTGTTGCACGCAAACACGTCTCTTTTTGCAGAAGTGCACCAGGTTCTCATCATGAACAATATGGCACCAACCCGTCTCTCTCTTTTCTATTCTTTTTTTTCTCTTGCTGTCATTTTTTCTCCCAGGAAAATATCGCCAATAAAGGGTTTGCTGTGCTGACATCACGGAAACTTCATGTGTGAAGTGCATTCCAACATGGATACAATATACGCCATTTAGCTGATGCTTTTATCCAATGCGGCTTACATTGCAGTGAGTGCATACATTTTTCAGTATATATGGTCCCAGCAGGAATCGAACCCACAACCTAAGCGTTGTTAGCGCCGTGCTCTACCAACTGAGCCACAGAGGGCCACACATATGGTACAGGAGAAGTACCCACCCAAAAGCACCGCAAACCAGTCATAGAAGAGAGAGTTCTACCGCAAGGCTAATTCACTTTGCTCATCTCCGCAGACACGTACAGGCCTTTGTTAGCTCACAAGGTCATGTAACCATTTGAAAATAATCTTTTAAAAAATGAATGCTATAGGTATGGATTATAATATCAATATGGAGTGAGCTATCAGGACATTTTCCTTTTATCTTGTAACCTTGTTTATAAAAGCGCTATACAAATGTAGGTATTATTATATTATTATTATTATTATTATTACCAGGGTGATCACTCATGTCCTACTCAGCCTGTTGAAAAACAAAAGGGTGACAGTACTGGTGGGAATGCCATCAACAGCTCAGGGACCACGATACTGTAAATACTGGAGTTTGGCACCTGCCTCTCTCTATCTCTCAACATTACGACCCTCTGAAAACCCATTTCATAGCTACGGTTGGTCTGTCTCTATGATTTACACATTCCACTTACGGTAGGTCCTGCACCTACAAAGGCTGAGTCGGATAGATAGAAGAAACGATCAGGTAATTGCATACATAGATCATTTACATCAAAGGAGCACACATGAGAATAAATCCCCCTGAAAAACAACAACAGGAAATCGCAGGAGGAATGTTTCAAAGTCTCAAAGTCTTTTCCAGACACTGCGGCCAGGCAGTTCCACAGAGCAACAGATCCTCCCCTCTCCTTCAACGGTCGTCAAACACTCAGGTGGTTGGCACGCTGACACGTCCGGCCACGTGTTTAGGAGCCTCTGGAGCTCCGATAGGTGCATTTCTCAAATTTACTGTACTGTACAGACGGCCCCGGTTGTTTTATCCTATGCGCAACAGATCCAATTAATCCGGATGATAAATCACCCATGTCCCCCAGACAGAGGAGTGATGTTGGGTTCTCACATCACGCACCAGGTGACAATTACAAGAATGAGCTGTGAGCATCAGCATTTAATTGGTTAGCTTCAAGTCTACTAAGAGTCACACAGGCACACACCCGCATGCACACACAGACACACACACACCCGCATGCACACACAGACACACACCCGCATGCACACACACACACACACACACCCGCATGCACACACAGACACACACCCGCATGCACACACAGACACACACCCGCATGCACACACAGACACACACCCGCATGCACACAGAGACACACACCCGCATACACACACAGATACACACACCCGCATGCACACACAGACACACACCCGCATGCACACACAGACACACACCCGCATGCACACACAGACACACACCCGCATGCACACACAGACACACACCCGCATGCACACACAGACACACACCCGCATGCACACACAGACACACACCCGCATGCACACAGAGACATGCACACCCGCATGCACACACAGACACACACCCGCATGCACACACAGACACACACCCGCATGCACACAGAGACATGCACACCCGCATGCACACACAGACACACACCCGCATGCACACACAGACACACACCCGCATGCACACACCCGCATGCACACACAGACACACACCCGCATGCACACACAGACACACACCCGCATGCACACACAGACACACACCCGCATGCACACAGAGACATGCACACACACACACAGACATGCATACACGTATGCACACACGCACACACACACAGACATGCATACGCGTATGCATACAGACATGCGCACACACACACACACACACACACACACACACACACACACACACACACACACACACACACACACACACACAGTGTGTCCCTTTCCACACCTATTGCTTTCTCACACACATATCACACTAATTGCCTCCTACCCAGACAACAATTCAACAGCAGGCAGATGTAGATGAGAAACAAACTCAGATTGAGTGACTACCAACAGTGTTCAGGTTCAACATGCTACATGAGGAAGCACGGAGATCAAATCAGGACCCACTGAAACACTTTATATTGAAAGTTTTGTCTTGTCTAACTGCAGATTATCAAATCAGTCATAATGCAAAATTAATCACTTATGCATCAATTTCTCAGAATTTGCTACTTGTCATGAACAAATCTAGGAAAAAAACTGTCAATATTCTGAGGTTCCTTCTGAGAGAAAAAGTTGTTGTCTTACTCTGAAGTTCTTGGCGGTGGGCGAGGGTGAGGAAGGTGGTGAGTCGGACAGGGACTTCCTGGTGCGAGACAGTTCCTTGGTGCGTGGGTAGAAAGATGACATCTCTCTGACACGCTCAGGACAGGCAGGTCAAGTCCCTACAGTATCATCCACAGAGGCAGGCGTCCAGTCAGACACTCCAGATCCACAGATCCACTCAGGCAACAACTGCCCAGATGCCCATGGCTGCGCTCTCGCCAGGGATCCTGACCGACAGGTGTGTGTGTGTGTGTGTGTGTGTGTGTGTGTGTGCGTGAGTCCCCTTCCACAGTCGAGAGGGCACAGTTGCGCGAGCACCGGCTAAGTTTGGAACGATCACTGACACTTTATGAGCTTCCTCCCTCCTCAAAGCACAGGCTGCCAAACGGTCGTTAGACAAAACCCAAAACACCCAACGTAGCTGTACGAGCCTTCTCTCTGTCTTCTCAACACATGCAGCTCATTCAAACACAGGCAACAGCTTTACTCCAAAACTACACGCACGGCTATTTACTTCTTCTAGACTCCACCCCGTCAACACTCCCACACCATATCTCACAAAAGAGTAGACAAAGCACACAATGTGCTCACACCCCAAAGATAAACCCAAGCACAGTGAAAAGTTGGTTCCAGATGCCTTTCTCTTTCCATGTTTCTCTAGATATACACACTCGCTCTCCATCTCCCTCCCTCTCTCTCTCTCTCTCTCTCTCTCTCTCTCTCTCTCTCTCCCCTGCTCACTCACTCTCACACCCCCCTGTCTCTCTCTGCTCACTCCGGCTCTGGCAGCTCTCCCTGGCAGTGTTCCAGGGGCTCTGCTGTGTACAGGCTCAGGGCTAAAGCTGTCCAGTGATGTGGATGAGGATAAGGAGAGGGGGCCGGGGGCCGGGGGTCGGGGGCCGGGGGCCGGGGGCCGGGGGCCGGGGGCCGGGGGCACACAGGCAGTAGTAGGGGGCTGAATCTCTGAGGTCCTGGAGGGTCAGGCTTGCCACCCAGGGGAGTCAAGATCAACATGGACCGGTCACGTAACCCTGTCCTCCCGTACGGCTGCTCGAGGGAGAAGTAGTGCTCTTAATACGAGTGTCGACACCTAAATGCTGGGCCACGGTGGCCGAGGCCTCTCCTTTACTTGCCACTGCGCTGCTGCTGCATTGAAAAGCCATGACAGTGAGCTCACGGGCTAATTTTAAGGGAACACTTCAGCGTAGTGGGTTATTTTTATTCCCTGAAGCTGTTACGTCACACACACACGCACACGCGCGCACGCACGCATGCACGCACACACACGCACACACACACACACACACACACACACACACACACACACACACACACACACACACACACACACAGTGACTCAATGTGTGGCCACTGGGGCTCCCTAGAATGCTGAAATATTTAGTTGCTTCTGCTTTTCTCTCCAACTTGAAGAACTCCAACCACCCCCTCCCCCTATTCCCCATCCCTTCCTCCCAGACACAGCAGGTCAGAGGCTCACTGCTACACTACCTTCCTTTTATAGACAGGTTCGCAGCACTGTAGCTGTTCCTGAAGTATTTTATCCCCAGAGAGAGAAAGAGAGGGGCGGGGGGGGGGGGGGGGGGGGGGCCCTGGTGTTCCCTGCCCAGGCTCTGACTCATGCTGAGGACCAGACCGAGGTCTGTCCCTCCTGTTTCACGACTGGACTCAGTGACCCCAGCTCAGGGCAAGTGGAGACGTTCCGCTGTGTAAAGGGAAGGTAAACAACAACACCGACACCACCACACTGTCTGGCAGGGATAATAAAAGCCCTTTTCTTTGACTATCTGTATTATGTTACAAACCTCACTGCAAGTCACGGCGCCCGTCATAACAATCGATGATTGTGTGGGTCAGCGTCATGCTATCATAACACAATGGGTTGAACCCCGTAGTCCTTAATTGAAACTCTAAGCTCCTAAAAAATACTTCTTTTTTTTTGTTTTGAATGTAAAGCAGGAAAATTGGCACACTTGCATAATTATCTCCAAAAATGCCAGGCGAAACTGGTTACTATATGAGGTATTTTTTGTCAGAAAAAGTATGCAAAATTCATGCTCACTTTCAATAAAAGTGCATTTTCAAGCTTAT
>NC_139662.1:18564242-18624242 GCF_951799395.1 Argentina silus
CTAAGTAACTGACTAATTAGCATGTGGGGAGGTCCTAAAGATCGTCCTAAAATATACCAAAGCAATGCTGATAGTAAGAGCAGGTTACATTCACTCACTGAACACTTTATTAGGAACACTATACTAATACCGGGTAGGGCCTCTCTTTGCTCTGAGAACAGCCTCAGTTCTTCATGGCATTGATTCCACAAGATGTTGGAAACATTCCTTTGAGATTCTGGTCCATAATGACATGATTGCATCAAGCAATTCCTGCCGATTTTTCAGGTGCACTTTCCAGCTGTGAATCTCCCGTTCTACCACATCCCAAAGGTGTTCTATTGGATTCAGATCCGGTGACTGGGAAGGCCACTGAAGAACACTGAACTCAATGCCACGTTCATGAAACCAGTTTGAGATTACTTTTGCTTTGTGACATGGTGCATTATCATGCTGGAAGTCATTAGAAGATGGGTAAATTGTGGCCATGAAGGGATGCACATGGTCAGCAACAATACTCAAATAGGCTGTGGCATTCAAGCGATGATTGATTGGTATTAACAGGCCCAAAGTGTACCAAGAAAACATTCCCCACACCATTACACCACCTCCACCATGAGAAGGTGTACAGGTGTTCCTAAAAGTGCTCAGTGAGTGTATAATTGTGTATAATAGTCAATATTGTTGATTATATCGTCAATAATGGTGTATCTGGTATTCTCAAAACAGTATGAAAGGAATACAGAACACACACCCAAGGCGAGGCTCTGACCCGAGCACAAGATAACTCAAAACATTATGAAAATGAAAATGAACTCTTCACTCATTGCTGTGACATTCATTCAACACCCTAAAGGAAGACTATTGAGCCGGAGCGTTGGTGAAGTGAGTAAATGTCACAGCAATGAGAGAAGAGCATCAGCAAAAGCAAACAACTCAACACTGTAATGTCTGCACGGGCACTTCAACACAGCTGGCTGTGCCACACACCACACAAAAGACCACATTTTCAGAACCACAATGACAAAGCCACACACAAATAACTGTGCAAGTGTACAAAACCACCTCTTCGACGTCTATCAAAAGTATAAAGGGTCTCAGTACACTGTCCAGTGGGGAAATATTCCTCTCAGAATCATGTTTCATGTCTCGATGGGACACGGACAGTATGTGATCATTGACCACTCAGGCAAGAGACAGAGCCGGTTGCAGCTGCCGGCTCCACAGACACACAGGAAGAGCTGAGTAAGCATTCCGAGCAGTGGTTCATGTTCTTCCCAGAGCTGCCTGCCCCGCCCCTCCCCTGCCCTGCCCTCCCCTGCCCTGCCCTCCCCTCCCCTCCCCTCCCATGCTTTTACTGTGTATCGATCGGCCTCAGCCTGAGCGCCATCCTGCATCCTGTGAGAAAGCCTAAGTCGACAGACTGTCAGGACCTTACTCTACTGCATTATGTAAAGCTTACTGCGCTGAACTATAAGTCCCTGTCAGGGACCACATTGTCAGGGAGGGTGATTCTCCTCTTATATTCTTAAGTCATTTTTTTCCAATGCTGATAAGGTGTATCCACGTACGGTACTGATGTAACAATATATATTTTATTTAGCTTTATAATTCTTAAACAGGCCAAATGTATAGCTAGACCAGATAACATTAATATCCCTCACTAATCGAGCAGAGGAACAGAAAAACAAATAGTACAGTACTTTCCCAAAACATATATGCACAACACTATGCACTATACATACATCCACAATGTGCACAAAACGTCATCAAAGGAAATAAACTCAAAGCCCAAAGCAGCTACTTCCTGCTCAGTACAATGATACACTGATACAAACACCAGCGGTCCCATTAGATCACCGTGACAACATCAGGCTGGCATTCTGGAAGCTAGAATAAGAGGAAAGACATGCAGAAGAAGACAAGATCTGGGGTAGGTTCAGTACTATACCTGGGCAGACAAGCTTGCATGGTCCTAGCCGGAGGTTAGAGACTGAGGCCAGTGGTGAGTAGTAGAGGCACTGCAGGGATGAGAAGAGGGAGAGGCTGGAAAGGATGACTCTGAGGAAGGGAGGGAGGAAGGGAGGGAGGGATGGTGAGGGAGAGGGGGAGAGAGAAGGAAAGAGAGATATGTAGAGCTGGAGAGAAAGTGAGAGAGAGAGAGAGAGAGAGAGAGAGAGAGAGAGAGAGAGAAAGGGAGAAAGGGACAGAGAGATCGTTTCCTCCCCATCAACTGGCACAGTGGAAACAAGGCGAGGCACAGTGCGGTCAATGCACAGACTCACAGGCGGGACGCTCTGAACCAATGTGTCCACAGCACCCTGATGCAAGCATTGCAGTTTGCATGGAACACAACACCTTCATATACAGAAGTGTAGCATAGCATTGTAGCATAGCATAGCATTGTCTTGGGCCCTAAGAAGCCCACACAATATATTGGGATGATTTAAAGGATAACATAAATAAAGGACTTACAAGAAATAAAAAACCTGCGTTTGTTTGAAGCCCATGTTTAATCCCGTATAATGGTTGCTGTCTTCACAACCATGGATGTATACATTTTACCTTAACTTTGTAACTCTTTACGTGTCTGATTATTAGGGCTTATTTTTCAGAGGCATCAACTTCTCAGGTTGTCATACTGGCTATTTCATGACCTGAGCCTTTTCTCAACCGACCCCTCGTGTCCTCTTCTCCGTCCTCCACCCGCTTCATCCCCAAAAAGCATTGGAGAAGAATACGTAAGAGGAGGAACCTAGATGTTCTCCTCCAATGGGACGAGAGTGGAGGCCAGAGGAGAGGACGCGAGGAGTCGGGTTTCTAATCATTGAGAAAGGCGTAGGTCAGATGTTGTGACACTCTCCAGTCGACATGGAAATACGGGGTCACATGCACACCCTATTTGTGCTTTTCAGCATTCGTCATGACATGCATTCTTCACATTGCCGTGTGCTGATTATTACCGTTACTGTCATTCTACCATGCCATACTGTATGCATGCCGCATTACTTCTGTGAAGCACTTAGCGGGTAAAAGTGGCAGGCATTCGTTTGACCTTAGTGAAGGTGACGGTTACAAAAGCAGAGCACAGCTGATTCTATCGGGAGGATAGAAGTGTGTCACCACACTCCTACACTATGTCCCCGGAGAGGGCTGGGACAGGAAGGCATCAAGGCATCATTACGAGTGCAAGGACAAGGATACAAGACAGTTTCCAAGACATCCACATATTGTAGGATTACTGTGCCCTCCATAAGTATTGGACTCTATACTCCAACAGTTTGGATTTGAAATCAAACAATTAAGAGATTCTCAGCTTTAATACATATTTGCCTTTTGAGTCTGCTATTGGTGTGTCAAAATGAGGACCAAAGAGACGTCAATGAAAGTCAAGGAAGCCATTATGAGGCTGAAATATCAGAACAATCAATCAGAAACATAGCCAAAACCTTAGACTTACTGTACCAAAATGAACAGTTTGTAACATCATTAAAAAAGAAAGAAAGCACCGGTCAGCTCAGCAATTGCAACCGGGCTGGTATGCCAAGGAAGACCCGTGGATGCGTCATTGACTACCATCCGCAGAATATGTCACCAGCTGAACTACAGAAGCTTCACTGCAAGCTGCAAACCACTATTTATCCTCAAAAAGGATGGTCAGGTTACAGTTTTGGAAAAAAAAGTACCTAAAAAGCCTGCAGAGGACAGGACAGCGGTCTTGTGGACAGATAAGACGAATATTATCATGTACCAGAGTGATTGCAAGAAGAAAGTTTGGAGAAAAAAAGATCTGCCCAAGATTTACAGCTCATTCGTGAAACATGGTGCCCCGGGTTTAGGCATGTATAGCTGCCACAAGAACTGGCTAACTTGTCTTAATTGATGATTAACTGCTGACAGCAGCAGCAGAATGTATTCTGAAGTGTACAGAAACATCTTGTCTACTCGAGTACAATAAAATGAATCAAAATTCATTGGACGGTGCTTCATCATACAGAAAGACAATGACCCCAGTTATTGCATGCAAAGAATTGTCACCTAAATACAAAACATGAGTACTTTATTTGGACATTATATGATTTTTTCCAATACGTTTGGAGCCCTAAAATAGGAGGGCTTGTACTTTCTAAATGGTGAACCCAATCTCAAAAAATAAACCATTGAACTAAAAGAAAACAAAAATGCTTCCTCTTAGCAAGCGGCTATTGAACAATCTAAACTGAGTTATAACTGCTTGTTAATGGTTAATTAAGTAGTTATAAGCATATCATCAATAGTTTATAAACTACAGTAGTCAAATAATTTATAACCTGTTATAATGGGCACCTTAATGTAAAGTTACACATTCTACATTAACCAATCAGAGAGAAGAATACACAAGGAGACTTTAAATTGAGTGTAAAAAAACAGAGGAACCAGGGTTTATTTTAAAAAAGTACATCACAGAGATGTGAGATGAGCTGTTGAGAGGGACTAAACCCATGCTATGGCAGTCACAGTACACCTTGTGTGAGAACAGACAAAATATTAAAATAAAATAATCAACGAACAAAAAGACCAACAAAAAAAAAAGCTTAGCTACAGTACTAAACACCATCACAGACTTTAGTGAAACATGAAAAAAAAAAAGGTTACTTTCACAGATACGCCCCTTGCTGAGTGCTACTCTTTTTGTAGGCTGATTTGCCTGTGTAAACAAAAGGGAGACAATATTCTTACTTCTGTATCCCTTATTCCAATGAAAATCCCAGTAACAAGACACATTTCAGACAATGACAAAAGGAAAGACATTTTTATGTCAGCTAGACAGGCACCTTTTATGGCTTGGCTTGGTTAGATTGAGTGAGCGAGTGTGTGTGTGTGTGTGTATGACTGTTCTTGTTTTTCCATTGGCTTCTTGTTTTTTTTCCCCTGTTAGCAAAGACCGTCACTTTGAGCTGAGACAGTTTCAACTGAGCTTGCAGAAAAATATCATTTTTTATAATCTATAGAAAGACAAGTTGTGTTGTTAAAATATATATAAAAAGGCTTCTGAGGTTGGTATTGGTTGGTGGTGAGTCCTGAATATTAACCATTTCCTAACCAGATAGCCCTCTCATACACACTTTGTGTGGTACAGTGCAGTACCAACTGCAGATCATTGGCTGTGAATTCTTGTGACCAGCTTTAGCTTTCCCTTTGATAGAAAAACGCCACTGTTATATTGCACCTTAACATCGGCAATGCCTTCCCATTTGTCATAACAATGCAGACTGAACGTGTCCATTCTTCTCTGTGAGTTTGGTGGTTGTGGAAGACTGTCCTGTCTGCATACAGTACATTCTCTCTGGAAAACACAATCAAATTGCAAACAATTAGAGAGATACCAATGTTCCGAGCACATCTATAAGTCAAGAGTTCCTTCTCTCTACAGTATGTGAATGTTCCTCTCTAAATGGCCTGGATATGAATCCAAGAGGCTTTAGTCCAGGGGAGTGCCAATATTGAGTAATTAGAGTCTACTGTATTAGACAGGTATAGACATCAAATGTCAAATATAAAGTTTAAAAGACCACAAACTGACAATTTGTTCGAATACTTTTGAAGGTTAAACCACCTGAGGTCATATCAGTGGAAGTATAAAACTTTGTGAAATACTTACATTCCTCCAGTGCGGCATCAACTTCATCAATGGTACGCTCCTCCTGCTCTTCTTCATCTTCCTCCTGCTCCTCCTCCCCTTCCGACTCCATCGGCTCCTCTACATCTATGCTGTCCTGAACCTGCACTTCCTCCAGCACCTCCTCCAACACCTCCTCCGGTGCTGGTACAGCAGAGTCCTCCTGTTCTCCCTCAACAGGCAGCCCATCCAGCTGAGCTCCCTCCTCCACCACATCCTCCTTCACCTCCTCCGTCTCAGCAGCAGCCTGATCCTCCTCTGTCTGACTCTCCTCTTCCTCAGCAGCAGGGACAGCTTCCTCTTCCTTACCTACAGCTTCCTCTTTCTCTTCCTCAGCAGCGGGGACAGCTTCCTCTTCCTCAGCAGCAGGGACAGCTTCCTCTTCCTCAGCAGCGGGGACAGCTTCCTCTTCCTCAGCAGCGGGGACAGCTTCCTCTTCCTCAGCTACAGGGACAGCTTCCTCTTCCTCAGCTACAGGGACAGCTTTCTCTTCCTCCGCTACAGCTTCCTCTTCCTCAGCTACAGGGACAGCTTCCTCTTCCTCAGCTACAGGGACAGCTTCCTCTTCCTCAGCAGCGGGCACAGCTTCTTCTTCCTCAGCAGCAGGCACAGCTTCCTCTTCCTCCACCTGCTCAGCGGGCTCAGATGATTGGCTGTCTTCAGTCAGTGGAACCTTGACGTCCAGCTGGAACAAAGAGCCAAGAGGTTATCTTAGACATTGGGGAAACAGTACAGTGCCTTTGGAAAGTATTCAGACCTTTATTTACATGAGGTATTTCTGTATTTCCATTTTAAGAAATTTGCTGAAATTTCAAAAAACTTGTTTTCGCTTTTTCATTCTAGGATGTTGTGTGTGGATTGATGGCAAATTCTTTTAATTGAATCCATTTTAAATTGAGTCTATAACACAACAAAATGTGTAAAATGTGAAGGGGTCTGAATACCTTCCAAAGGCACTGTATGTGGACTTTGTAATCAGGGGTTTTCCAACTCTGGTACTGAAGAACTACTGAGCATTTGTTCCAGCCCAGCACCAACACCAGAACAAATGTGTGCATACCTAGTACACTGTAGCTCTCCAGGACGGGAGATGGAGAAGGGACAACATGTCTGGTATACTGTATGAATTTGGCCTACATTGTAGCATGTGAATGAGAGTGCTGTTAAAATGCCAATAATTCATCTCTTCACCAGGCAATTAGCCTCTTCACACTAGACGGTTAGCAATCTCATACCGTTTCCCCATGGACACACGCTGAAACAAAAATAGCAAGGAGAATATCTACGTCCTCCTCTGTGCACGGCAACATACCTAAGGATTCTTGTCATACCACACACCAATGCTGAGATGAGAGCATTTGAATGAAATAACAGAGTCAAAAATAAAGGACCAAATATACCTCTACCCCTCAACTACTCCAGATTTAAAACTAAGAAAGGCACCAAATGTTTTTTACAATAAGATATGTGATTGGCTGCAGGTGTTCTGCAGGTGTTACCTGGGAAAACTGGTTTTGTATGGTGTCCAGCTGGGCTCTGAGTTCAGAGTGCAAACTCTTGGCCGCTGTGTTCTGCTCATGCAGACTCTGACGTACCGTAGTGAGCTGTTCCTCCACGTTGGCCTGCCGTGCCCGCTGAGACCGCTCTGTCTCTATAAGCTCTCTGAAACACAGGCAGGAAAACACAGTGAGACACAGAGAGAGACGGGTAGACAAAAACACAGACAGAGGTAGACAGAGCTTTGAAAAAAAGAAATGCATTGTCTTTTTATAATAAAAAATAAGATTATAAATCAATCTATTTGAAGGCTGTCTATAATTTTGGGATTTCCTCTTTTTGCCTTTGTAAGAGAATGTTCAAAAGGTAGAGAGGAGGCCGATTTGCCTCTTTTTTTTAACCATAATACTTACCTAACAGCTGCAATGTCCTGTGTTCTGGCCTCCAGCTGAGCCTGCTGTGCAGCCAGATGCTCCTTCAGCCCCAGGAGCTCTGAGGACTGGCCCTCCAGGGAAGAACTCAGAGTACCCACCAGCCCAGCCCTCTCTTCCAGCTTAGACTCTGCTGCCGCCAGGCCCCCCGTGAGGGCCTCCACACTCTCTGACAGCTCAGAGCTCACCGCCCCCAGACCCTCTACTTGTAGCCTGATTGCCTCAAACTCCTGGCTCTTCTCCTGCAGAATGCCCTGGAGCTGGCTCAGCTGCTCCATGGACACGGAGGCCTGCTGCATCTCAGAGAGCCGGGCCTTCATCTCCATATGGAGGGAGAGCACCTGGGCGGGCATGTCTGAGGTCTTCAGTTGCTCGGCCATGGCCATGGCCATGCCCACCTGCTTCTGTGCCAACATGTACGAGTCCTCCAGGGTGTTCAGGCGGTTCTCAAAGCCCTCTGAACTGTGCTGTGGCAAAAAATAAACAGTTTTCCTGAGTCAGCAACAAGTGTATTGCTTTAAAGAACTAGGACGTTATCCATGAAGAGATGAGAAGGCATAGAACCAAGATGGACATGAACACGGTGAGCATACAGCACTCCACGTAGTAGTAGTAGTAAGATAGTCCTGTGAGCTGCCATTTTGTCTGCAGTGACTTCTTGTCCTTGCTCTACCAGTGGTGGAACACTCCTGAATTGTGCCAACCTCAAAGAGGTGCTTCAGGGGAATGCCACGTTAATGACTGTGTCTGTCACAGTAAACGAGGACAGATCAGTGCACGGTACAGTAAGTGCTTTCTAGCAATGCCGCCACTATTCATAGCCTGCATGTAATGGTAAAGGATACTAGTTTGTGTATGCTTTTGCAAGGCATTGCTTTAAACTGCGGCCTTCACTTCACCCTGCATGTAAAAGGATCTATGGCACCTCTTAAGTGGTTTTTCAACAATAAGTAACCTAGGGGGGAATTTCAATGTACAGCAGTACAGCAAACAAACCTTCACACGAGGGTGTAGCAGCTAGCTACATACATTTCATATTTACTGTGACACAGAAGGTCAAATCGCAACATGAAGTATAATGAGGTCAATGTGCAATATGCTAAAAGCTGGACACAGCTGTAGTAGTCATCTTTCATTCATTTTAGACACATTTCTCTGTAGATGTTTCTTCTCTCTACAGGATTTATCATCTTTAATATTTTTCCAAAGTTGGTAAATCATCAGTTTCCGTCTAACATTTCACAATTCATCCATTATAATTCTCCACAGGATATTCATGGATCCGTGTTTGGGCAAACTCAACTGTGACGCAATGTCTGACTCAGTTGGATAAACTTTTAATCTTCCATAATTTCAAGGAAGATTAAAAGCACCGGGCCCGAGGGGTAACCTGTTCTAGCAATGATGAGACGGACATGCTTAGATCTGCTATAGGCTTCTTCAGATACAGTTTTTAATTGAAGTACTTAGTGCCTTCCATTTGCCCTTGCAGACAACAACTCAACTAATAGAAGGACACACTCACAACTAAGGTCAATATCAAATGTAACACAGGCTATTTATATCCCAGCAACTGCACACTGAAATCAACACCATGACTGTCAACCATGTTAACAACAATAAAGGGGTCAGCTACTTTCATAGCAGAACGTGGGCAGAATTTCCTTATTCCAAATTGCAATATTTATTATATCATATCAGACATCACTGGCTTCTGTGCGCTTAAACTATTGGCGCAATAAACTATTTGCGCAGTAAAGTGGGCGCACATTGTATGTTAGGTCAAGTTTAATCCCCATTACAAATGCCAACAGCTGTGTGACGCCTCACCTTGTGAGTGGTTTAGAAATAGCAACATTTCGACTCTCTTCAGTGAGTGTCTTGGCAGTATGAAATAAGATACGGACACAACGACTATATCCTGAACTTCTTCTGGCAACTGGACAGTAGGCCAGAGTCTATCCATAGATCCAAATGTGACTTTCGCATCATTTGTACCTCTAGCTATTCATAGAAAACGTTCCTTTCATTGATTTTGCAAACTAAATGTACACAATGTTCCAAACGTAAAGGATTTAAACTTCTTTGAGCATTCGAAATATCAGTTTACCTTCAATTTATTGCATTAACTTGGGGTTATGAGTAGTCTACTTAGGACATCATAATTCATTTATTATTATTCATTTACCTTATCATTTGACTGTCGGATTTCTTCCTGGAAGGACTGAAGCTTCACCATCTTCATCTGCATGCCCACGAGGTTGTCTGCTAAGTAGGTTATAGTTTGGTGCTGCTGAAAGCAAAACCATGATGCTGTGGCACCCCCGATCACAATCAGAAGGAATAAAATGAACAACAGGGTATATTGGCTTCCTCCTCCTCGCACCTCAGATTCCAGAGCGTCTTGTCTAAAAGAGTTATCCTCATTTTTGTGGTTGCTTTTTCCTTTTCGGTGTTTTGCTGTCATTTTTAAACAGTATCGAACTATAAGGCAAGAGCTGGTATTTAGAGGACTGGGTAGTTTAAAGATCGTTCCGAAAGCGCACGCAGGGATTTACCGAGATGCGTCCTATTCCTATTTGTTGATTGATATACGTACAGGGCTTAATGGTCCTCATTCAATCGGCGCAATAAAGTAGCGAAAAACAGCGCGTTGTTTGTGAAGGGGTTGGGCAGCAGATGGAAAAGGAAGGAGACGTGGATGTGGTACCCTGTTTCAGGAAGAGAAAGCGCGAGTTGAGGGGGCGTTTTCCTTACTGTGAGTGGCTGGTTTCTCTGCACCATGTGTGCTCTTACCTAATCAGAGACCTTCACGTGCCATGGTAATGTATATCATTTGCTATTCATGTCACAGTTAGGGGCCACCAGGCCATGTGCACGTGCCCTCTCTTTCGAGACACGGGAGTAGGCCAAATATGACAATGTAATATGAAATATGACTAGGTTATCATAGTAGTTCTGACTACAGTAGTTGTGCAATGCAATGTTTCATGTGTGTCATCCATATGGTTAACTTTATGGTTTCCATGGTTGGAATAGTAAGTTTGATAGATACTGTAGGCCTACCTTCAGCAATATCTTACCATACCAACATTCAGTAATGCCTTTACCTGGCAAGCTAGTTACAGTAAAACACATTATTCCACAACCACATCGACCTTGCCCAAAAAGCCTTTTATTTTTTTCTGACTCACAAAAAACACTCAAATGCAAACAATTGGCTGTTTCTTAAATAAATCATAGGAATGTCAACATTATTCAGACTTTATTTAGAATACAATTAGTTTTAGATTATAACAAATCATGAATTGGAGAGGGATCTTTGGAAGTGAATATGCATCAAAATTGTAAGAGATTTTGATCAAGTTTGATCAAACTCATCTCAATCTAATAATTTCAGTGCATGAAATTACTAGCAATTTCCAACTCAGGAATGGAATCCTTATTTATGTATTTACTTGAATTCAATTGACCTTGATGATAGATCCCATCTTGCTCATCCTGCATAGCTTTCAAGCAGTGTTGGCCATGCATTTTGGATGAGAAGTACATTCAACAGTAGTATCACAGAAGTATCCTCCAGTACTTGACATTTCCCACATCGATTACACAATAACACCTCTACACATTGTATAACTGTAAAAAAAAAAAAAAAAAAAAAGCAAAGAAAAAAAAAAGCAATATTTGCTTTAACTTCAATAATACTTCATTCTGCATGTAGGAGGAAAAAAGAGGGAAAGAAATACATAGTTATCATCATGTCATACAACCTTTATAGTCAAATACATTACATGAAATCATGTCACTTCTCACTCCTAAGAAGCTCACTCGTAAGATAACCCCTCACCTCTGACAATTAGTTTGGTGGAGCACTCAGCCCGGCCCAGGGCGTTCTCCGCGATGATGGTGTACTCGCCCATATCCTTGGGCCCCACGCGGAGGATAAGCATGGAGCAGACTCCACAGATGTTGGAGATGTAGTAGTTGGTGTTTGTGTTGATGCTGACGCCATTGTGGTACCAGGTGATGCGAGGTTTGGGGTTCCCCTTCACGGCACAGCTCATGTAGCACTCGTAGCCTTTGGGGGCGTTATGCAGTTTAAGAGGCACAAGGAAGGCCGGGGCGCTGCGCAGATCGCAGTCCTTGTAGGCTGGCCTGCTCACCACAAACCTTTCTAGAGAGGAGACAGGGATAGAGGGAGGTCATAGATTGTATTGATTGTATTACAGAGGTGGAAATATGTGGAATATTCTAGGCTAGTGCTTTAAAATAGGCCCCTATCTGACTTTGCAGAGGCTCTCTCTTTGCCTGTTCACAGTACCTTTCCTCCTGTCCGTTCCCCATGTGGGTGACTCAGACGGGGCAGACATGCCCATGTCATTCTTGGCATAGACGCGGAAGTGGTACTCTCGCCCCTGCATGATGTTGCAGGCTGTGAACTTGTTATTGAAGAGTCTGTCGGCCACTGTGCACCACGACTGTTTGGTGGAGTCTCGCTTTGATACTATGTAGTGGAGGTGGTTGTCACGCTTCTCATCAGGGGACGACTCCCAAATCACTGTCACCGTACCTGGGACATTTTCCTCCAGCTCCACCGGCCCAGGAGACTTTGGGTCATCTGTAGCCGGGGTCAGAGACAGGGTCAGAGACACTGTCATTAGGCTGTGACACCTGAGGAGGACATTCTAGAATCTCACCAGGGTTGCAGTCACAAGGTTACAGTGTTCTGAATGTTGTATAATACGTCCATACGTCATAAACTGCAGAATGGATAACTGGATACATTTGTCACTTTTGGAGACAGGTCAGACTGGTAGGTCTAGTTCGTTAACTGTAAAATATGTGGACTGTTTCGCTCCAAGATAAACTAAGTTTGACTAGCTAAATATTTATAGAATTTGACTTTTGTACCACTTCGTCTCTAGGCTAGCAATTGTAACATTACTGCCTGCCTGACAGCAAAAATGTCTCCAGTTTACATTCTGCAGTTTAGAATGTATGTACTTTACTAGTATATAGAAAAGCCTTGAATAGAGTTGACAGAGTTGACTCTACATGAAATAGTTTTTGGGATCATGTGCATGTTCCAATCCATCTCCGCCTGCAACACAGGGAGAACTTGATGATACCATACCTGTAACCCTGACCTCCACACTGAATGTCTCCTGGCCCACCATATTTTTTACCATGATGGTGTAGATCCCCGTATCTGAGCGCTCAGAGGAGGGGACTAGTATCTGAGATGACCCATCAGAGTTGCTGATGGTGACCCGCTTGGTCACAGGGACGTCATCCTTCAGCCAAGTAACTTCTGGCCATGGGGAAGCCTGGCAACAAGACAAGCTTAGAACATTACCAGGATTCATACCACGACAATAGTATGCCCATACTGTAAATCGTCCTCCAACTGATGATGTCATCTAATAATACTGTATATGACATTTAGCTGACGCTTTTATCCAAAGCGGCTTACATTGCAGTAAGTGCATACATTTTTCAGTATATATAGTCCCAGCGGGAAACAAACCCACAACCTAAGCATTGTTAGCGCCATACTGTACTAACTGAGCCACAGAGAACCATTATTAATAATAATGAATAATAATTATTATTATATTATGCCATCTAAAAAATAGCAGTGTTAAGTGAAAGATGAGTCACCAATGACACCTCTTACCTCGAAGTTTAAGGTGATCCTGACAGAGTTCCCTGCCCTCACCACCATGAAACTCTTCATCTTGTTATTTTTGAAGCGTGGCCTCACTGGGAAATGATTACACGAAATGAATGAGTACATTTTAACCTCATCTCATATAATGCCTTTGTCCTCTGTGGCCACCAAAGAGAACACACAAACAATTGTTGCTCAATACAAAAACACATACTGTATGCACTGTACATAAAAACATACTTGATTGCACCTTTAAATTCCAAATGAGAGCATCACCCACCTGGTGGGGGCATAGCGATGATGTAATTATCCAGGTCTTGGGGGACCCCTTCTCCACCCTCATTGGTAGCGATCACCCTCACCCAGTACATGGCCATGGCCTTCAGGCCTTTCACAGTGAAGGCATTCATGATGATGGGGGTGGTGTTGCTGTTACACCGAGTCCAGTCTGTGCATTCAGCATTCCTTACCTCTACAAAATAACCCTTGGCCTCATCTTGGACCCCCTTTTCCTCTGTGGGCTTGGTCCATGACAAGGACAAGCTTGTATAGGTGGTCTCTGTCACCTTCAGATCTATTACCTTCCCTGGGGACTCTGAAAAAAAAAACCCAGCGAGATTTAGAGGCAGCCTCAATTTCAGGTAGTGCAGATATGAAAACCTTCTTCACTTAATGGTTTTGAGGAAAAGTCTTTGATCCCATGGCATACGGATATTGAAGAGAAGTATCATGAAATTACCATAGAAACAAAGGAAACATGTACTACTCACTCTTTGGATCTCTTGCGAAAACAAACTCTGAGGGGTTGCTAGGCTCGCCAGCTCCAGAGACGTTGATAGCAGCACATCTAAACTCGTACTCTACCCCCGCTACCACATCTTTCACAGCATATTTCTTTTCTGGTGACGAGAGAGGCGCAACATTAGGCGCTGTAAAGGTTTTGTACAGTATTTACTAAACCAACTGGCATTAACTCTTCAAAGACCTTTGATAGGCTCATCTGTAGGGTTGACGGGACTCCATAGATTGCTCCCCTTCTTGCGTTTCTCCAGATTGTAGCCCAGGATGCGAGACCCACCAGTGTTGGAGGGTGGTGCCCATGTAAGGTTGATGCAGTCATTAAATGCGCTGGCCACTTTTGGTGGAGCAGGGGCCCCGGCAAAGGCTGTGACATTTTAGGGAGAGGTTACATACAGTACATCACAAGTGTTATCTTTGTATAATAACTAGATAATAACTAGGTAATAATACCTAGGTTGTCATAAACTTAATCATAAGCATCCAAGTTGGCATTTTCCTCTATAACCATGTTATTACAGTATGAATGCCCTCCATTAAATCCACACTAGAGGACACCAGGGCTACAATTGGCTCACCCAAGGTGCCCGCTGTGATGTCAACGGTCTCCATCATCTCACTGATGCCCTCTTCAGTAACTGCCCGGATACGATAGCAGTACTTCCTGCCATGGTCCACGTCTGTGTCACGATAGGTGGGAATGCCAGCGATATCCCCTAGTTTCTTCCAGGTGTTACGCCCCACCTGCTGGCGTTCTAAGTTGTAGTGTTTCACAAGTGAGCCACCGTCATCCTTTGGTGGTCTCCATTTGATGTCAATACAAGTAGCTGAGCTCTCCACCACCTCCACTGGGCCCTGGGGTGGGGTAGGTTTGTCTGCCAAAAGAGAGAGAGAGAGAGAGAGGTCACCTTATTCTGGCAAGAGCAGATTGCTTCCATCTGTATGTATAACCAGGGGAAACAAACCCTGAACATATGACATTATATCCTATTGAGGACAATAACACATAAGGAGGAGGGTGTAACATTACTGAAATTGCTGAAAGTTTGAAACCTGCATCAGACATGGATCCCTATACAAAAAGGATGATAAAACCGTTTTTTTTAAAACCGTCTTACTCACCAAGGACAATAAGTTTTGTGATGGCCTCAATGGTGCCATGCTCATTCTTGAGCTTTATCTTGATCTCCCCTGTTTGTTTACGCTGGCACTTGCTGAGGAGCAGACGGCTGTGGCTGGATGACTTCTCTATCTTGACATTGTTTTCATCCAGGACCTCCAGACCCTCCATGTACCACTGGATCTTCATGGGATCGCAGCCCACAAAGGGCAGTTTTAAGGTGGCATTTTGCCCCACTCTGACTATCACTGGCTGGGAGAACTTATCCAGATCGTCTGGGTCAAACCTGGGGGGGTCTGGAACAGGACACAGGTCAAGGGGTTATTTAAGTTCACTCAGCTGCAATGATGTCACACCTTGTCTTTGTGTTTGTTTTCTTACCTTGGACATGAAGCACTGCCTCTGTTTTACGTCCATCTGCCTCAAAGCGGTATATCCCAGAGTGCTCCGCCTGGCAGCTGTTGATGGCCAGCTTGTGGGTTGCCCCATCTTTAGAGATGGAACTCCCATCCCCTGCTGCTAGCTGACAGGAATAATATAAACCAGACATTGATAATATTAATGAAACGTCATTGCAAACAGTACCATGTTATTCTTTAACAGTTATCTTGCATGTTAGAGTTAGACATTCAGAAAGAATGAACAAAGAACGTAGGCTAACCTTTTTGCCATCTTTGAACCAGACTCCGTCACAGTTGTCACTGCTAACCTTACACATCAGTTCAGCAGGTTGACCAATGAGGGCGTTGACGTTAAACAGCCCAGTTACGAACTGAACCCCCGGATCTGACAGGCAAAACAACAAATAGTTAGGGACTTTATATGCGTTGAAATGTGTTCTGCTTGGATATACTTACCAATCGTTATATTAAGAATGAATGCAATATGTTTTTGTTTTTTTAAATAGCAATTTAACGTTTAAATTGTAAGCATTCTGATTTTCATCCTTTTTGCTTCATCTTTTTTTTTTTTCTTCTTCTTCTTCTTCTTCTCCTTCTTCTTCTTCTTCTTCTTCTTCTTCTTTTTCTTTTTTTTCTTCTTCTTTTTCTACTTCTTCACACAACAGACCTCTCTATAGGAATCAGGGACAGTTAAACCCTATTCGTATGTTAAGTGTAGTTAGAAAGTTGTCTTCTGACATAAAGGAGTTCCATGGAACTCTCATAAAACTCCATGCTAAGATTCTATTGATATGAGTAAAGGACTGCTGCACATTCATTGTCCAAAGTTAACTGTACTACATTGGTTAATTTGACACAAATGAATTTGCGCAGATAAGATTAGCTTCAGCATTCCCGTTGTAGGAGCCTTTCTCTGGTCAGTATCATATCGGTCTCAGTCATTTCCCAAACTTGTACACTACTGTACAGTAACGCCATTTCTTCCATGCAGTCAGTGCACCATGTAGCGTACGTACATGTATGGTCTCTTACCAATCACAGTGTCTTGGAGCAGTGGGCCTTGCCTTGTGCGCCCTGAACGCTTGGCAGACCCAGCAGAGGACTCTTCATCAGACTCAGGATCTGGTCCACTTCGGGCCTGCCCCTCACTTTGGCCCTGCATGTCACGTTGGCCGTGCTGGCCGTGCTGGCCCTGTCTGCCATGCTCCTCTGTGATTCCTGGCCCGCCACGTTGCTCACTGTTGGGATCTGTGATTTCGCCTTAAAATGAGAATGGTCCTGCTGGCACTTTTCACAATGACTTTTCATTTGGTTAAGAAATTAAACTTTCAGCTCCACGATTGTAACGGTAACACAACAGGATAGGACAACAGAGGAACAATATATATGACAAAATAGTCATATATACTCACTGAGCACTTCATTAGGAACACCTGTACACCTTCTCATG
Organism: Argentina silus; assembly: GCF_951799395.1. Classification (NCBI taxonomy): domain Eukaryota; kingdom Metazoa; phylum Chordata; class Actinopteri; order Argentiniformes; family Argentinidae; genus Argentina; species Argentina silus. Next base: position 18,581,249 of record NC_139662.1, read on the forward strand.
GTGGAGGTGGTGTAATGGTTTGGGGAATGTTTTCTTGGCATACTTTGGGCCTGTTAATACCAATCAATCATCGCTTGAATGCCACAGCCTATTTGAGTATTGTTGCTGACCATGTGCATCCCTTCATGGCCACAATTTACCCATCTTCTAATGGCTACTTCCAGCATGATAATGTACAATGTCACAAAGCAAAAGTCGTCTCAAACTGGTTTCATGAACATGACAATGAGTTCAGTGCTCTTCAGTGGCCTTCCCAGTCACTGGATCTGAATCCAATAGAACACTCTTGGAATGTGGTAGAACGGAAGATTCACAGCTTAAAAGTGCACCTGAAAAATCTGCATGAATTGCGTGATGCAATCATGTCATCATGGACCAGAATCTCAAAGGAATGTTTCCAGCATCTTGTGGAATCAATGCCACGAAGAATTGAGGCTGTTTTGAGAGCAAAGGGAGGCCCTACCCAGTATTAGTATAGTGTTCCTAATAAAGGGTTCGTAATAAAGGGCTCGGTGGATGTATACATGTATGTGGGTTAATTGAGTACAGACACTGTCAGTCATATATTGTGACGCACATTGGACAGACTTGGACAAGTCACAAAAACATAAAGTTGAGTTCTGGACAAAGGAACCGGTTACAATTACATGCATGACATTAAGTTTTGTGAGTATCACTACTTCATGTCACTGTTCTATTTGTTTAAGAAGTATTAATGAATATTTAGCAATTTAACATTTTAATTGTAAGCATTCTGATATCAGTCTTTTTTTCTTCTTCTTCTTGTTCTTCTTGTTCTTCTTCTTCTACTTCTTCACACGACAGACCTCTCCATGGGAATCGGGGGATTAGGTTTTTAATTAATTGTCATTAATACGCCTACAGTTAAGCCCTGTTCGTATGTTAAATGTGGTTAGAAAGTTGTGTTCTGACATAAAGGAGTTCCATGGAACTCCCATAAAACTCCATGCAAAGAAGATTCTATTGATATGAGTAAAGGACTACTGCACATTCTCCAAAGTTGAATGAATTTGCGCAACTAAGATTAGCTTCAGCATTCCCGTTGTAGGAGCCTTTCTCTGGTCAGTATCATATCGGTCTCAGTCATTTCCCAAACTTGAGTGATATGTACACTACTGTACAGTAGCAAGGGAACGCCATCTCTTCCATGCAGTCAGTGCACCATGTAGCGTACGTACATGTATGGTCTCTTACCAATCACAGTGTCTTGGAGCAGTGGGCCTTGCCTTGTGCGCCCTGAACGCTTGGCAGACCCAGCAGAGGACTCTTCATCAGACTCAGGATCTGGTCCACTTCGGCCCTGCTGGCCCTGTTGGCCCTGCACGTCACTTCGGCCCTGCCCCTCATTACGAACCTGCTGGCCCTGCCCCTCACTATGGCCCTGCTGCCCCTGCATGTCACTACGGCCCTGCTGGCCCTGCCCCTCACTGCGGCCCTGCTGGCCCTGCATGTCACTACGGCCCTGTTGGCCCTGCATGTCACTACGACCCTGCTGGCCCTGCCCCTCACTACGGCCCTGCTGGCCCTGCATGTCACTTCGGCCCTGCTGGCCCTGCCCCTCACTACGGCCCTGCTGGCCCTGCCCCTCACTACGGCCCTGCTGGCCCTGCCCCTCACTTCGGCCCTGCATGTCACTACGGCCCTGCTGGCCCTGCATGTCGCTTCGGCCCTGCTGGCCCTGTCCCTCACTTCGGCCCTGCTGGCCCTGCATGTCACTATGGCTCTGCTGGCCCTGCATGTCACTACGGCCCTGCTGGCCCTGCATGTCACTACGGCCCTGCTGGCCCTGCCCCTCACTACGGCCCTGCTGGCCCTGCCCCTCACTATGGCCCTGCTGGCCCTGCCCCTCACTACGGCCCTGTTGGCCCTGCCCCTCACTACGGCCCTGCTGGCCCTGCCCCTCACTACGGCCTTGCTGGCCCTGCTCCTCACTACGGCCCTGCTGGCCCTGCCCCTCACTACGGCCCTGCTGGCCCTGCATGTCACTATGGCTCTGCTGGCCCTGCATGTCACTTCGGCCCTGCTGGCCCTGCATGTCACTACGGCCCTGCTGGCCCTGCATGTCACTTCGGCCCTGCTGGCCCTGCATGTAACTACGGCCCTGCTGGCCCTGCCCCTCACTACGACCCTGCTGGCCCTGCATGTCACTACGGCCCTGCTGGCCCTGCATGTCACTACGGCCCTGCTGGCCCTGCCCCTCACTATGGCCCTGCTGGCCCTGCCCCTCACTATGGTCCTGCTGGCCCTGCATGTCACTACGGCCCTGCTGGCCCTGCATGTCACTACGGCCCTGCTGGCCCTGCATGTCACTACGGCCCTGCTGGCCCTCCCCCTCACTATGGCCCTGCTGGCCCTGCCCCTCACTATGGTCCTGCTGGCCCTGCATGTCACTACGGCCCTGCTGGCCCTGCATGTCACTACGGCCCTGCTGGCCCTGCCCCTCACTTCGGCCCTGCTGGCCCTGCATGTCACTACAGCCCTGCTGGCCCTGCATGTCACTACGGCCCTGCTGGCCCTGCCCCTCACTATGACCCTGCTGGCCCTGCCCCTCACTATGACCCTGCTGGCCCTGCATGTCACTACGGCCCTGCTGGCCCTGCATGTCACTTCGGCCCTGCTGGCCCTGCATGTCACTACGGCCCTGCTGGCCCTGCATGTCACTACGGCCCTGCTGGCCCTGCATGTCACTATGGCTCTGCTGGCCCTGCATGTCACTACGGCCCTGCTGGCCCTGCCCCTCACTACGGCCCTGCTGGCCCTGCATGTCACTACGGCCCTGCTGGCCCTGCCCCTCACTACGGCCCTGCTGGCCCTGCCCCTCACTACGGCCCTGCTGGCCCTGCCCCTCACTATGGTCCTGCTGGCCCTGCATGTCACTCCGACCCTGCATGTCACTTCGGCCCTGCTGGCCCTGCCCCTCACTACGGCCCTGCTGGCCCTGCATGTCACTTCGGCCCTGCTGGCCCTGCATGTCACTACGGCCCTGCTGGCCCTGCATGTCACTACGGCCCTGCTGGCCCTGCATGTCACTATGGCTCTGCTGGCCCTGCATGTCACTACGGCCCTGCTGGCCCTGCCCCTCACTACGGCCCTGCTGGCCCTGCCCCTCACTACGGCCCTGCTGGCCCTGCCCCTCACTACGGCCCTGCTGGCCCTGCATGTCACTACGGCCCTGCTGGCCCTGCCCCTCACTACGGCCCTGCTGGCCCTGCATGTCACTACGGCCCTGCTGGCCCTGCCCCTCACTACGGCCCTGCTGGCCCTGCATGTCACTACGGCCCTGCATGTCACTTCTGCTGTGCTGGCCCTGTCTGCCATGCTCCTCTGTGATTCCTGGCCCGCCATGTTGCTCATTGTTGGGATCTGTGATTTCGCCTTAAAATGAAAATGGTGGCACTGCTGGCACTTTTCACAATGACTTTTCATTTGGTTAAGAAATTAAACTTTCAGCTCCACAATTGTAATGGTAACACAACAGGATAGAGACAACAGAGGAACAATAATTATGACAAAATAGTAATTTAAACATGTATGTGGGTTAATTGAATACAGACGCTGTCAGTCATATATTGTGACACATTGGACAGACTTAAATGGAAGAAGTTTGGAACCACCAAGACACTTCCTAGACAAGTCACAGAAACATAAAGTTGAGTTCTGGACAAAGGAACTGGTTACAATTACATGCATGACATTAACTTTTGTCAGTATCACTACTTCATGGCACTTTTCTATTTTTTAGGAAGTATTAATGAATATTAATGAATACACTTTGCTTATTTATGGTTGTTAAACTAATCTTCATGTTGGGGTTAACCACATTTTCTGCCTGCTGAACAGCACAAAAATACCATATTTCTTACAACAATTTACAGTGGGATATACTATATCCCAAAACCTCTTTTTACGATGTCCATGAGACAGCAGAGATACTTTATTTTGAACTCTATGTGGCATCCTTGCACACCGTGAGTGCGATTTAGCAGACAGAAAAAGTCCTTGATCCTGGCAAGGTTGAATGTCAGTTTTTGATTTGCACATGTTTTGTCTTGATTTGTGTGTTTTGAAAGTATTAATTAATATGTCATTGTTTTATTACAAATTGCAATGCTGGTTCATAGGCTATAGACCAATATGTACAACTGTTGAAAAGAGAGTACAGTAGAATTGGTGTTGAATGTTAATTGGTTAATTCAGTCCTTACCTGTGGTGAGTATCTATCGGTTATTCTATCTTAAGGTGCTTTGTATGATTTGTATAGAAATCATTTAAGATGCACCTTGTATTTTAACGACTGCTCCCCTATTTGGGTTTGTCTCCATGCACTAGTCAAGGCAGCCATTTCTTTGGATCTCTTACCAATGACTGTGGCTGGAGCAAGAGAGTCAGCACGCCTTTTACGCCCAGAGCCGTCTCCATCGCCTGCTTGTGCATTTGGGACAAATCCGTCATTTTCTGATGTTCCTAACAGTGATTATTGTGTCAACTTTCACCATCAAATACCTTGAAAAGGATATCATATAGTGTAGGACCAACCATGTAATACTGCCGGCAATTTTGCCCACAAAAACGAAACTGATACTTAGTTTTGTTTTTAGAGTTTTAAGAACAAGACACAAAGCAATGCGCATAACTGCCAGTCATATTGCATGGCTTCCCTTGTACACTGACATATACCATGAATATAATGTAAATGAGAATATCCAAACGTTCACCAGACAAAAAAATACAAAAAGGGACTGAATAGTCTCTGAACAGTTTAGGGACTGAATACATACATTCCTGTGAAATGAAAATAATGTGCCCATGTGTAATTCTGTCCATAAACGTTACCACCTGTGACAGCTTATCACACTGCATTTACTATTCCTTGTCAAGTACTGTAAAGCCAGGCAGACACTGTGCGTTTATAATTGCAGACGAGCCCAACTGATGAGAGTGTCTCATATTTAAAGTTAAATTCTCCACATCACTCTGTCTTGATGCAATGTACGGTATACTGCACAAGCAGACCCGATGGTAGCCCAAACTGGGCGATCTCACAAGGCGATTCTTTATATGCAAAGAGGCCCCTCTCGACCTCCCTTTCAGTGTCTGTTTGTTGCCACGGCAACGGAAGAAATGGTGCTGGCCCACAAAGGAGCGAGACATTGAAGGTTGTTGAAGAGCCTTCGCAATCTTTTTTATAACGCTCATCAGTGGCCCTGTCAGAGCTTCACAAGTTTTTCCTCCATGTCATGGTCCCGAAAGCAGTGCTCTGTGGTCTTGTGTGTTGCCGTTGATCCCGGATTCCCATTGGTTGACGTTTCCGATATCGCCACGTAGCACCTCTCACACTGCACGAGTAGAAATGAGCCAGGACAAACACATTCTGACATGTCTGAATTTAAAGACGTGGCTGGGTATCATCTTCATGTCATTGACCCACTCACACTGTGTGAGCAAGGGGCGTCAGGTTGACATATGACAAGCGGTTCACAGCCGATTTTTCAACTTTCTGCTGAAGATGTGGCTTGTGGGAAATTCGTGGCTGAAATTGCAGTGTCCGTCTGGCTTTAGGTACGGTATGCAACATCTATGCCTAATGTGTTTTTAAAAAAGCTGAAATATAATTGGTCTTACCTGTGTCTTTGTCAAGAACCACTGGGCCTGTTTTGGTGCGCTTATTGTTCTGGCTTTCATATATCTTAGGCTCTTCCATCACTTCTTCTTTTATGGCAATTCCAGGACCTTTTATTCCAGCACCAGAAGCTTTTATTACATCACCAGAGCCTTTTATTACATCGCCAGAGCCCTTCAATCCATCCCCATCGCCAACTGCCCTGACAACTTTCTGTTCCTTTACTTGTTTGCATTTCTCTGATCCTCCAGTTTTAGACTTGTTAAGTCCCTCTCTGTTGTCTTTACCCAGACTGCTATCCACAGTCTTCTCCCCAGCCCCATTTTGAGTTGATGGTGGCTCTTTGTGTTCTTGGGCCTGCGACACCACCTCCTCTTTGGCCTTCACGACAGCTTCTATCCTCTCTTCCTTCTCCTTCTGTATTTTAACCTTCTGCTCTTGGGCCACCTGCTGCAGATTAACCCCTGCCCCGGCCCCACCGGCCTGGGTAGTCTTACGAGCCTTCCTCTTACCAGCACGGCCACCAGGCTCAGAATCAGCTGAGAGACAGAGAGATAAAAGAGTATGGTTCGATGAGCTCAGTAACCATGGTAATTAAACTCAATTCAGAACTGTTGAGCTACAGTGATGTTAACATTACATAATACCGTTCCTCTCAGATGTCGCAAGTGTTAAAGGGATTGTTAACCCAAATTACAAAGTCACATATTTAGTTCCTTACTCCTGAAAGGAGTCTATGGAAAAGGACAGACTTCAATCCACTCTTTGGTTCTGTTTACCTGGGCACTATCACTAACCCACTAACTGACATTTTTCAACCAAAGACCAGTGGAAGTCAATGTACCCTTAATTAACATGTTTGAAATTACATGGCCAAATCATCCCAAATTCTCTGAACAGACTCAATGACTTAATTTAAATGACTTTGAGATGATTGTGGCATGACATTTCAACCAATATAGCTAATATAGCGTACATTGACTCCCATAGTTTTTTGAGTCACTGAGGTGGAGCTGCAAAGTACATGTTTAATCACTAACAAATCAGTGTTTCTTGTATTTGGGAGAAAAAGTACAGCAAGTGCAGCATATAGTATGAGGATCAAGGATGCACTGTGATGTCACCTTCTACAACCAGCCATGCGCTGCAGGTCTTGATGCCGGCCACAGCAGCGTAGATGCCCTTATCCAGCTGCATGCAGTCCTTCACCAGCAGTCTGTGGATCAGCTTGTCTTCTGACACAGTGATGGTGTATTTATCTCCATCCTCCAGGGTGCTGGTCTTGGCCGTCCACTTGATCCTGGGTAATGGATGTGACAGGACACACTCAAAGAGGGCATCCTCTCTCTCCATGGCTTTTACTTCCTGGATTTTGACAATGAAGTCCACATCGGAAACTGGAAGGTGAAGGGGAGAGGAATATGCTCATAAGAGGATACTGTACAAGGACAAAAAATCTATGATTCTGAAGTTGCTAAAGGATAAAAGTTTGGATTTACTTTCAATTGGAATTGAGATAATGTGGTATCCAAAACACTGCTATCCATCAAATATGTAGATCACCCAACACATGCAATAGGAACTTTCAAAAAGTATTTAATGCCGCATGTATGATATGTCTCTCTTTGTCTTACTCTTGAAGTCTGTAGAGAATAGATTGACCTCCTCGACATCCACCTGATAGAGCCCAGCATCCTCTGGGACCAAGTCTTGAATAATAAAGATTAACTTCTTCCCAACAGTCTTAAGTTGGTGTTTCATTGCGTTCTCATCACTGTAGGGAATCATTACACCATCCTGCAAGATGGTAACACGGAGTTGCATACAGAACCAAATTTGATCCAAAGCAACTTATAGGACAGCAAATGCATACATTTTGTGTATATATGGTCCCAGCGGGAATCAAAACCACAATCTTAGCGTTGCTCTATGGTCTACTAACTGAGCCACATATAAGTCCTCATATTTCATGGAAGTAATGAGAGTTGAAATGCAACATATCTTGTCATTGATATGTATCATTATTATGAAAAAAGAATGGTAACAAGCACAGGAGATAAGGTTTTCACACTGGAACCATAGAAATTCAATTGGCAAATGGCTTTAGTACACAGCCTTTTTGCAAAGGAATTTATATATAATGTTGTTATTTAAGTTGAAAATTGTTATTGAATGATACCTTCTTTACCTCATGGAAATCGACTCACAGGTCAGCTTTCAGTTGTCTCACCTTGTAAAGGAAAATCCTACTGCTGGGGTCTTTGAGCTCCATTTCAAGCTCAAACGAGGCCATGCATCCTTCTCCTTTCACTTCAATGTGTTTTAGGTTACTGATGTACTCAATGTACTGAGGAGGGAGTCAGGTATTGGGAATGAGAGTACATTGAAACGGGATGAGAGGAGGGAAAGTGGAGAGAAATGGAGGTTAGAACAAGAGGATGAAATGGTGGTGGAGAATGGTGTAATGAGTAAGTCAAGGAAATTGCCTTTCATTACTTCATTACATTTGATCTAAAGAGAGCTTATTTTTGATTGGACAAACCTGAAAATACAGATTTGCATACCAAAAAAAGAAAGAGTGCATGTGGTATGAGTCAGTGGGTTGTAATGCATTTTGTAGAAACACAGCATGCTAGAATGCATTCAAAAGTCCTAGAAATGTGCTATTTAGCACTCAAATAACCTTGTGACTCAGTGCCATACTGGATGGTACATAACTCCATACTACCCAGAGATGCATAGTAGTAATGTATATTTACACATTGTATATGCAATGTACGACCAGAGACATCACATGGTTTTGCTCAAGGGCCCAATTCTCAAACCTTTGACTGCTCCTCCTCTCTCTCCTTTTTCCTCTCGCTGAGTTTCTTGAGCATCACTCGGAAGTCTTTGACGCCAAACTCAGTGCAAATGCGCTCGTAGTCCTTCCTGTCTGCGCTCATGATGATCTCCCAGAACTTGTCATCTATCTCTCCAGGATCTTTCTTTTCCTCCTGTTTTCCCAATCGAGCTCTGGTTTCAAACATGAAACAATGAAGTGTAGAAAGAAGATTCCCACACACAGTATATTGATGCTCCCCAGTGCTGTATTACTGCACCAAACAAAACAACATTTCGACTTCAACAGAAAACTCGGGAGCATTGATATATACCGCGTGTGACACCTGAGATAAGCATTGGTTGAGTAGACAAAACTACAAAGGTCATATAGTCTTTCACTCAGGACTGAACAGTTGTCACCCCATCCAAATACAGTACAGTAGGTTCTATGTACAAATATATAGTATATATATATATATATATATACATATTAGCTGACGCTTTTATCTAATTTTTCAGTATATATGGTCCCAGCAGGAATCACATATCATTGATCATAATCTCCCACTTACCTTTTTCTGAGCAATTTCCTGAACTCTGTTGGGTCTGTTGTCTCTGAAAATAGTAAAGCAAACTCAGTTCAACATTTGTTTTGTTGGTGCATTACTTCTACTTACTGTCTATCAGCTGTCAATAAATGGATGAACAATAACTTTTTAAAGCTAAATGAGGACAAAAATCCTCTTACTTGGCCCCAAAAACAAACGGTATATGCTTTTAAACAGCCTTTGGAATCTGACTCCCGTGATTAAGTCAGAGGTTACAAGTCTTGGTGTTATCTTAGACTCTGATCTGAGTTTTAATTCCCACATTAAGCAAGGTGACCAAGACAGCCTTTTTTCATCTGAGAAACATTGCCAAGGTTTTAACTCAGTGGGATGCTGATTCATGATTTTATTTCAAGTAGTCTTCAAGAAGTCTATAGACAGCTAACTAATTCAAAACTCTGCTGCTAGGCTACTGATAAAAACTAAGAGGAGAGAGCGTATCACTCCAGTCTTAACTGCTCTGCACTGGCTCCCTGTATCGTTTAGAATTGACTTCAAAATCCTTCTACGCGTATTTAAAGCACTAAATGGGCTGGGACCATCCTACCTTACTGATTCGTTGACAACCTATACGCCCTCAAAAGCACTCAGGTCCTCTGCTGCTGGCTTATTGAAGGTTACTATCAAAACCCAAAAGATAAGTTGGTGATGCTGCATTTATTAACTATGCCCCTAAACTGTGGAATACGGTACCTCAAGAAATCAGGGAAGCAAGCTCAGTAAACATCGTTACGCGGCAGTTAAAAACCTATCTCTTTAATTTAGCTTTCAATTAACATTTTATCTATGCTGCTATCTCTGCTGATTGTATTGTATTGATCAACTATCTATGCAACTAGATTGAGTGATGCTGCTTTTTATTATTTTATTATTGATTAATTATGTTATAGTTGTTTTAGTTTTTTAATCTGTTCTCTTTTCTTTCTCATGCACTGTATTGTTCAGCACTTTGCTGATGTTTTGGTTGTTCTTGTTTTTTTATCTCTTCCTTTTTCTTTCTTTTGCCCTGTATTGTATGGCACTTTGAGCTGCATTCTTAAGTATGAAAGGTGCTATGTAAATAAAAGCTTATTATTATTATTATTATTATTATATTATAGTTTTATAGAACATTGTAAATGCTGTTTATGTGTATGTAAATTGGTGTGACATTTCAGTCCATGACTGTGAAGCACCACTAACTACTGTAATAATACTACTACTAGCATGGTGCTATATACAGTATGGTTATTGTAAGAGTAGTATATGTCACATTCATCAGCGTTTCAGTTTCTTTTTGTGGGGGGCTCTAGTCGTAGAGGAATGGAAAATACCCACCTACGTCCAACTCCTCCATGGCCTTCTTTTTCTTGAATCCAACTAATTAAAAATGATGAAGATGATGATGAAGATTAGGTCAAACATACTAAGACTAATATCTTCATGCAAGTAAGTGATGTGCAGAGTAGAGAAACAGGCATTCCTCTGCATTCTTACCCTCAATCACATTCAATGCTGCCGTGACAACAGCCTTCCCATATTCATTGACAGCATAGCATTTGTATGTGTCTGTCTGATCTCCAGACACTTTTGGAATCTGTTAACCATCAAATTAATATGTTATCCATACAAATAACATGCAAGCACGCACACACACACACACACGCACGCACGCACGCACGCACGCACGCACACACACACACACACACACCTGTTTTACAATTCAGTAATTTACACTGTAATTTAAACAATACTGTATGGATTGTGACAAGGTGACACTTACCTCTAAAGTGTATTCACCAGTGGCTTCGTCAAATTTCTTTTGGTATTTCTCCGTGTCTGATAAATCCCCATTATGTCTTTTCCATGTCAGCTCTGGTTTGGGCACCCCACACACCCTTGCTTTGAAAATGGCCAATTTCCCTGGAGGATGTACACAAAGATTGAACCTACATTTCCACGTCAATGAAGACCACGAAGGTGTATTTGTATGAATTCTATGAAGGTTTGTGGGTTTATATGTCATAACTCATGCATGAGTGGTCATGCTAGGGTTCAGATGTTTTTCTTGGCCATGTGAACTTGCAAGGAAACACTCCAGGCCTTTGTTATTTTTCCTAGAAGTGTGGAAGCTGTGTGGAGCTCAGTGTCCAGGTATCATAATACATGCCATTCAACTGACGCTTTTATCCAAAGCGACTTACATTGCAGTGAGTGCATACATTTCAGTATATATGGTCCCAGCAGAAATCAAACCCACAACCTAAGCGTTGTTAGCACCATGCTCTACCAACTGAGCCACAGAGGACCAGGTGCTCACCCTCTTGGATAGTTAAAGCGATGGGTTTGCGAAGGAAGTCTGGGATGATTACGCCCTCCGGTAGCTCCTCTACATATTGCGTGACCATGACCCCAGGAACCTTTGATGTCTTCTTGATGCCAACTACACAAAAGGCCAGACGGACAGAAAATAAGTCAGAGAAGACGAGAGCGAACCATAAATTGAGCTTATCAACATGTTTTATGGTGGCATATATCAGTATCTATTTCTATGCATCTAGTGTATCTTTACCACGTTGAAATGAATGTGTTGTGAATTCGGCATGAGTAAAAAGCTATTCATTTATACCACTAGATGTCAGTCATGACATGCTGTGATCACACTATGGCTGAAAACGCTCCCATTTCAGATATTTTCAACATGGTAAAATAAACATTTTAGTGGATGATGAAAATCTGTGCTGCAGATATTCATAATCTTACTACAGGGAAATGTTTCATATTGAGATACGGACACAACCTAAAATAAAGCAAAGCAAAAACACAGGTGCAGGGCTTGGGTCTGTGTACCACACGGGACAGCAGGTGCTGCTTGGCTTTGGCATTACTTGAGCACAAATAAAAACATGGTTTAAAGGGGCAATCTGGGATTTAAACAATAACAAAGCGGCCTCCCCGCTACTTATTTTGGTAAACAGCTGAGGGGATGGGTCTGGAGAAATGTTACCACTCTCAAATTCATAGACGGAGCTATGGATGCAAGGATTGACCATCCATGAGATCAAACAATAGTTTTGACTATGTCTGAAGCTACAGTATATGGTGTTTGTTTACAATTACATTGTTTACGAACAATTTAATAAAAAAGCTTATATTTCGGGTTCTGATGGGGTAAGACAGTTTAACTAAGCTCATGAAGCATTCATAAGTAATATTATTCAAAAGAATCAAGGGCTATATATCATTCATTTAAAAGTCAAACAATGTATGTACCAATTCCAGATTACCCCTTTAACCCTAATTTGATGTACTGGAGCATGTGGCAAAACACCTCCACACAACTTCAAGGCTCTGTGATGATTCAAAATGTCTTTTCTTTTCACATGGCAGGACAAGAATAATAAAAGGTGCACTCGACCGACTGTAGGGCACTTTGGATTATTCTTCTCTTTCCATGTGAACTTGAAAGTAGAGTGCTGTGAAGTTGAGCATTTTTGACAATCATAATTGATTGTTATTACACATGTATACATAGAAACAGTCTATATTCCACTTCACAACAACCAATTATGAGATGACTATGGAACCACACACAGTCACAATTCTATTTCATGATTGCACAATGCAGCAGAAACAGATGTCATACATCTGTCCTCTGTTCACATTCCAAGTGCTGTATCACAGTTGAATCCACAACAGTTTGTCTCACTGTGCGGCATTTGAACACATAAAGCACGAAGGAGTGAAAAGCGGAACGTTGCTCTACCTCTTTTCTTGTATGGCTTTTCCTGCTCAGGGCCTGGACGTGCAAAGACAAGGGGACCACAGGGAAGGAGATTGGACAGGAGAACATTAATCCTAGGGAGGACTTGGGAATCACATGACATGAAAAGGGACAAGAGAAGCACCTTCCTGGCAAAGACATGGCTGAGGCCTAAGGCTTTGGCAGGATGGCGAAAAGACCGTAGAAATAAATCCAGAAGAGAGGATGAGGTCATAGAGACTCAATGATTTTGACGTCATGTCCTCTCTACTGTTCTATTGTCTATGGAAGCGAACATACACATTGTTATACTGGAAAGCTTCCAACATACATTCCAGTAACCACAGAATTAGGATGACTATTTCTAAGACAGTAAACCTGAGGAACTGGGTAACCACAAGCTATACTGTACATAAAAAGCATTAAACAAATATGGAAATCATTCAAATGGACATTTCTGTTTGAAATGTCCTGCTTTTTGTGATTTCATATTGTCAGCATTGTTTTGTTGGTTGAATGGATGGTGGAGGCCCATTCTTCTTCCTTGACCACAAGGACTTACATCTGAGTGTAAAAAAACTGACAATTTGATCCATTTGAATGGATGCTGTTGACTTGGCATCTTCAGGACTAGTAGGTTCTTCTAAAACATTCACTGCATGGCTTTCATTATCATTTCTACTATTTTTGTATTGAAATATCAATCACCTAATACAGTAAAAGGCTGTATGCCTAAGATTTGAAAGTAGATTAGACATTTCCCTAATGGCCGTCCTTCAATCACTTGATTCGATTGCCAGGTGTCTGATTCCTCTTCTGTAAGACGTTGAACCAGGCCATAGAACTTGTTAAAAAAATGACTCAGGGCTATTCCAATTTTCTAGTGTTTACGGTCAACACTGATTAAATGGATACATTTAAAAAGGCTTGTCATTGAGTAAACAAGAGACAGCAGCATTCCTCTGGAGACGTGGGTCCATCTGCAAAGTCAATACTCAATCAGACTTTTAGCGTACTAAACCTTCAATCCAGGCTGTCTCCTTCATTGACTTTTGTCTTGCAGCCACTGCTTCTGATACTGCTGATGATGACTGTCTTGAAACAAGATGTAGTCTGTTTGATGTATTGTTGAGAGCTGCTCGTTAAGTAAGAATTTCACTGCACCGATGTGGAAATAAACTTGGCTTTGACTTTGATGACAGACATGAGGTTGATCTGACGGTGGTTCAGGTAGTCAGAGGCTGAGGGGGTAACTTGGTGCATTCATTCTGCAACAGCAGCATACTGTAGGTAGATGAATAATTGACCGGGGACGTTATCATTTCCATAGTCCCCCTCAGCAGAATCTTTACCACTTTGTTATGAGGGAGAAAAAGAAAGTCCAGGAGGTGTTTATCTAACGCCCATGCTGTTTAGCCACAACACTTCATCCATGATCGATTTTCACTCCAAATCAAATGAGCTGGCATGTTCCCATGAGTTTCAATTGGGGCAATTCTATAATATATGCACTCCACTAATGTAAAAAAAAAAAAAGAAAAAAAAAAGAATTATCTTAAATAATGTCTCATCTTAAAAAATGTCTAATTTCTTCAACTGCTTTGCATCCCTATCTTGATCATTCCTACCTGCCTCTCACTACAACTCCACAGCAACCAAACATTGCAGCTGCCAGCTCTGTGGACTTTCTGTGGAACTTCTACACTATCCTAAAACAAATTAGTCCCGACCGGTAAGCTCTTACCATAGCAGTTTTAATACCATCACTTAAAAATACTCTCATGTAAAAATAACATAATCATATTATTTTTATATGAGATTCACTCCACTCTTGAAATCCACTTGAGACCTAGTCCCACAGCCACTCCACCAGACCATTGGTGATGCACTGCGCCATAGTGCTACACTTGATGTTTGCATGTCATTGGTGGTTCGACCCAGTCTTCTCTGTGTTAGCCTGCACCTGGTAAGTAATGAGTGAAAGGAGTACTTATGTATACCTTGGCCTGTGGCAGTCGGGTCTGTGATCTTCGACTTCTTCCACATCTTGGCACAGTTCTATGATCCAAATGTTCAGAAGGTTCTCTGCAAGTACATTTTTAACATTTTGTGTGTTTATGATGAACTGAACTGCTTTCGTAGGCATTTTGATTTTAAAACACATCTCTCTTAGTAACACTTTAATTTAAAGGTAGACTCAGCGATATGACGTTACCATGGGAAGTTGTACGACTTAAGAAATGTTTTCAGATTGACCTAAGCAAGACGTTTCACTTGCCAGCGAATCCTGTCTACAAGCGCAGCAGTGAACGTGATAGCTGCATGAGTAAAAGGCTGGTAAGTGAATTATCTTCAGTTCGGCTAGTTATCTCTGCCAGAAGCTGCCCTGCTCTTTTGTATCATCATAATATCACTGAGTCTACCTTTATGTTGCCTGTGTAGTTTGTATTTCACAGCTAGCATTCAGTAGCTACAGGCTAACGACTCAGAGATAAGCACAGCAGTAAGTCTAGCCCTGGGAGAACATGGTGACATGTTATGTGTGAACTCTTGCACTTGCAGAGGTGTCCATTGAACCTGGAGTGTGAAGGATGTAGGTTGTGTGTGAACGTCAGGCTGATGCCCTTTTGCTGTGTGACTGCTGTTGACAATGACAATGACGCATGCTCAGGATACACAGGGCCGACTATATTTAATCTCCCCTGTCATTTGATGACAATATTCATAACATTTATTTATGGGTTGTATTTTGTGTATACTGTCTGTCTGATTCTCACTTATCAGACCTGGGTTCAAATTGTGTTTGAACCAATGGAATCGTTCCAAAGGACAAACCCTGCCCTTTTGTCCTTTGTCTTTTCAATCCAGGTCTGGTTATAATAGTTATAATATTAATATGACAGTAATAACAGTTCTCTGTTACAATAGTTATCTTAATTAGAAGATGCATCATCCACTGTGTCTCATCTGTTATTAGGTTGTGTGGTCATTCCAAGCTGCCAATAAACATTTAATTACACAGGATTCAGAGGATTTATTGCAAATAATTTCACCGCCGGAGCTATCCCTGGGCCATCCCTGGATAGGTCACATAGCTCATTAACCTGTCCACGTGCTATCAAAGACATGTGAGAATGACTCAAGCTTTATTCTTGAACAGGTAAGCAGACAGAAATAGCAAGGTCAAAAAAGGTTTTTGAAAAGTAAATGTGTAAAAGTATGCAAATGTATACTTTTTAAAGGCATGTACGGATATTAATGATATGGCCCATTGATAAAATATATAAAGACTCAAATATTCTTTATTATTATTACCTTTATTTCTATGAGGTAGGTTGCAGGAAACTAACTGCTGAGAAAAAGCTCAAGTGGAGCCGTGACAATCTTTCAGACACCAGCTTGAATATAAACATCACATTTACAGGGGAGGGGGTCCAGGAGGGATGTCAGGGTCATGGCACTCACAGTACCATGCTAAGTTAAACTGTGTTTGACTGGCATGACCATTGACAAGCCAAACATTATCTCCCCGTCATGGTCCTCCTACCTCAGGAGTCATAATGGGAGCAGGACAATTACTGACTGTGCATACAACTCTCACGCTGTACCGTAGTTAGCTGTGAGTCTGCAGCCCACAGCAATGACTTAATTTGACACAACACAACATGCGGTTCCACCACCACGGGTTTCGATGGCCTGAATTTTAAACAGAGAAATGACATGTCCTCATTGAATCAGGTGAGCACTACATTCATTAAAAGGGGGCTAGAAAAAAAAAAAAAACTACATACACATTTAGGTTAGGTTTCATCTTAGAGGATTATTATCAAGCTCAGTGTTTACTGTATTTTTATTTTGCTCACCACATTTATTCAATCTAAATACATTTAATAAATTGGTCAAGTATTAAAAAGTTAAAACAAATACAAGACATACAAATATATACAGATAGAACTAGAGATTTCTTATACACTCCACTTGTTCTTAGTAACATTCTCAGAATGTTTTACTCAGTTTTTTAGTTTTGATGTAACAATCAAGTATACAGTAGGTTACCTTCAAACTATTCAGGCAAATATGGTTCAATATCATATTTATAATAATATATGATATTTTAACCATATATAATATTTGCATGATATTTAAACAAAGTGAAATTTCATGGTTGCCCTCACAGTGTGAGCTTGCAGTGGGGACGAAAAGGTATCTTACCTGCTGCCTGTCTGCAGCTCTGTCCTATCAGCCCCACTCAGCCTGCTTGATGGCCTGGGTATTTGCTCACTGCCCTCAAGGTTTTTCTGGGTAGTACTGTAAATCCTTTGCAGAAATTAGTTAGATTCTGCTGCCAGCCAGCTCGAAACCAGACACAGTGACTATCAAGTGGAGGCTCTCCCTGTATTTAGGCAGATGGTTCTGCAGTGGGGGAGGGTTGTCTGTGAGGGGTGTGTGTGTGTGGGGGGGGGACGGGGGGACGGGGGGACGGGGGGGAGGGAGAGAGGGGTATCAACAGCAAGTCGGCGATGAGTTTTTCTCCCACTGGTGTAATTACTGGTGACAGTGAAGCCATCTTTATCTAAACATTTGCTGAAAGGAAGTATGGCTCGGTTTAAAATTGTAAGGACATAGGATAGCATTCTCCTCTAACATACAACTGGCAAAAGCCTGCTGCAGTGCTATCCAGCAATCAGGGAGCACATTATTTTGTTCACTAGCTCCCTCAATTCAAAACTGAAAAGGTGGGTTGTCATTTTTGTAAATGCAGGAAAAGTCCAACCTTAACTGATACATTCATGTAGTATGTTGTATGTTGTATGTTGTTTCTAGTGATTGCCTGGATTTGATGGTCAACTGTTATTTTACCAAAAACATGTCAAAGAAAGTTAGCCATTACATATATTGACATGCAGTTGCAAGGTCATATGGTTACCACATGTAGTGGCAAACAAAACGTGGTTTGATGTTGACCTTGAGGTAGCAGTACTGTTCATCTGCTTGAACACCAGCGGACATCAGAAGCTGAGGTTAAGAAGGAGTCAGTTGTCCATTTCACCACGGTCCTCTTACAGTATTATGTTCCATGTACTGTACTACATAATCAAGGGTACAGTATTGTTATTGTGGCTTATCTTGTTCTCTTCTTGGAAGAGAAGAGAACAAGATACAGTTGTTCCTGATGGGTCAAATACTGGGGATCGTGTGACGTGAATGTTAAGTGCTACGAATAATCCCAAGACGTGCAAACTAGTATTATTGTCGCAATGCTGTTATGATGAAGTCATGACAACTAAACATGAAACAACATCTTTAATCCTAACTGTAATCCAGAACATCCTTATCTCATCAACGTTTTGACAGGCTGTTTTTGCAGTTGTTCATGCATTTCCATTGCAGACAGCACATGAATTGGAGGGGACTAACTTGAATTCCTGTTTATACTCAGTAGTTGTCATGGTAACCTTTCTGTTTCCGACATCACTGAGACCTTGATACATCACACTTGGAGAGGCCATCCCAAATACAACCAAGTCTCTGGTAACTAGTAAAACGCTTGTAGAAGAGACACAACGTCACAATGTAATAAAAAATAAAAAATTGTATTCATCATAGATTGAGAATATGACGTTTCGGTCTCACGACCTTCATCAGACAAGACACGAATAGCAAGGCGTACTGTACATGTATATATAGACAGGGGCTTGAACAATTACACAGGTAATTACAACTGGGGACAACAACAGCATACTCCAATAGGATGGGGGCTCATCCAAAGGGGAGGTGCGTGGGCAAGCAGACTAGGCTCTAATGGGCCAGAGAGGCCCAAGGTTTAGGAGTGGTGTAGGTGAATGGGAGAGACAAGCAATTCCAACAACAAACGTATAACATATCCACTTCAAGATAAAAAAACAGGACAAACAAAAAAACCAAACAGAGATGATCTATCTTCATTTACGACAGCACCTCTTGCCTTGTCGTTGCGGAGAGCACGAAACCTTCCTCCACTGCCAACTCGTAAGATGTTACCAGAAAGCCAGACTCATTATTCAAATATCAACTCAAGCAGCTGCTAAACAAAAGCAGGATGCGTGTGTCATTATACCAAGACTGGCAAAGAATCCACCAGTACAATTTTAAAGTGATGCCACTCTCCTGCCACGGCTGCCCTTCCATGCTGCTCTAATAGAAATGAATAGGGCTCTGAGTGGTCATGATCCCACATAAACCCACTGGATTAGGATATAAACTCCCTTAGCCTATCCTTTTCCATGTTGATAAAATGTCAGGCCACATAGTGACCATTCCCCCCATGGTCATCCACTGAGAAGTGCTGCTTAGGTGTTAATGAGACAGGCCTGGCCTGCCCCCCTGACCATGTGGCCCTGCTGAAGAGACCTGCCAGTATGTCATGGGAACCTGGTCACTCAGAATGCAACTAAGATAAGGTAGAAACAAGTGTGGTTAAATAGTTTTAGCACTTTATTTTAGATAAGCTGTTTTTGCCGATATCAGATTTTACACAGGAACATGTTAACGACACAATTATGACCTATGCGATCGTTTTGGAAGCGGTTATCTTGCCACAAAACATCATCGATGTCAACCATCAGTGATACAGCTGGTGATAGACTAGTAGAAGACTCATTGTTAGTACTGTTAGAACTATCAGCAGAGCCATTTGTCAAGTAAACTTTGTTAAATATATGAATGAATTCATATTATAAGCGATGCCTCTTGCTAAGAGTAGCTGGAGGCCTACCATGTGAGAGTGTAACAAGAGTCATAACTCTAAAATGGACAACGACGTCGAGGCAGAACGTCAACAATACTGGCAGCCTGCCAGATGGTCCAGAGCACACGCTGCTGTTCATCAGGTCTTCTTCAAAAGTACAAATCATGCATGAGGTTATGGTTGTGAGGTGGCGCCTCTAAGCTTCCATAAATGCTTGTAAAAGGCCTGAATCAGTCTCTGGTGATCAGCCATGCCTCAGGTGATATATTGAGAGGTCGGGTAACACAAGCGGTCCCATTCCTTTGTACTTGGCATGTGGAGTGAGAGGACAGGTGTCCCTCGTGGAGCAACTGATTTATCACTCTATGTGCATCGGCTATGCTGAGTGGATCTGCCTAGGGCACAAATCAAGGCCGCAAGTATAAATCAGACGCTATTTTTGAGCATTAAACCTTTGAATCTTTGGCCACAGTAAGGTCACAGGAAAGCATGACTAGCTGGCCTTATCATGAGTCGATTATGTAATGTAGAACTTGGCAGGTGTTTGTATATTTTGTTGTCATTTATATGTAAATAGGGTGTATCACCGTATCTCTGCTGACATGAATTGGCTGTGCTTTATGTTCTACATTTCAACCTGTTGCCATCTCTTTGTTTTATATACCTGTATGGAATCACATGTTCGCAGTTTCCATTCAGTGCACGCTGACTCATGGAGCTAGCATATCTTTGAGACCAACAGACGCTGTTCACGTGGCTGGTGGAGCTCAGAGTGCTTGCAGACATCTATAAATCGGAATCCATAGCCAGCAGACGGTAATAAAACAAGCAATGAGGGGTGCTGTAATTGTAATACTGTGACATTTATTGTAATGGTATTTTCATGTCCCTCACAAAGATTCACATTGCTGTGTTCTCTTTTCCCATGTTAGGTTATAAGACAACAGTATATGAAAGATGGCAGCTGCTGCTATTCTGAGGTACACAATTATCCCTTTATACATTTTCCCAGTTCCACACCGCTGACCCCATTTATTCTATTTTTAATTAGATTTTTATTGAGTGTTTTAAAATAGAGGTATAATTAAAGGTGCAATCGGTAATTCAAACAACAACAAAGCGCACATCCCTACCACGTATTTGGTTGACAGCTGAGGGATAGGGCTGGAGAAATCTAACCGCTCTCAAATTCATAGACGGAGCTATGGATTCAAGGACTGACCATCCATGAGATCAAAATTATAGTTTTAGCCGTGTTTTGAAGTTATACAATGTTTATCTACATTGCATTGTTTATAAACAATGGAGTAAAACAAGGTTATATTGTGGGTTATGATGGAGTAAGACAGTTGAACTCGAGTAGGTCAGAGTTTAAATGGTTCATGATGGTAGCACAGAGGTATCAGTAGTTGCGAATCAACTTGTGAGTCATATCTTAATTCTGGAAATTATGTCCAAAACGATTTGCCGACACATCAAACCAACTAATATTATCACAGAATCTCTCTGAAGACTTTGTCTGCATTACATTTCTGAAAAGTCACTTTACTATGCTGTAATCCACTTACAGTGTATTACAGCATAACAAAGCCTCTGGTAACTCTTCCAAAAAAATAACGCAGACGTCTTCAGAGAGATTCTGTCATAATATTAGTTGGTTTGATGTGTCGGCAAAGTGTTTTGGAGAACTACAAAGTGTTTTGGAGGACTTGGAGTTAGATTAGAGTGTCTACAAGATGTTTTGGGCATATTTACAGAATGAAAATGACTACTCGGTATCTAAGGAAGCAAGATCAGTCACTAAAAACTGTCTGGGCTAATTGACTACAGACAAGGTCAGGACAAAAACCAGGAAGCCATTTTGAAGAAGTGAAACATCCCTAAACTAAAGCTTCTCACCATATAATGTATATATGTTTTACTATAAGCAATAGTACATTATTAACAACATGCATGGAAATACAATTTTACTGCACCCTCATTTTACAAACACTCTTTATTTCCACATTATTGTCCACAAACTACTCTTCTTTGCCCCTCATAAATGTCTCTTCAAGTGGAGGGTGCCTGGTAAATTAATATGGGCTTCAATGGCTATTTATCAAGGGATTGCACTAATCCATTGGTCATATTGTAGGCTACAGCTGTTGAAATCTATATTCTGAATAATTTGATTCCTCCATAGAGGCTCAAGATTGAAGATTAAAACTCATCCTTAATAATCACACCAAAAGGAGTGTTTTGAAGTCCAGACTGTATTGTTTATCAAGAACATCATGAACATAGTGAGTACTTCAGCAGGATTTAGAGTTATAATCCATGTGGATATTGGCTGGTACAGTACCTCTGGCACCATTGAAAGAAACTTGTTGTCAATGTTCAATCGTGCTTGCTATTTCACGATACACAATTGACAGATTACAATTACAACAAACACCAAAACAATTTTTTCTGAATGTTCTGTATGCAATCAAAATAATGGAACTGAGTAATGTATCCATTTGAATGTTCTGTACACATATCAAGTCTCCCTAATTAAAGATGCATCCCAGAATTCTCTGTATGGTACAAGGGCTCGTATATCAAGTCTGGTGCTTAGGGTTCAGTCTTGTGATATACAGCGTCCCTCATCATGAGAGGTGATTTAGGGGGAACACCGCCTGACACTTGGCCTGTCTGGTATTCTCCTTACATCATGGCTTCCTGATATGTTTAGGAGAATCAGACAGAGGGAAATGCTCTGATTAAAATGTCTATTAATAGTCTAGACGATAGACGATTCGTAATTGTTCATAATGAATGGTGGAGAGAAGAGCTCATTTGCTCTGAGGATGTACCCATGTCTTCCCGTCGCCCCATCCTCATTCTGCGCACCTCAAGTGGTCACAGGCTTTAAGAACTCCCTCCTCCTCAGACACATGATCTGCGTCTCCTTACTCTTCTTCCGCTTCAGTCCCTGTTCATAAAGACAGCAATCCCTGCCATACCGCAGCCTAGAGAGTGGACAGAGCACACCTTACAAAGCACACACCTGTTGCCTGGTAATACTGTACCTGGGCAGGTTGATAGAATGCTGCAAACACAAAACCTCCTCTATGGTGACCTTTCTGGCGTACCGTGGCTGGTGACACATGTCCAATTAACTGCACTCTGCTCTCCACTAACACGGAAATAGGAGGACTCTGAAAGGTGAAAGCGTGGAGATGGCTTGGCTCCTTGTCAGGCTGGGATTAACACCATGCCTTAGTGATGTCAACCCTCAGATTGATATAATCATGGCACCCTCTTGAACATCGGATACATAATGAGTTTGTACATACATAAGACTACACAGTGTTGGGTTATACCAGTAACCTCAGTTAACCCTGTGGTGCTTACAGTACATGAATCAAGCTTTAGGAGATGACAGTGTTTCTCCTACTGTTTATGATCAAATTGTATGGGACATATGTTATCCCAGAGATGTTATCCCATGTATAAATAGAGAGAGTCTTATTCATAGGGTTCGGTCATGCGCATGTGGTCTTTGAGCCATAAATAAGACAAACCCTAGACAGCAGGTGGGTGTCATCACACTTAGACAGAGAGAATAGAATACAGCCATTTGATTGGTATACTGTATTTTCTTTTGAATAAGTTGAGTGGAATAAGAGAAAGTTCTGACTGTAAAAACTAAAAACAGTCAACTGCTTTACCATGCAATTTCAATAAAATTAACTAATTACTTAGGATGTCACAACATATGAACACAATGTTGTTACTAGAGTAACTATAAGCAAGGACAGATTATATTGTACAGTAACTCTACAATATGTTGCTCTATATTTTGGCGTAATGAAGTTATTTACTCTAGAAACAACATGTCAACATGTTGTTAGATATTAATTTGGTAATTGCTAACTAAAAAAAACAAAACAAGACTAGGCCGCGCAGAACTAGCAGAGAGAGGGTTCCTCTCCTCAAGGCTTCCACAAGGTGGCAGTAGGACGCTTTGATTTTGTCGCAGTTTGAAACCAAAAACCAGATTCCCAATCTGCGCCAATTTCCTCCATAATGACACACTGATCGCAAATGAGCTCATTTTCAAGGATGCATTACATGATACAACACATGTTCTCACACTAATCGGGTGAGGCTCCTGCCCCTCATTGGCTTTTTGTAGTATAGATTAGGTAAAGTAAATCCCAGAGGTGTTGTTGTCTTGTCCAGAATAACCTCATCCCCAGGATATTGCGCACAACACATTTAAGCCTGGAATAACAATGACTCAAACCTGCCTTAGTTGGAATGAATTTACTGAGTAAAGTATTTGTAGTATTTATTGTTTGATTTCAGCGATTCACACGACTGCAAGGCTCAGAATCAGAAACATGTGGTGTGCAAGCACTGTGAGGAAGAGCTTTGGGAGATGATTGATGCGAGGTAAAGCCAATGGCTATACATTGTCCGTTTTCGACAATCTTTCTATTGGCTTAATGAAGGCCAAGTTTCACGTGTTGGTCCACCAGTCCTTTTGTGCATTTGGGCGGTATGTCCAGAGCAACAAACATTTCTTTTTATGTCAGGTCTGAAAACAAGACTGATTTAGTAACAATAAATATAGATCAATATTTAAATCGAATGAAAATCAGTGTGTCATTTTTGGCACTGATCTGATATATCTGATATATATATAGATGCAATATTTGAGATATTTACAGATATTTACAGAAGATACATTGAAATGGAGAGCTGGGACAACAACATTCAAGACCTGTCAATAGCAAGATGTTTTGAAAATAGAAGAAAAGGACTCAACAGAATCAATGAATTCCATACACTTTTCCATCAAATATTTCCATTCAGTGCTTCTTTCATTTGCTGGATAAGAGTGAGGCACATCACAATGACATGGCAAGGCTATCTCATTGAAAGTAAATGAAAAAGCATCCGTGGAGAGATGTGAGCCTGTCATTCGTTGATTGTCACCAAGCAACTGCAACAGAGGAAAAAGCTTAAAACCATCCCTGATCTATTATCCCAGGATTTCAGTGCAGCTGAACCATACCCACTGCTTCTTCGTTGCTCCGTCCATTTCTCCCATCTGGCTGCACCCCCATAACCGCCCCACAAAATGACTCTTGGATTGAATTACCAAAAAGTCATCAACATTCATAGTAGTACTAATGGGTACAAATAGGTATTGATCTAAGATCTTTTCCCAATGGGTTTCCTCTGAAAAACACCTAAACATTCCAGGTTAGTCACTTACAGTATAGTATAGGTATACAGTATGTGCCTGCACACAATAATAGTTACTGGCTAAAGGTATACTATTTAAATAAACTTATCTTACAACAATATGACACTAAATGAATATCATGGTTACACAGTACTGTATATAAAACAGAGGTTCTTCATTTGCCCCTGTAGGGTTCTTTATTTGGCCCTGTAAGGTCTCCCTTGGAAGAACCCTTTTTCGATCCATGTAGAACCCTTTCGATTCCATGTAGACCTTTTTGGGTTCAATTTAGAACCCTCTGTGGAAAGGGTTCAATATGGAATTCAGAAGGGTTCCTCAAAGAGTGCTCTTACAGGGTCAAATGAAGAACCCTATTTTGGTACTAACTAGATATTTTAAGAGTGTCGTGTAGTATTGTGTGTGTGATAATGTGTGTACACAATCAAGATACAGCACATTCATGGTTGAGGTTGGCCGTCTTCACTCTTCTGACCTCGGATTAATCAAACCCTCCTGTAAACACAGAAGTAAAAGAGAAAACAGTTCATCACATAAACAAAGCAGATGGTGGGAAGAAGTGGGATAACTTTGGCCAACAGTGAATTTGACAGAGACTTTTAAGCATGACGTTGATTCTCATCTCAAGTGGGACTTCCTTGTAAAGCATTTCGTCAGTGTCAGTTTTGAGCATTCACAGGCCATTAACACTCACTTGTTAGTCTCCAAAACTGTATGTTTGTTCCCATTTCAATCAGGAAAGTGATGGTACTGTACACCATAATGAGTCTCTGAGGGAAAACCCCCCCAATATCCCCAACACGCCACACAGGGGAACCACATCATCTGACAGCCCCGTCTCTCCATGGTACCAGTTCCATTCTCAGAAACATTATGCCTCAGACTCTCTGGCTTACTCCTTCTCAGTTACATACTGTACAGATAACTGTGCATGTACTATCTACAAATATCAACATTCATATTTTGCCCCCCCCCCCCCCTTCCCTGATCAAGCAGTGTGGATCCCTATAAATTCTCCCTCAGGCATCAAGTCCTTGCTGGCCAAGCCTCTTGCCATCGCCTGTGATGTGATGTCAGTGACATCTGCACCGCATTAATCCTCGGCAAAATGTATCTTTGGCAATTAACAGTATACGCATATGCAAATCAGGCCTAATGGTATTATTTCTCTGTCTGTTCTGAATGTGAGTAGGTTGTACTGGTTTGCCAGACGGAGAACAAAGTAGAATCTTTTTTTCTCTTTTTTTTTGCTCATCCTCTACAGAGACCACTTAGAGCTCTCAGGCCTGATTAATGGTTTAAAACAACCTCTGATTACAGGATTCACAGTCAGGCTGTGCTACATTATGCACGCGCGTGCACGTTTTTTGTGCACGCTTGTGTGCTTGCAGAAATATTCTGTCTAGTTATGTGAAATTAAACCAACCTGCGTGGTGAACCTCTGCTTGCTAGAACACATCAACGAGTTAAGGAGGGCATAAGAGAAACCCAGCGGACACCCAGGTCCATTTCCATAAAGACTGGAGTTGCCCACCTCTCTCCATGCCCACACACTACCAGGTTATCATGATTTATCTTACGTCAGGGAGCTCGACTCCATCCACACAGGCGACGAAGGTCGTGCTCGAATGACGACATCTGTCGAAAGGCAATTGGGGAGTGACAGTGACAGTGACATGAAAAGATCATTTGTGTCCTACTGTGTGTCTGTAGTCTGATCAGACACTAGGATTGCTGGACTGGATGTCTGGATATTTGTGTAATCACTCTCTATTCACATGAACCCTAAAAACAAGCTATCTTAACAGGTGTTGTTTGAAGACAGATTTGTCCTGTGGGTGTCCTGTGTGTGTGTGGGTGTGTGTGTGTGTGTGTGTGTGTGTGTGTGTGTGTGTGTGTGTGTGTGTGTGTGTCTGTCTGTCTGTCTGTCTGTCTGTCTGTAGTCTGAGGGTCATGATTGAGTGTCTGGAAGCATGTGTGACTGGCATGATAATCACGAGGCAAGAGTCACTTCAATAATGAGGTCAATCTGAAGTGTTGCAGGCTGGTATTTTGTTTGTTACAAAGCACATTTTTATCGTTAATCAATATGTCATGGTACGATTCTTACCTTGTTAGCGATTAATATGTCGGGTATAGCTGTAACCTCATAATGGTTCAGTCTTTGATACCGTCTGCACAATTGTATATGACGTGTGTCGCAGAATGATGAGTGACATCTGAGCCAGCTCTGTTGGCAAGAGCAAGTGTGCTTGTGAACATGATCCTCCAGATAGCAGCCCGAGCAGCAGCTTATTACTGATAATCCACTCACAAGTACTCTGACAGAGCTATCTGGGTTGTTCAAGGGCAATCTGGATGTATGACTCCAGGACAATCTGTACTTTGTACCATTTTCCCTGTCAGTCTTCAGGGAAGACACTTTAAAGACTCCTTCTATTTTTTTTTCATTACACGGTTTCCTTTCATTGTGGAAGCAGAGATCTGCGTTTGAATATCACAGTAATTGGGGGATATGGAGGGCGGTGTTGTGTTGAGAGGACTATTCTTTGCGTCTTACAAGTGTGTGTTTATCTGGTCAGGCAGGTAAAACATGAGGAAATTACATAATAATAAGTTTATGTCCGTATGCTCAGCCTGGAAAGTTGGCATACATTCATTGACAGTACACAAATGGAACTGGTTATTTTCTACATTAATGGAAATGCACTGAAAGCTAGATCTACTTAATATAAACCGCGTCTTTGTAGAATAAAACTACTCTATATACCTGTGTACTAAATGTGTAACTAACCTGATTGTATTAATAAGTTACTACACAATATTGTCATAATACATTTAGCTTATGGTCTTTCAGATGATATAACCTGTATTTGACCCCACTGCGTCTGTTATTAGGTCGCTATCCAGCCAGAAACAGAATGGGGGACACAAGGTCAGAGCTGAAGCTTTTCTGTAGTGCAGTAATCCAACTACAGGAGTGGCAGCTGTTTGGGCGTTGACAACTGCAGGCGGATGGTCTGGAGGGTCAATGTAATGGTCTTATGTCAGAGGCTTCCCGTCTCCCAGCACCTCCGCACTCCCTTCCAGACCAAACCAGACCTCAATGAGACCATGGTACTCACCTACCCACTTAACAAGACAGGCAAGCAGCCAGTAGCAATTCACAAGAAAGTTTAAGAGTTAAGGGCATTGCAATGAGGTGCCCATCAGTCTTTGAACTGCTTAACTGCATTGCAGCAGAAGTCTCACTTAATAGAGGAGATGTCAGATAAGCCGGCGAAATGCTAAGGCTGCAGTATAGTCGAATGTCTTTAGGTTCTGAGTTTAATTTTGCCAGACGAGCTCTGCAGAGCTTGGGGCGGAAAGAAATCTATCTCACAATAAACTTGTAGTAGGTGAGAGAAATGTTCACTGGCACTTGACACTTCAAATATACAATAAAATGTTTTAAATGGAAGGTATTTTAGGGAAAATTATATCAAAGATATCATCATCTATACACATGACCATTCAAAAACAAAAAAGACATTTCTATACACATGACCATTCAAAAACAAAAAAGACCATTAAAAAAAAAAAAAAACAGTGGTGGTGGTGGTAGTGTATGTATGTATGCATGCTGCTGCTACTGTATGAACTGCTTATATGATGCATTAGTACAGAAGACTAAAACCCTACAAAACATCATCTCTCAATGAACCAAATCATGTTCTTTACACACACACAACCAAAATGGACCATTAAAGGTCATATAACAATAATGAAGGTGATTGGTAAATGGATTTTATCAATCAATTCCCCCACGTATTCCCCAGGAGAGCTATACTTTATACCACCCACTCATTCTGCTATTCTCACAGTCTCATCCTCCATAATCTCCACACTGCCTTTTTTCATCAGGCATGTAATTTAACTTTCTAATGAATCCATAGATAGCCCATCCTACTAAAGTCTCCTATTGATTCCTCTCATTTAAAGGCCTAATGTAGGATTGACTCAGACTGAAACAAATAACTCGTGAGCGAAGCAGGCTGCAGGACACAAGCATATCCCTGAGGGCAATCTGACAACCTTGTCTTTCTCCTCTCCTGTCATCCTCTTCTTCCAGAATACGTAGCTGGCTATGGGGAAGTGTCCTGTAGGTCTTTTATAAGTGTCCTGTAGGTCTTTTATAAGTGTCCTGTAGGTCTTGTATGTTGTAACATAGAACCATCTGTACTGTATACTGTCAACAGCTAGGTCAAATGTTTTGTATTTCAGTACCGTAGCTATGTGTATACATGAAGTGTCCTGTTTTGTGATCACAATGGACATATGTTTCTCATGACACGTAATGTAGTGAACCACATTGCACTAATCCTTACACTTCATTAGAAGCATTACAGCATTACATCTGGAATTTAATCATAATCGTCATAACTGATTATTAAAAGCATTCATGTAATGGCACAATTAACCTTATTTGGTGAATCTGAAAATGGCAAGCTGGATTCCGATATTCTGGAGAACCACCAGGCCAACCAGATTCAGAGACTCTCACCTGCACTGTGTCTTGCTGGTCATGGCGGCCAGGCCTATTCCAGCACTTTCCAATCAAGCGGTCACCCTCAATCATCAGCCACTGACAGCTTTAAGTAGCCATAAATAATCGTGAGCCGAGCTCCTCGTTTGTCATGTGGGACCCAGCCTGGTGTATATCTCCCCCTTTAGTGACCATAGCTCTTCTTTACAGCTCTGTCCCCAGCAAGGCGGTGGTGGGGGAATGATGGCAACAAATAACTCTGAGATAATAATGGGCCTTTGCTCCTCTATAATCATGGAAGAGCCCTACTTGTAAAAAAACACCTTTTTAAGCTTTAATTTTATTAAACAGCAGAACCTCCATTAGGATCACAGAATTTACTCAGTGGGAGACCCCCTCGGAGGGAGATTTGGAAGGGCCGCAAAGGTAATTACATTTTAAGTACCACCTACAGGGGTATCCCAACCCCTGCCATAGCAGAGAGAAGGATTTCATAATCATTATTTTATGGATTCCTGATGTGTGGAACAGGTGTAGGGTAGATGATTTCCAGTCCTCTGGCTTCTGTACTGTATCTCAGACCACTGCATCAAAAGCAGTAATCAATTCTTATGAAATTATTTCTGTGTCCTCGTCAGGTTTCTAACTGGTTAACTCAAGATTGATGTTAGGCCGTGAGCTGCTTTGGCTGATGCCAAACCCCGGGATGTACTGTACAGCAGTGGGGCATTTATCCCATTTAAAAACTGCTGTTTCTTAATGGAAAATAGCGTTTAATTTACATGACTTCAATGAAAATTGTTGTAAAGTGTTGTTAGGTATTTTACATGATTATAAGTAGATAGAACACGATCAATAATATGCATTCAAAAGTGATTCACTGAACTCAAGAAGGTTATTTTTTCTCTGGTCCAGAATATGAATGGGAGCAATTAAAACAGAGCCATTGAATATAAATTAGACAGTAAATGAGGGTTATTGAAACAGATTAGCACCTCAAACTAGCATAGCCTCTATGGCAGCTTTGAATTAACACATTATTGAAATGGCAATTGTGAGGAGAAAAATATTATAAATCTGAAATGAGAATAATATTGTGTGAGATGTCATACAATGCTATCCCACTGTTTCAGCTATAAAAAAAAACACCTTATATTTCACCACCTGGAGGTAAAACCCTCTTAACGGTAATTCCAATGCACAGGACAGCACAATAGATTTTGCACAATAGGACATGCATTAGCCACAGTCATTCTGTGACATCCATTTACCATTGTTATATGTCCGTTGCACTGAGGGAGTGCAAGAAATAAGCACCATTAGAGTGAGTGGGTGCTGTAAATCAGAGGACGTTTGTGTGGCAGTTGTCTATGACACTGTGATTGTGATTCATAACAGTGTCACAGGTGCATCGACTCTTCTCCACACCTAATGGATGACATTTCTTCAGACTGCCAATGAGGATCACCCTAGGAGTGGAGGTTAAATGAATTCTGATTGCACTCTGCTGACCGCCAGACAAACGCACAGTCAGTGGGGGTCAGACAGGCTACACTCTTCAGAATAAATCGACAGAAATTATATGCCACTGGCATTCAGTGAGAGCACTTCAAAAGCATTGGGGAAATGTGTTTTCCAGAAGCTCCGTCTCTTTGAATGGCCACCGCTACCATAACACATTTACCTCTCCCATTGGGGTTTCAATGCAGACCTTTTTTCAGAGGCAACATATCTGAGCACTGAAATAAATCATAACATGAATGATTATATGCCTCCTAGAATGAAAGAAGAGAGGTGGAGATGATAAGTAAACAGCTAAAGATAGAAGAAGGTCAAGGGTCATCTCTATTTGTTTTCATGTGATGCTATCTCTGAAATGAATCTTGGAGATGCTAAATGGATGAAGGAGTTCATGCTCCTCCAGGTGGTAAAGAGATACATGCTGATGCATTACCATGTTGAAACCTCACATCCCTCCTTTTAACAGTCAGGTGTAAACTCACCTAAGTTCTTAGGCCCTGACAGGTGTTAATTTGACACACCTAAAATACACAGGTCTCTGCCCTCTGAGGAAACACTATATATATACACGCTGAGATGAATCATTGATTGGGTAGGCGTTAGTAATTATCTGCTTAGATTATTCATAAAGACATCTGCCAATGTATTGTTGTTATTTTACAGCTGATGTCTCGAGCCCTGCTCTAAATCTCTACCTGATGTTTCCCCTTAGGTCTCCTCAACAATTAGTGGAACATCCTCAGCTTTAGTGCCAAATGTCCTCCAGTATAACACTGTTGATTTATCCATACACATTCAATCAATACGGTATACCCTTTCAAGTGAACATCAGGTCAGTATGATCATCTCATTTGTGGTTTTTCAAGATGATTAATTTGCACTGGAGACTGTTCAACCTCTACTCTGATTGGTAGAGGTTGTTCGGAACATGTATGCTGGAGTCTGGTTTTGAACACTGGAGACTAGTCTTGGAATCGGCCGCATCAGTCCTGATTCAGGGTTTTAGTCTCAAGGGAAACAAAATTCAAACACAAAACCTCCTTCTTAAATTTTTAATCCACATGATCAAGGATGACATATCCACAATGGGTGGTGTCAAAAGACTGCCAAGAGACAATGAGGAGAAAATAAGCAGGTTTTGAAAATAGGTTTTTGCTTTACTTGGTGAGGGAAAACAGATGTCAGTGCATCACTCAGATTGTGAGTCGTCTTGTTAACATTATGGGGGACAAACCCGGTGATTAGGTGTCCACATATACAAAGATGACAGACTGAACACATTTTTACAAATCCGCAGCAGATGGCAGAGGAAAATATTTGACAAATGGCCTACGATACATATACTGTACCTGTTGTGAATGTGATTTGCTCCTCATTAATGTCCCTCTGTCTGGACAGTTTTTGACCTGTAGTAGGAGGCAATTACACCTTTATTGTGCATCATATCCTGTTGCACACCCCATTTGTTAACTTTGACAATTTGTTCTGGCCGCTTTCATTATTTCTCTGATACTGCCTCAAATCTCAGAGGAGGGATTATGACAAATTATAGTAGTATGTCAGAAAGTATTGCCAAACTATTTCTCAAAACTCCAACACCACCACCGCACACACTGAGAAAAACAACTCAGGGCTTTTTCATTTGTGTTGAAAAATTCACATTTTAATGGCTCAGATGCCTGACACCCAAGTGAGTTATCTGTTGCCCCTGGAGGGTGGAAGCAGAAGGGAAATAATCTCACGGTTTTGGTGTTGGTAACAGTGTAGTTGGTGCCTTCATGAGCACATTATATTATGTTGTTATCCCGGGTCAGCCTAACAAGCAGGGAAGGACTCTGGTACAGTCACACAACTGTACATCCTGGCTCCCGCCACTGACTGCTGGGCCCAATATTCCATTCCTTTGCCCCAATTAACCGGCATTTCTGAAACTGACAACATGAAACAGCTCAGGAGAGACACTCTGATCACATCACGCTAAGAAGCACCAAGAGGCAAACAGGATATCACGGCCAGGGGATCCTCCACGGAGGCTGGGGCAGTTTGATAAGTACTTATGAAAGATGTGTTGACATTGCTTCCTGTAATAGCCAATAATAGTCCTTCCCATGACTTAAATGCTGGATTTCTGTACGCCACAGTTTGTTGGGAACCAGGAGAGTTAACGATGAGTTGAAGTGCCATGCTAAATGGGCTGAGACTGTCGGGATGTCATAAGGTGTTCCCTTGGGTGGTGTTATGTGAATCTGTACCTACGTATGTATGCAACACTTTCTCTAATCAAACGTGTGTGCGTTGTGTGTGTTTACCCAGACTTGTGTAAAATGTGTGTATGCTCTAACAGCTCAGATTGGCAGTTTGGATTGAAGTAACTCATCACTAATACTGTTTAAAATATGCTTGCATTTAGAAAGAAATGCTCTGAACAACATATTGCAAGAAGGAACTGGGTCTGAGAAGTTCTGAAAGTGTCTAGCATGGGCAAAACATTATTTTTCTTTTTGGAAATAATTTTTTGTTCACTGCCAACAAATAACCCTGACTCTTACAAATTCCTAAATAGATCATAAATGTGTGTGTGATAAAAGTACTCATTTATTCCCATAAAAGAATATTAAAAGTGGCTTCTCAACACAATTCCACAGTGAATTAAATAATTGAAAAGGCTATTAGGATGGTTTAAGGTCTACAAAGCAATAACAGTGAATTCAGCATAGCAGAAAATGAACTTAAATGTGCCCTTGTATAAACAATCTTTTCATTGAGTCATATTATTCTCAAAACTATAATGAATGGGTTCATATTAAGCTTGGGAAATGTTGATACAGTAGTTCTGGCTTTAATTTCATCAACACCATTGAGTGTATCCAAACAGAGATTCTTATGCCACTCAAGTCAAACATACTATATTCAATAGACCATCACTCTACAGTTTTTTTACTGCACGGCAGCACAGGACAACAATGAAGGGTGTTGGGCCTTGACCAGAAGTACTTGTAGTCTCCATGTTGTTGGGGGCTGTGGGGGGACATGCATCGTTCGGCCTGTAGAGGGAGCTACAGGACCGTGGCCAGGGTTGTGTCGGCGAGGCTTCGTTGCACACCTGTTGCAAATAAAGCCTCGTTGACTAGTGCTTAACATGGGTGTGCCTCTGCTTTTTCAGTAGGTGGGCTGGGAACGGCAGGAGTGGCTTCCGAGACAGACGGCTGAAAAGTCGCAAGAACTTTGAGACGGGCTGAAAAGCCGATAAAGTGAATGTTTGTGCTAATAAACGGGACAAAATCCCTCACTACGATACTGCGTCTGCCTCTGTGTACAACGGACAGTGTTACATTGACGCAGCTCCCTCTACAGGCCGAACGCTGCATGTCCCCCCACAGGGGCATCTAGGCATATAGTATACAGCTGCTGGGAAACACCTGTTAGAGCTTGTTCTCCCAAGAGAGCCCTCAGCTCATTTCATTTCATTTCATTTCACTCATCTATGGCATTTAGCGGACACCTTTATCCAAAGCGACTTACAACAAATACATTTGTCTAAGTAAGTGAATCATCTGTCTAGCGGCAGCATTCTGGATGAACAGCAGAGGTCTGATGGTGGAGGCGGGGAGCCTGGCCAAGACTGCGTTGCAGTAGTCAAGGTGAGAGGTCACAAGTGTCTCGACCAAGAGTTGTGCTGCTTCTCTAGTGAGGAATGGACGTATCCTTCTGATGTTGTAGAGGAAGAATCTACAGGAGCGTGCTGTCACTGTGATATTCGTTGCACAGGATAAATGGTTGTCAAGGATCACCCCAAGGTTCTTGGCTGTCTCAGAGGAGGTCACAGTAGAGTTCTCTACTCTGATGGAGAAGTCTTGGAGAGGGCAGGCTTTCCCCAGGAGGAAGAGCAGCTCAGTCTTGTTAAGGTTGAGCTTGAGGTGGTGGGCTGACATCCAAGCGGAAATGTCTGAAAGACACGTAGACACACGTGTTGCCACCTGTGAGTCAAAGGGGGGTCAAGAGAGACAGCAAGGAGAGCAGTCTCAGTAGAGTGCCCAGCTTTAAAGCCAGATTAGTGAGGGTCAAGGAGGTTGTTCTGAAGGAGATAGTGAGACAGTAGGTTAGAGACAGCACGTTCAAGGTAGATAAGAAGGAGAGAAGGGATACCAGTCTGTAGTTATGGACAGCAGACGGGTCAAGAGTTGGTTTCTTGAGAAGAGGCTTGACTCTGGTGTCTTAAAGGCAGCTGGGACAGATCCTGTGGATAGAGAGGAATTGATTATGGTGGTAAGGAACGGAAGAAGGTGGATTGGAGAAAGGGGGAGAGGATAGGATCGAGGGGGCAGGTGGTTGCCCGCTTAGATGTGAACAGCTTTAGAATATCGTCAGGGTAGAGGGGGGAAAGAGCTGATAAACCAGAGACCGAGTGTAGCACAGTGGGTTTGGGAGGAGTGGTAGCAGTGTTGGCAAGAGGTAGAGAGAAAGACCTGCTAATGTCATCAACCTTCTTTTCAAAGTATGTCCGCAGACAGGGAGGAGAAAGGAAGGGGAGGAGATGAGGAGTGAGGAAGGAGTGAGGATGAGGAGTGAGGAAAATGTGGAGAACAGTTTCCTTGGGTCAGAGGATTGAATTTTGGAATGGTAGTAAGAAGCTTTAGCAGCTGATGCAGATGAAGTGTAGTTGAGGAGGAGAGAGAGATAGGGTTTTAGGTAATCAGGGAGGCCATTTTTTCTCCATTTCCTCTCAGCTGCCCTATTCTACAAGCTTGCAGGGTTTCAGACAGCCAATGAGCACGGTGCTTCAGCTCAGGTGCTTAAACCAATTAGGCTCACAGGAGTGCCCCAGCCATTGCCTGCTTATAGCAAGCAGAGCCAAGGGTTTCAGCCTGGTGGTCTGTGCAATCCCAATGCTCCATGATGGGGCTTACTGGCAGTCTCACACCAGCAGGACAAGAGGACGCTGCATCTGCAGTTGTTTGATTACACGAAGCCACCATTCTAACACCTACCTCTCTTTTCCAATGTGTACATACTGTACAGTATTTACCAAGCCAGACAAGGTTGAGAAGTTTCATTGTTGTAAAGCTGTTGCTTTGAATACTGTGTCTGTTTGAAATGTGTCAAATGAAATGCAAGTCAATGAACCATTACACCTATACATTTAAAAATTCTATACATATTAAAAATATTCTAAAGCCAACGTACATCACAAACTATTGTTTCTACAGACTATTTCATGTGTGATGATATGAGGTTACCTTTTGAAAGAAGTTCGCAGAAGAAAGCCAAAGCTAAACGGGAGTAAAACCGCATAATATTCTTCTGTTTCCTATATCAATTTCTTTCAGTACAGCAAAACAGTGCAGCAAAACAGCTCTTAATAGCCTCTTTTTGACAGTGGGGCCAGTGTGTGCCAAGGCTTACTAGTGGCCAGCTACAGCTTAAAGTCTGGTGCCTTGAGCCTAGTGAACAAGGGTTAGGGTTAGTTCAAATTTCCACAGCTGGGCTTTCTAGTCGCGCCCTGTATATGAGCTCCAGTTTGTTTACTTCCTGCAGTTCGTAAGGTGGCAAACTATATGGAGACAACATGTCAAATCCCCCAGTTTCCAAACAGGTTCTGGTAACTTAGTACTTCCTCTAAACTGCGCCCCTAACCCCGTTTGGTCTCATAAGGACCATGCGGGGTAGAGGAGCCTAAAAGACCGAGTTTTAAGCACCACATAGGCCTGGAGTAAGCAATGTGGAAAAGCAATTGGCCTTTGCATGCACTTGCATGCACAGTGTAAGCCCCACTGTGGAAAGCCAGTTATTGACTTCCTATTGTGCACACTTTTTAGGCCTAGGGGTCATGGACGAAGCCTGTTGTTATCTTCCAGAATCTTTATTCTACGATATCCCTCCAGCTCCTTCAGGCACCATTGGCTAGTCGTGTTCAGAATCAGAGAGGTACTCTGTGGCTCAGTTGGTAGAGCATGGCGCTAACAACGCTTAGGTTGTGGGTTTGATTCCTGCTGGGACCATATATACTGAAATGTGTGCACTCACTGTGATGTAAGGCACTTTAGATAAAGCTAAATGGCATATATTATATATTAGTGGTAAGCCACAGAAAGTAAGGTTACGCATACAAATTGTGCTCTGAAGTAACGCTCCGGTGAAGGAACTTGCTCTGAAATGCGTCAGGATTAAACATTATTGAAGGGCATCAAAATAATATGTGAATACAAAATGATCTCAAGATCTCAACGTTCAGGATGGCAACATGATACCATTCAATAATGTGTAATGCTGATGCATACATATACACTGTAGCCCAGTATGTAATGTGCAATAGAACAGCTACTGTACCATTACTTCAATATGTAAGAACATGTTCATGTTGTGAGAGTACTAGCATTACTGCACAGAAGCACTGTACTGTAACTGTATGCAAAGTGTTACACATGCTAACAAGTGATTTCTGTGATAACTGCTACTGAAAATCCCCATACTGTTGAGTACTGTATACTCCAAGGCACGTGACTGTTATCTGCCCCATGGCCAGAAAACATGCTGGGGTACTGTCTGAGAGCATACTCTTACATGGATTCCCCTCATTCTCAGCAGTGGACAGGGGAATGCTTCCTGTCAGAATGAATAAACGTTGTGGTGCTCAGAGAGCCTACTGCTCAGTCAGGCATCCTGAGATTAACTGCCACAAGACCGGGGGAAGCCAGGAGGGCCCAAAAAGCCAGACAAACTAGAGAGCCACATCATCGAGAGGCCACATCCAGTCTAGTCCGGGCAGCATGAAAGGACTCACTAACCTGGCTGAGTGGAGTATAGTGCACAGGGGGAGGGAGAGCCCTCATACAAGCCTATAGCAGGAGCCACGTGATGCAACCCCAAGAACAAACCTTTACTGTGCATCAGTTTAAGGCATCTCAAAACTCACGGTAGTCGGCCACTAGTTGAGTTTTCTGTCATGGAGCTGGTTTTCTTTTTGCGATTTTGTTAACATTAACATTACATTAAATATTAACATTGCATTAAATACTAATTAAAATGCATTGGGTTCTTCTGTCTATTATTTGATAATGTAATGTTGTTACTAGAGTGTGTTACTGATTTGTATCCATAGTCCATACTTATTTTGGTTGGCTGATTATTGGCTATGTAAAAACATCTTGAGTTGAGCACCAATTACGGTAGCATAAAAAGCAACATTATAATTTGTAGCATTTACAGTTTTATGATGTCAAAAGAATAATGTTGATGCCTTGAATTTGTAATCACGGTTGCAATTTGTGTGTCCAGCATAGCTTAAACCCTGCTCCTCTGCTTTGATGGGATAATTTGTGAACAGATGGAGGAAACACATTATTTATCTGAAATGTTTAATGAATCATCCTGTGATTACTGGGCTTGAAATATTCAATATAAGCAACATGACTCATCATCGAGGGAGGACTGTGATTACTTGTCTGGCAATGATGAGAGGCAAACATCAAGGACAGATAAAAATGGTACTCAGGGTGAGGCAGAACCTTGTGGTTCAATGGATGGCTATGCTTAAGTAATGTTCTTTGTGGATACAAGCAAATGCATTTTCAAAAGGTTTCTATAGAGGGTGATTGTGAGAAGAATGATCAGGTCTGTGTTAGCATCTCCTCTATGCTGTCTGATCTGCTACAGCCAAGGTTTATAAGTGGAGTATGCTGCAGAAACAAATAAGACACAGATGATGCCGCAAAGGACTTTATGAGAACACAGTATCCCCTCCTTCCATGGAGCTGTTAGCAGCAGTATAAGCAATGCATTTTAGAAGAAAAAAATAAATAAATAAAGACAGTGTCGATGTTGTGATATGGACTGGCAAATCGATACTGATTTGCATTCAAGACTTACTTGCTGTCAACTTTGTGGAGAAATTTCTTTTTTCTATGAATAAATTAACATCACAGATACATTTTCTCATGTCTTTAATTCATGAAACACTTCCATTGGTAGGCAGTTGTTGAGGTCAATTAATCAATTAATACATACGTTTTTTTTTGGACTGAAGTGCTTTCCCTGTTCAACACAAAGTCATATTAACATGTTGTACCTTGTTGCAGAGTAATCAATCAACTGCTTTGTAATTGCATAGTAATGGAATCAGAACAGGGACCACATTCCAAGTTGGAACAGGACACATTCTGAACACTACAGTGTAGACACATAGAGGACACTAGGATGCTCATTCAGTTTTGAAAAAGGACTGGCAGCCTCAACAATGCTGACACAAGGCAGGTATTTTAACACATGATCTGGATGGGTACATATGTGATTGAATCAACAGACTGAAGGTCTGAACAAGATATATGTGTTTGAGGAGGCGGATGAGACAGTGTGGCAGATCCCAGGAGACATCACCATTCAGATTGCATCAGCAGAGTGTGATACGCCAGAATCGAGGTAATGAGACTTGCACCTTCTCAAACAGCAGTCGCAGAATCAGTCTTTTATTAATGTGAAAAAGGTGTTTGGTCTAAAATAGGAGAAGATGAAAGTTTGTCAGACATAACTGCACACTTCATTAAACAAATGCAGCCAATCGGGATGCCATAAAGCAAATGAAGAGGTGAAAAACCCTTTTATTTTTTGCTAATATTCATGTGGGAGACGACCAGGGGATTTAATGCAGCGTGTCTGTTATAGTCCAGTCCTGCCTGGAATACGGCATTATTCCCATTCTGATCAATTCTGGCAATTGAGGTTTAGGTTGTGGATTAGAATGACCTCTGTGGCCAAGGAACGATGTCAAGGATGATGATGATGGAGGTCTCAAGACACATGTCTGTGAAAAATACAAATGACGGGCTGGCTGAGCCTCCTGATTTGTAACCAGAGGGCCCACAACTTTAGGTTCTTCAAGCCCTGCTCTAACCTGGTGGAACAGACAGTGGTATCATCTTTGGCGCCTTTGGCTGATTAGATGACACGCTTCCCATTCTGGAGTGTGAATTGTGATGTTAATACCAGCAGGGTCCACTATGTGGTGTAGGAACACCAGCTATTCATTTTGCAGTGGTAACCAATCAGTCATGGTATACAGAATACTGTACTCAAAGCAATGGGTGCTTTGGTGTAACTCAGTGTGATGCAACTGGAATATGGTCTATGCAACTGAACAGATACGACACAACCTAAAAAAGCAGAGTGCTGAAGAAATAGCAAAGATGAAAGACTTTGCAATGGTACTGTATAGTGTCCATCACTGGAAGACCAAAACACTTTTAACATTGAATTCACAGTACAGTAAACATACATAGTCTTATATTGAACCTCCAAACTTAATGTCATATGTATTCAAGGTATTTGTGGTTGTTTACGTTCAAGGACATTTACCCCGCAAATTTGTAGAAGATATTAAAACTTTATGTGCTGCATAGCCAAGTGGCCACTCCATTCCCAGCATGCGCCTGCTGTAAATTGGTAAGCAGGTAAATCAGCACCGTCAAGTAGCAGATGGTTTACAGTTAGTAGAAAAATGACATTGAATAAATATACAACCTTGTTATCTTCTGAGTAGTTGTAAATGCCATTACGGAGGACAAGAGGGAAAAATGGCTGCATTTTTCACCTGGGCCAGAGGAATGAAAAGCCCAGTTTTTCATCCTGTCTTATTGCACAGTGCAGCAGCTGGGTCGTAATAGCGCTGCTTAATGAGGGCTGTGATATACCTCCACTGGTCTATTGGCAGGGCTTGGATGCTTGCTCCACGTGGGAGACAGCTATTCACAGGAAAAGAAGCCTTGGTCATATAACTGTACCAGTAGACAAATTTGCAGCATCTGTAGGGTGGGCCGAAAGTGAAAACCTATGTTAAAAAAGGAACCCAATTCTCTTTAGATAATGTTCACTTTAGATAATGACAAACAGAAGGTAATGTGTTAGAGGAAACAGAGTTGAAAGGATGTCCTCATTTCTACAGTACCATCAAAGCACATGTTTGTCAATTTGCGTAATTCCATCTACGCATCTTATTTCCCAGCTATTATAACCACTAAAAGGCTAGCCTCTGTATCTGTACTCCTGACTGGCTCTCCGTGTTGCTGTGTCTTAAAGGCCTGAGTTAAGCGTGAAGTCTCCTCTCCTGCTGTGCAGTCTTTTGCCCCAGGTGGGGCTCCTCTTGTGTGTTGTGATTCCCCTAGGTTGCGGGCTGTGTTTGATGTTGTAAAGGCAGCGTGTGGTGGAGCGTCTCTTGCTTCATCTTGCCCAGAGACGCTGCGGGACAGAACATCCCCCATGTAATGCCCCCGAACAGAGGTGATTCCCTGCACCGGTGAGATAGTCTCTCTCGCTCTCTCTGATTCATGGTGATCAGAGCCAACGCTTTCTCAGAGCCTTGCTCTGTGCCTCCACAATCCACATCAGTGCCACAACATGCTAATCCCTAGAACATGAGTCATTTTATAGAATCCGACGTGGAGATTCCTCATAGGCCGATGTGCAGACACGTGAGATGCTATTGTTGTGGGATTTCCCTTTGTTTACATTGGTTGTCCAGAGAGAGTACAGAAGCACAACAGCTGTAAGGTCACATCTTCAGGTAATTGAATCAACCACATAAACAAACCCCAATGATCAGTACTGACAACATTGACATGTGGATCCGTCCTACAACAACGGTGAGAAAATGCTGTAAATGTTGTTTGGTCAACTGACATTTTTTACATAAACATGAAAATAAATTAGACGAAAAAGGGCATGAAGACAGTACCTTTTTCTAAGACCTGATTGTTTTGCCAGTTGCTCTAACAGTGTGTGATAATCTGCGCTGGGTTTTCCGCATTCTACAGCATGACCTTTCCGATGCATCGTTATTAATGTGATGAAGGCTCCTCTGGGAAACGAGGCCCTGATGTGTAGCTATGCTCTTTTGAACCTGCCGCATGTGAATGAGTCCTGTTGGGAGAGTCTCGGTCTCTGCTGTGGCTTTCTCTCTCTTAAACCTCAGTTCTAGAAGACCCCGATGATCTCAGAATTCAGCCTCAAGTCCAAATAAGCCATACGTCTCTGTAAACCTCGCTAATAAATCTTCACGGCTGTCATCTTTGAAACTGCTTTTACAGTCCGTTCCATTTCATTTAGCTCCTGCTAGGGGGACTTTTGTCGTAACCTGTCCCTGTCAGCTACCCTTGATTCATTTACTTTCATCCCCTCTGTGTCGTTGGTCTCAAGGTGTTCAGGACAGCCTAGGTGTTGGGGGAATCTGATGATGTGGACTTCGGCTATAATTTGAAGAGAATGTTGAGAAATGATTGTGTAACGACACATCTGCAAATATTGTGTTGGTGATTGAACACCCGAATGTAAGTTGAGATGCTTCTAGCCATCTAAACTGTAACCACGGTGTGCTGTATCACTTCTATTTTCACTTGAATTAAATACATTTAAATTGAGCTAAAGTTGCTACTTGTGAAGTCGCTTGAAATTATGTCACTCTCAACTGGTACATGTAATGGCAATTGTGTGAAATTCTGCAACATTATCTTACTGTTTGACTCATTCTGGAAACCCAGCTACTGTATATGAGTACACATGTTTATATGTAGACCTAACTCCTCTCAACCCAAATGTCCAAGTATTAGGAATATAGGTTATTAATTGGCATGACAAATGAAAAAGAAAAATCTGCTCTTCACTCAGAGGTTGCTTGTTATTACTGCTGAGTCTTTGTGAAATATATTAACTTAACATCAATTACTTACTGACAGCTTTACTCCTGCAGTTCGGGGAACATCAGAAGATCATTTTGCCATCCTTCCTCCCCCCTGCTGGGTAAGCTTTGCCCAGGGATGGGATTACTATTTACAGAGGCCTTAATAATGAGGGCGATAATTGTTTAAGATGCCTTCCTGTCAGTCAAATGATGTCTCCCCAAACCACAAACAACACGATGAATCCATCCTCTACAGCTATGCTGCTGTAACTCCCCCAATGATAATTGTCCAATTTGCTGATCTTTTTTGGTAATACCTCCTCCTGCACTCTCTGCTGGAGGTTCCTGAGACGTTTGTTAATGTTCAGGGACTTCTAAGTAGTGATTAATCCCATTTATCATGAGCGAAGGCAGTCTGCCGTCACAGGGTCTATATAAACAGGAGCAATAACAAAAGCTGTTGAAGGGACAAGATTAAAAGATGATGACGCATGTTGTACTGC
>NC_139662.1:18628614-18753614 GCF_951799395.1 Argentina silus
AACATGCTTGGGGATCTTTATGGAGACTTGCACAGTGACAGTGTGGACCTTCCCCAATCAATACAATCTCATTGCACGAGTTTCTCATTCTTGGTGCATGCAGGCTGTTCTATTGGACACTAGGTGAGTGAATCATGTAGAGACAGACTGTGTCCACCTGGGGATTACAGGACGTGAGAGACTTATGTAGTGGAGTCAACACACCACCCCCAGGGACCAATCCTCTCTCTGGAACACTACAGCCTCTCAAGGTTACTACACTGGTTTTTCTTCGGTTGAATTGTTGTGGATAAAAACAAATGGACAACTTTCTATGTTATTAGATTGGATAACAAAGTCTTAAAGGGATGGTTCTTTTATACTGTTATTCGTCCACTTTTTACAGACGGTAGATTGAAAATATTGAACCAATATTACAGTAATAGCTAAAATGCAAGGACAAAACTGTACTTCACAGTAACTTATATAGTAAGTGGATAAGTGTTATCTGATTAATTAATCTCAGATGCTAGATGTGTCAAAAAATGGCATAAATATAAATATAACTTGCCCTCTTCAAAAGCTAATCAACACCATAATGATACTGTGAAAACACCCTTAAACAGATGAACGCTTCATCTGCTCTGCCTCTCAAGTCTGCTGGTTGTTTGTGAAAG
Organism: Argentina silus; assembly: GCF_951799395.1. Lineage (NCBI taxonomy): Eukaryota > Metazoa > Chordata > Actinopteri > Argentiniformes > Argentinidae > Argentina > Argentina silus. The sequence goes on from NC_139662.1 coordinate 18,629,271, forward strand.
TTATGACTCACTGTCTACTGCAGCCTATTGTGTGTTAATCTGTTGAAGTTAAGATTATTCCCATCATTAATTAAACAATGAAGTGTTCGTTCTCACACAAGTCACTTGTGAAATGCACTGTGCTGTCATTGTTAAGGAGAGACAGTTACAGTTAAAAAAAGGAAACATGTTTGATCAAATTAAATAGCACTATTTCATATACGGTACCAGTCAAAAGTTTGGACACACATGGTTTTTCTTTATTTTGATTATTTTCTACATTGTAGATTAATATTGAAGACATCAAAACTATGAAGGAACACATATGGAATTATGTAGTAAACAAAAAAGTGTTAAACAAACCAGAATATGTTTTATATTTTAGATTCTTCAGAGTAGCCACCTTTTGCTTTGATGACAGCTTTGCACACTCTTGGCAAGTTTGTGTCCAAACTTTTGACAGGTCAGAGGAGAATGGCCAGACTGGTTCGAGATGATAGAAAGGCAACAGTAACTCAAATAATCACTTGTGACAACCAAAGTTTGGAGAAGACCATCTCTGAACGCACAACACGTCAAACATTGAAGCAGATGGGCTACAGCAGCAGAAGACCACACCGGGTGCCACTCCTGTCAGCTAAGAACAGGAAACTGAGGCTACAATTCGCACAGGCTCACCAAAATTGGACAATAAAAGATTGGAAAAATGTTGCCTGGTCTGATGAGTCTCGATTTCTGCTGCGACATTCAGATGGTAGGGTCAGAATTTGGCGTAAACAACATGAAAGCATGGATCCATCCTGCCTTGTATCAACGGTTCAGGCAGGTGGCGGTGGTGTAATGGTGTGGGGGATATTTTCTTGGCACACTTTGGGGCCCTTAGTACCAATTGAGCATCGTTTAAATGCCACAGCCTACCTGAATATTGTTGCTAACCATGTCCATCCCTTTATGACCACAGTGTACCTATCTTCTGATGGCTACTTCCAGCAGGATAACGCGCCATGTCACAAAGCTCACATCATCTCAAACTGGTTTCTTGAACATGACAATGGGTTCACTGTACTCCAATGGCCTCCACAGTCACCAGATCTCAATCCAATAAAGCATCTTTGGGATGTGGTGGAATGGGAGATTCGCATCATGGATGTGCAGCCGACAAATCTGCAGCAACTGCGTGATGCTATCATGTCAATATGGACCAAAATCTCTGAGGAATGTTTCCAGCACCTTGTTGAATCTATGCCACAAACAATTAAGGCAGTTCTGAAGGCAAAAGGGGGTCCAACCCGATACTAGCAAGGTGTATATGCCATTTAGCTGACACTTTTATCCAAAGCAACTTACATTGCAGTGAGTGCTTACATTTTTCAGTATATATGGTCCCAGCAGGAATCAAACCCCCAACCTAAGCATTGTTAGCGCCATGCTCTACCAACTGAGCCACAGAGGACCGGATATTATATTAAGAGAATCTACTGTAACTGAAACTTGGAACACAAATGAGTATTTTCATTCAGTCAGTGTGTTCTTATGATTCACATAAAGTATTGGGGAAGCTAAACTCCAACCATGGAGGGGAGAAAAAAAGGACATGATTTTCTCCCAGTTCCAGTGCTTTGCTCACCTGCCAGCTAGCTCCATCTCTCTCTGATTAAACACCTATCTGCTAGTGGTGCTAGGTGCTGGGTGGGAGGGTGACATACCTGTTTAGAGATAAGGATGAGATTAACAGGACACACAAAGCTGTGAAGATAAGAGAGGGAGTCTGACCGTATCAGTTCAGACACTTACCCGCCACTGTATAGTCAAACATGAATTAAACAGTGTTCTCGGTTCCCTTGTTTGTGCATCCCTTATTTGTCTTTTATTTGAAGCCTTATCTGCTGGTCAGCTTCGGTGTACAGTTCATGGGTATTTGTTATATGAAAGTCTGCATTCGTTTTTTTTTTTCTATTATAATTGTTTGCATGAATTCATCCAGCTATGCTTGAAATTCAGTGTACAGTTACTGCCGTCATATCATTCATTCAGACATTTTTCTTTTAAAAAATTGAGACCTATCAGACACATAAACTAGAAAGACAATTGACACATTGTTTGTTCATCGATCACTCATAGGGCACACTGATATGCTGAGATGAATGTGCTGTTGACTGGTGCTTAGGGTTAGGGTTAGGTTTAGGGTTTCGGGTTATGTTAGGGTTAGGGTTAGGGTTTAGGGTTAGGGTTTAGGGTTAGGGTTAGGGTTAGGGTTAGGATTAGGGTTAGGGTTAGGGTTTAGGGTTAGGGTTAGGTTAGGGTTAGGGTTAGGTTAGGGTTAGGGTTTAGGGTTAGGGTTAGGGTTAGGGTTGGGTTAGGTTAGGGTTAGGGTTAGGGTTAGGGTTTAGGGTTAGGGTTAGGGTTAGGGTTAGGGTTTAGGGTTAGGGTTAGGGTTAGGTTAGGGTTAGGGTTTAGGGTTAGGGTTAGGGTTAGGGTTAGGTTAGGGTTAGGGTTAGGGTTTAGGGTTAGGGTTAGGGTTACTACATTTTACCCGGACCATCTTATAAAAAATCCAAGGGTTAGGGTTAGGGTTAGGGTTAGTGTTAGGGTTAGGGTTTAGGGTTAGGGTTTAGGGTTTAGGGTTAGGGTTAGGGTTAGGGTTAGGGTTAGGGTTAGGGTTACTACCTTTTACCCGGACCATCCTATAAAAAATCGAAGGGTTAGGGTTAGGGTTACGGTTTAGGGTTAGGGTTAGGGTTTAGGGTTAGGATTAGGTTTAGGGTTAGGTTAGGGTTAGGGTTAGGGTTTATGGTTAGGGTTAGGGTTAGGTTAGGGTTAGGGTTAGAGTTAGGGTTTAGGGTTAGGGTCAGGTTAGGGTTAGGGTTAGGGTTAGGGTTAGGGTTAGGTTAGGGTTAGAGTTAGGGTTACTACCTTTTACCTGGACCATCCTATAAAAAATCCTATCTCCCACTTCTTGTAAGGCTGAGGCGCGTAGGGGGGGTCGGTACACCAGGGTTTAATCCAATGCTCTTTTACTCTTTCATGATTCTATACATCCCTGGGTCGCTGAGTGAAACATGTGATGTCACGCTGTGCTGTATGACAGATCTTTGATTTGTGCGCGTGTTTCATTACAGTTCCTGGAAAGTGGTCAAAAGATCACAGAGCTGTAAATATGCCTCCTATTCACCATGTACCAAAGCCTTATCCCCTGACCTTGACAAGATCTACACTACCAGTAAATCCTCAAACTTGTTCAGTCTTCGATCGCTGACAGATGGTAACACCCATTACTCTCATTCTTGCAATCTCCCTGTCAACATTTTCCTCTGGCAGCCTGCATAGGTTTTTATGATTCAGCAGTTGAGATCACGAGGTAAAATGTTAGGATCCTTGCATGGAGGATGCAGGAGCACACAGGTCTGGCCTCAGGCCAGGTGGATGTGAAACGATGCCTGATTTGAATGTGGAAATTCAATCTTTCTAAATCATGTGGAAAAATTAAATATTTTTACATCACCAAGGACCTTTTTTTCTCACGTTTTGGCACACTACAGTGCAATTCCCCTTTGTGTTTCCGTAATACCGACAAGGACAAACTGGATTGAAGATGATGGATTGAGTTTTGACAGTTTTTGTATTTCATATGAAATGTACTGAATATATAATCGGATTTATTTTGTGCAAGGACGCACTGTACAGAATAACACTCACCCACACAAAACTACACAGCACAGATGAAAATGCACCGTGTATATTGGTCATAATTGCACTCTATATCATATTGACTGTACAGTAAGACTCAGCATCACTAGTTTACTCTTGTTCAATTAAAATAAAGAGTTATCAATGTATATCTATAATATATATATATATGTAGAATAACACATCTTCCACTTACTGTACTGTAGCTGCTGTTTAGCACTCGAGAATAACCTATATCTATGGTGCAAGGCTGTCATCTTTCTTCGTCTTCTAAAAATGTATGGTTATCACCGAACACATTAAATGATCTGAAGAGGAAAGTGTCAGTTCGGACAGGAAAATGACACAGCAGGAGCAGGTGAGGGAAGACTAGGCTGGAAAGGGGGTGGATCTACTTCTCTACTGTATGTAACTATCTAGAATTATCCTATGGTTTCTGAGCTCAGTTTCTCTGCCAAACAAGCAATTATCAAAAATAATTGTCCAATGAGAACAATGGTACAAAATAACAGAGCTGGTGTAATCTTTACGTTTCCTCTTGTAATCATCACTAGCATCTGAATAGCAGCACTTGCTGAATCATTTGTTTACTGAGACAAATTTCTGCTACATTGTGTGTTCCTTCTGTTTCTTTGTCTACTGTACACGTAAGTGTGAGCAAGTGTTTGTGTGTGTGTGTGTGTGTGTGTGTGTGTGTGTGTGTGTGTGTGTGTGTGTGTGTGCGTGCGTGCGTGCGTGCAAGCATGGTGAAACTTCATACAATACTAATCCATTGCACATTTCATTATATCCTATAAAATAAAAAAAATAAATTAAAGTTTTTAATGGTTGTAGGGTTTTATGTATTTCTGTCCCTTGACAGAAGCTCAGAGCTTGTGTTTGGCACTAGCATGTAACGTTTGCTGTCCTGAACGCTGCAGGGTAGATACAGCTGCTAAGCGTGTTGGTTCTCCTCCCAGTGACGTGTGTACTTGTTCTGTAGACAGAGAGCACTTATAATGATGATCTGTTCCAACTGGCTACACAACTGTAGGCTACAATAACAGACCTCTTGCTCCACACTGTATTTAATTCTGTGTATCAGGAATACAAATGTTTGGTTTCCAAAGAGACATCACTGTACTGTAGGTGCCATCAAATGGATGTCTTGTTCCTCAAAAAATGAAACACCGAAAGAAATAACACGATCAACACATTTATTAGCAAAACAATTTTTTTTATTAGAAATATCTTGTATAAAAATGAACATGCTCTACACATTTTCATGTTTTCTATAGATAATTAATAAATATCCAGGCACTGGTCATTTTCTTTTTTAGTTTTCTTTTGTTTTAATAGGTCAGTACATAAAGCAGACATGATCAATCCATTTTTAATAACGTACATTAACTTGCCATTTAATTTCGGTCAGCACTTACATACTCTATTTTGCAACACAGACAAAGTGTTGGAAAAAATGAGATGGAAGGATGGCAACAAAGCAAGTAAATCATCAAGGTCACAAACACAAACAATCCCACATTACTTTATCTTAAAGGATGAAAAAAACAACATTTCATTTTGCTGCAACATCTTGGATTTTTGTTTGAAGCAGAGAGCTGAGAATCATAAATTAAACAGAAAGGTTTGTCCCCTCTTTGAAATCCTATTTATAATCTTCCCTTTCGCTCGTTTTTCCTTCTGGAGCCTATTGTATCATTTCTCCAATGGCTCTTTTTCAAAAACATGAAATAAATGTCTTAGATGCAGCGTCTAGCCAATCTGTTCTGTTGCCAGTTGCCACATGTAGGTGTTACATTTGCAGTGGTACCGTGACATTAACAGTGGCTACTTCTTGAATCAAGGTAACGGTGTAATTTGACAACAACAACATGACTAACAAACGTCGGAGAAACAGACAGATGGCGATGACAGATCTGTTTGTTTGTTTTTTTTGTAGTGTGTTTCCCCTTCATCCTGTTTGCAGGGACATTGCTACTGCTCGAGGGTAGCCTAATGTCCTTATGCAAAGTGACTAGCTCTGGATAACATGAAAGAAAACAAAAACAATTACTGAAATCACAGGCACACGGCACACAGAAACCAAAAACAATGCAACCAAGAAAACAGCAGCAGGCAGGACAGCACTGATGCTCCAGAGTGTACTTCTACACAACCACTGCATAGATCTTACTGTATGTAGCTGTATGGAACAATCTGTTTTATGCATGTCAGGCCCCTAATCCATCCCAGGTTAGGGTAGGACTTTAGATTTCAACAACTGAGAACTGAAGGTAGAGATGAAGTCAAAGGAAAGAAACATGAATCCTCTCACTCGTAAGACTGAAGACGTAGGGACATACTGTAAGCAGTGTGGTAGTGCACTCAAGCTGTCTATGGGGTGTAGTCTTGAGCTTTCGATGATATTCACTAACAATTAGGCAGTGAGTGGAGGACATACTGTATTGTTCAGGTGGTACACAAGAGCTTAATAACATCTCGATTCCTATGTTTTTGGGAGTTATTCTTTGCCACGATCTGCAAAAGGGGTATCCAGTATTTAATGGACCAAAAATGATGACACCACTGTAACTTGTTGAAACCACAATCCCACACATGGTGCATTCCATAGACGTTGACAACACAGCACAGTACACACAATGCTCCCACAGGCATGCTCTGGGACTGTACACAAGAACCGTAGAGATGGTGTCATATGGTGTCGTCATTATGGCAGATGATTGCAAAAGAGAACTGGAATAACCCGCCATACTGTATGGTGTCTAGGAACAATTTATATAATCCATGCTGTTACACTGAATGGTCAGGTTTGTTGAAGAGTTTTTGCTTCTTTTTTTTTTTTTAATCTCAATTTCATAATTACCACCTTGATGTACTGTATATAACAAAAATAATGACAATTTACCATAAGTCTTGAATAGCCTGAGGGATGATATGTTGTGTCATTTGCCTTCAACAAAGATTTAACGTACTGCATTTAAAAGTCAGACAGTTTAGTTTTTACAGCACTCTGCTATTGATGAGCTCCTCACTCATCAGAAAGGACAGAGAGGAAGGGGGGGGGGGGGGGGGCGGGGGTTGAAATAACAGCACATTATACAACACTGCGCACAGAGAGAAAAATAAATTCACTCTTTCAGAAGAGGTTTTATAGTCAGCTTCAGAGAGGACATCAGTGGAGGAAAGCGGGCTCTAAACTCCAGAAGGAAAACACAAGCTCCACGTCATTCTCTCTGCCTTAATTTGGAAACGCGACTGCCTGATGTCTCTGACAGGTCACAGGAGGGGTGGGGGGGTGGGTAGGGGGAACTTTACTGTCATATCTTGACGCCCCCCACCTCCCCACCCCCCAAAAGGAACCCTCCCCACTGCTTTTGTAGCCTTGCCTTGTCCTCTTGAAAAATTGTGACATCCATTCTATAATAATTCCCCCCCTCCCTCATTTCCCTTTGCTCTTGCATTGTGATGCACCAGTTCTGATGTTCCCTCCATGGACATGTCCTTGGTCAGCTTCCAGGGGGAGGGGCTTAGATGGCATGGTTACTGTAGCTGATGTAGGTCTGCTTGGAGGCCAACGCTGTGAATGGAACAGTGAGAGGAAGAAAGAGAGAAAGAGAGAAAGAAAGAAAGAAAGAAAGAAAGAAAGAAAGAAAGAAAGACAGAAATGAAAGAGAGAATAACATGTGGGTGATGTTCAATAAAGCCTAATTTACCCATCTGTCAGGAGGTTAGGGTTAGGGTTAGGGTTAGGCTATTTCATTACCAGCTTAAAACCATGTATGTCCAGTCATTGCAGCCTGGCCTAAAGTGAGGAGGCATTCCTGTTAAAGTATTGATCGAAGCTGTCTGCTCATCACTGGACATACAATACAGTATGTGATGCAACATTACTCATTCAAATGCAAGGCCTCAAGAACTACATGCAGAGATCTGTGATCTCTCTCTGTGCACCAAGCAAAGCATGCAGCAGTGTCACCAAGTTAATAGAAATAGAACTATTAAAGATAATTGATCTGGAAGTTCTAAATAGGATGCTAATCATGGTCATTGATTAACCACTGGAGGACGACGTGGGCGTTGGCTGTGCCCTAGTAGTGAGCCTGACTGATCATTATCATGTCCCTCCCGTCTTTCCATCCACCTGTGGAGAGACAGGTATGTGTTTGTTTGTGTGTGTGTGTGTGTGTGCGCGCGCGTGCGTGCGTGCGTGTGTGTGTGTCTGTCTGTCTGTCTGTCTGTCTGTCTGTCTGTCTGTCTGTCTGTCTGTCTCTGTCTCTGTCTGTGTCTGTGTGTGTTTAAGTGAATGATGGTGTGCATGTGTGTGTGTCTGTCTGTCTGTCTGTCTGTCTGTCTGTGTCTGTGTCTGTGTCTGTGTGTGTTTAAGTGAATGATGGTGTGCGTGTGTTTGTGTGTGTGTGTGTGTCTGTGTGTGTTTAAGTGAATGATGGTGTGCGTGTGTGTATGACAGAGTGTGTCCTCTCTAAATAAAACCGTCATCAGCCCGCTCGCTCTGTGGTTTAATCACCATATCCATCTGCCAATCTTGTCCACAGCAGCCTTCGCTGATTGGGTGAGTCAGAGCGGCTAAATCAGAGCGGGCGACTGCTGACAGCCTGGATGGGGGGCGCAGAGACGAGAGGGGGGGCGCAGAGGGGGGATGGGGGGCGCAGAGACGAGAGGCAAGGGACGCGGAGAGGAGAGGGACCCGCTCTCCATTTCACTCAGAACGCCTCCTACAGCAGCATTGACAAATGAACCTTATTTAAATATTTATGCGCTGTGAGACCCAGATAAAGAATATATGGTCCAGAAAGAATTGGAGCTGGCAGTCCCATCTGTCTTTCCCTCTCCCCACTTATTGTTGTTGTATGTCCCATTACCACAAATTCCTCCGTTTGTCAACGTGAGAAACAAATTACAGGGGAACCCGCAGCTCTCACTTGTCCCCCCCGTTCAGGCAGAGGGGTGACATTTCACCACATCAGCGCCCATCAGGCTGTACCGCGATCATCGGCCATTTACCGTACAACACGCCAACATTGTCTAGCGGAATTAATGTCTGTGGGTCAGGGGTGTGTATATGATGTGAGGACTGTCTGTTACTATTGGAGGTGTTAGTATACCATAGCCAAGGGCAGCCGTGATGTGTTGTGCATAACTGAGGCAGGCATGGGTTCCAAGTGAACATTAGCACAAAGTAACAGGAGAAAAGTGGTCAAACAGAGCAGAGAGGCGAGCTGATGGTCTCTCCGTTACCTGGGTGTCTAAAGTCCCTCACAGGGCTCCCCTCCCTCTCCACAGTCTGACACATAAGCACAAAGAGCAGCTGTTAGTCCCTGGGCCCAGGTCAGTGGGGTCAGAGTTCAAACTGTGGAAACGGGCTAGAATTTGCAGATCACTCGTTGCTGACATCATCTTGTCCATTCCCTTTGACAGGGGTGGATCATGTCCTATGAGGGTCAGTCTGGGATCCAGCTGAGCAATAAAATAGTTGTGGCAGATATATGGCTGCCATCGTAATTCTGAAGTCAACTCACGTTTACCGACAAGAGTTGCACTTTGCTTGCCTGCTCTCCTGACAGGCTGACAGCTATCACAGCGTGTATCAAATGTAGACCAAGTCATTCTATGCTAATTTTCATGTTAATTGACATAATTTAAATGTCATTTGCTAGTTTCAAGGTCATGTAACTAAGACATTCGCTGGAGAAAAACAAGATTTACTTCAGTTAGTCTACACACTGTAACCAAGGTAACAATATGACAGCACATTTTATCCAAGTCACAATTTGCGAGATACCAGACAGATCAGTGCAGACAGAGTCTGCTGTGAGACAATGAGCCCAAATAGCTTGCAAACCACTGAAAAATGTTAACGCAAATGCGCATATCATTAGTTTTTTGGCTGAAAACCACTGTCACGAGACCTTATAGTTACTGTTGGCTGTCACCATGATTATTGTAAACTTTTCATTATTGCAGACTATTTTCCCTGCCATCGAGCCATAACCCAGTAAAACATGTAATATTACTAATTCGCTAATTGTAGACATCAGTCATGACTTTGATTGGTTAACTCAGGTGTATTGCTGCTCAGCTGGAACACAACCCTGCACCCACACGGTCCTAGAAGGGTACGATTGCCCACCTCTGTCCAACCCTTACCCTACGTCAAGGCAATCTATAACTTCCCTCTCTCTCCTTGTCTCCCTGACATTTCCATATCGTGAGTGGACATAAACACTAAAAAGAGACACCTTGACACGTCTTTTATCTTAAGCATTCAGACGAAGTGGTACTAGATGTTCAAATGACAATGATAGAGGGACCTGGTGCCAGTCTCCAGACAGGTTCTCATCCTGTTCCCAACAGGTGATGGGAGTATTTGCTAGTGATATCTTAGACATAGTGACATAGTGACTACCCATAAAGTCTATCGCTGTTTAAAAGATGTATTGGGATAATTAGAGTAACTATTTATTCATCAGAAATGTATGTATCTCTGTTTATGAATACATGTTTTTCTATCACGGCATTTGCTTAATCTATTCAGACCAAGGTAGCAGGTACAGTACTGTAGCAACTAATGTACTGTAGGGAAACATACTGAAATGTTGGATTAGTTCTCCCTGCTGTTAAATCAATAAAAACGCTGGAGGCCGTACAGTTAATAAGCTCAACTCTGTGACACCTGAATCTGAAGCCTTGAAGCATTGATCCAACAAGATTATTCACGCTGCTCTGTTTTGTCCTACTGTAGGAGCCAATGCTTAATGCCACTTGGGTTGGCACAAATAAATGAACTCGCAATTTCCTGCATCCTCAAATAACACCAGCTAATTTCCCAAAGTTGTTGAGGTGTAAAATAAGTGTGGCATCAATTACGCTTACATAAAAGCAAGTTCATTGTTTTTGTGTTGTTTTAGCCAACTACTTTTGACTTGAAATGGCTCACTGGTTTAAAGGGCTAAACTCACAGGGAGTGAGTAGTACAAATAACAACAGTGTCGTTACTATACTACCTCTCTACTCCCTGACCTCTTGACCCCTGACCCAGCGACCTTTGTACTGACCTTGTGTTTCCAGGCTTTCACACAGCTCAGACTTGGCCTCTCCGTTGGGCCTCAGGCCGCCCTTGGGGGTGAACTTGTTGGACATGGTGGCTGCGGTGACCACGGCCTTCAGGCTTCGCTTGCGCTTGGGCACGTTCTGCTCTGGGTGGAAGAGCACCACATAGACCTTGGGCATGTAAAGCATCCCCAGGGACACGGAGGCACTCAGGCTCACAGAGATGGTGAGGGTCGTGGTCTGGATGTACATCTGTTGAGGAGAGAAGACAGATGAAGGGAGAGAGAAACGTTCATGAACCAGGACAGTGATGATCCCGTTCAAGAGGCGTGTCCACAAATATTGTTAATCAATGTCAAAATCCTCCCATGATGTATACAATACTCTTTTATCATGTGACCTTTCCACTATTCACCAGCTTGTGGTTTTATTGTTGCGTTTATTTGTTTGTTTATGACATGTGACTAATACAGGAGCCCTGCAGATGGGTGACTGTAGTACAGATGTCTTGCCCCCAGGTCCCGGCCTGCGGTACGGGGGTAGTGTGTTATCTCTGTGTAACGGCAGCTGGGATTCACAGCTGTGCAGAGTAAACCTAGCTATGGGCAGGGAGGTTAGAACACGGACACTCCTTGCCTGGAGCATCAATACAACGCTCTATGACTGCTTTTCCCTTATAGATTAAATCATATGCTTACTCAGAGTGAAATCATGCCTAATCATATACATTTACATATGTAGGTCATCTTGGATTAGTTGCACTGCAACATAAAAGCAAAATTTGTCCTTGATAAATCCTATGAATGTTAGCATCCTGTGAATGTTAACACAGAACCTTAAGTAACCAAATACATCATTCTTGGTACTGTACATTGATTTCCAGGAGGTTTTCCAATCATTAGAAGTCTTTTAAGCATTGCCTTCAATCCCATCAGTGTAATGTACTGTAGATATTTTTACATTCTTGATAGCATGCTATACTCAGAGTTGCGCATAAGACACTTCACAGCCATATATCGAGTGAAGTCTCAAGCACTGACGTACCACATCCACCCGCAGCCCCCACAATGCGGGGCAGGAGCCCATCATATTCCTTTCCATGCCATCATCTACTCTGAATGGAAAACAGTCAGGCCCGCAACCTGGACCTACAGGCTGTGGTTGAAACATTTGCACAAAGAAACACAAGCCCAAGTAATGTCTCAAGTCCTCTTTTCAATGATCAATCAATAAAAGCTGAAGATAGTATAAGGGTAATTCTCTTGTATAGAATAGGATGATGCTACTGCAAAACTGAGTAGCCTTCTGGTGTATAACCTCTTATTTGAAACACAATTCTGTTTCTTTTTCAGAATAGAGTTGCTGAGCTATTTTCAGGCTGATGAAGGAAGAAGGGAGAGGGGTGTAAATTGGAAACACAGCTCTCAGTCACACATTTGCCTGAGGTTGAGACTGACGTTACAGCCGCAGACACCACGAATGACTGAGTGGTATGGCAAGGGAATTACTAACATACAGGATGAGGTCTTCCGTCATGAGAATGTCAAGAGCTGGGTAGCTCTGTGTGATGGGCAGTGACATTCATTGTTTGTGGAGCTGCTTTCACATAATTAGCCTTTGCACTTTTAATTTTAATTGAGATGCTGGCAGATTTAAATTTCAGCAGCAGTACCAAATATTTTTGCTGTAACAGCATAATTGTACTTTTAATTAATGCTCTTGTGTTGTATCTATGAGGATGAAGAGTTCCTTCATCATACCTAAATGTTTTTTTTTTTTTTTTTTTTTTTTTTTTGGGGGGTAGGGGGGGGGGAGATTTTCCACTGGGCATTTACCAATAAATTGATTTCAGCGTAGGCCTACTGTACAGTACATAAATCAAAGGCATGTTTTTTTGTGACAAGCATTACACATTATTGTAGCCTACATACATTTTGACCCATTTACCTTTTTTTCTGAGCACTACCCATAAGGCAAAAATGCACAAGAACACATACTGTGTGGTTTCCTGATAACCATGACACATGATGATGCATTAAGAATGTTGTTACTGGAACGGTACATATGAGGCTTTTAAAGAAGGGTGCAAAATGAGAGCAATGGGGGGGGCATTGTATTCAATCACACTGCAAAGAGCAAACAGGCATTCCTGGGAGATGGAGGGGGAGTGTGTAATCTCCAGAGAAGATTACATATGGCCTTGGGTGAGTTTGGCACAATATTGCTGCCCCTCTGGAGTACAGAGTGGAGTCACTCCGAGAGGGGGGCCGGGACCCCTGTCGCCTTCTGTCGGCCGAGAAGTGCCCTGACAACACTGATAGGATCGCCAATCTGCCTTGTCGGCACGGCAGGAAAATGGTGCTGGAGCGAGAGAGAGAGAGAGAGAGAGAGGGAGAGAGGGAGTGAGAGAGAGGGAGAGAGAGGGGGAGAGAGGGAGAGAGAGAGAGAGAGAGGGGGAGAGAGGGAGAGAGAGAGAGACAGAGAGAGAGAGAGAGGGAGAGAGAGAGAGAAAGAGAGGAAGAGAGAGAGAGAGAGGGGGAGAGAGAGAGAGACAGAGAGAGAGAGAGAGAGAGAGAGAGAGAGAGAGAGGGAGAGAGAGAGGGAGAGAGAAAAGTGTCTCTAAAGGAGGAGCAGACCTTCCTCTCATAAGTGATTAGGCATCAGATCAGATCTGTGCTCCAGTCAGCTGCTTGTCGTCATCCACAGTCATTTATTCCAGTCTGGCAGACAAGAGGTACATTTGTAGATTAATTGTAGATCAAGCAGTTCATTTTATAGGTCAATATTGGCCAACATGCTGTATGAGTGCCCTATACACTCTACCTCTAATGCAATGAAAGCATTCGCGTAGAGGATGATCAAATTGCTTATGTTCAGACATGCCAGACCTGATCAAACATAATAGAATACTCTCTACAGTGCCCGAACCACTGCCGTCTGTCCCTTCCGAAATCCATCCCTGCCTCTGTGCGTGCAAGCAGGTTCATCACCCAAGAGCCATGCCAGGGACCGTTTAGTAAGATGGGGCCGGTTATTGCCTCATGAAACAGGCCCTCCCTCCACTCCTTTCTACAAGCCAGCACAATTACACACCTGCCAATCTGGAGCCATACCTCTAATGAGATCCTTCCTCTGCATTGTTGCATGTGCCAGAGATTTTCACTGGGCACAAAATATCACCGCCAACAAGCCTCATGCAGCGTCTCCAAATAGCAACATGAAAACAGTAATGCATTAATAAGATTAGCTTTATCCAGGAATTGTCATTTCTGCATTTGTGAATATATTCATTCCAGCCATCCCCCACGTCCTCAGCAACATGTAAGGGGCTGGAGTCATGACTGGATTTTTGATTCTTTATTCCCGTTGGCTTGGGTTTGTTTGCAATGGAAATGTTCCGAGATGTTTGTCATTACTTGCTGTGAATTACAATGGTTGGAAGCCAGCATAAGCTCCCTTTGAAGTCAGCCACACACACACACACATATATATATATATATATATATATATATATATATATATATATATATATATATATATATATATATATACACAGTTAGGTCCGGAAATATTTGGACAGTGACGCAATTTTCATAATTTTGGCTCTGTATGCCACCACAATGGATTTGAAATGAAACAATCGAGATACAATTGAAGGGCAGACTTTCAGCTTTAATTCAAGGGGTTGAACAAAAATGTTGTATGAAACATTTAGGAATTGCAATCATGTTTACAGTCCCCCATTTTCAGCGGCTCAAATGTAATTGGACAAATTAACATAATCATAAATAAAATTTTAATTTTTAATACTTTGTCGAGAATCATTTGCAGGCAATGACTGCCTGAAGTCTGGAACCCATGGACATCACCAAATGCTGGGTTTCCTCCTTTGTGATGCTTTGCCAGGCCTTTACTGCAGCTGTCTTCAGTTGTTGTTTGTTTGTGGGTCTTTCTGCCTTTAGTTTTGTCTTCAGCAAGTGAAATGCATGCTCAATCGGGTTGAAATCAGGTGAATGACTCGGCCATTGCAGAATATTTCACTTATTTGCCTTAAAAAACTCCTGGGTTGCTTTCGCAGTATGTTTTGGGTCATTGTCCATCTGCACTGTGAAGCGCCGTTCAATCAACTTTGCTGAATTTGGCTGAATCTGAGCAGACAGTATATCCCTAAACACTCACATTCATCTGGCTGCTTCTGTCTTCTGTCACATCATCAACAAACGCTAGTGACCCAGTGCCATTGGAAGCCATGCATGCCCATGCCATCACACTGCCTCCACACTGCGTTTTATAGATTATGTGGTATGCTCCGGATCATGAGCAGTTCCAAGCCTTCTCTATACTTCCTACTTTCTTCCCTTCATTCCGGTACCGGTTGATCTTAGTTTCATCTGTCCAAAGAATGCTGTTCCAGAATGGCTTTTTTAGATGTTTTTTTGGCAAAGTCTAATCTGGCCTTTCTATTCTTGAGGCTTATGAATGGTTTGCACCTTGTGGTGAACCCTTTGTATTTGCTCTTGTGAAGTCTTCTCTTTATGGTAGACTTGGATAATGATATGCCTACCTCCTGGAGAGTGTTCTTCACTTGGCTGGATGTTGTGAAGGGGTTTTTGTTTACCATGTGAAGGATCTTGCGATCATCCACCACTGTTGTCTTCTGTGGACGTCCGAGCCTTTTTGTGTTGCCGAGCTCACCAGTGCGTTCTTTTTTTCTTAGAATGTACCAAACTGTTGATTTTGCCACTCCTATTGTTGCCGCTATGCCTCTGATGGATCTTTTTTTGTTTTTGCAGCCTAAGGATGGCCTGTTGCACTTGTATTGAGAACTCCTTTGACCACATGTTGTGCGTTCACAGCAACAGCTTCCAAATGCAAATGCCACACTTGGAATCAACTCAGACCTTTTACTTGCTTAATTGATAAAGAAATAACAAAGGAATAGCCCACACCTGTCCATGAAACAGCTCTTCTCCCTTGAAAAAGAGGGGCTACACATAAATGAGCTGTCATTCCTAAACCCTTCATCCAACCCTCACCCATACCCTCAAATTAAAGCTGAGAGGCTGCACTTTAAGCCCATATTCATTACATAACTGTAATAAACTAAAATAACAAAAACTGTGTCAGTCCAAATATATATGGACTTAACTGTATATATATATATATATATATGTGTGTGTGTGTGTGTGTGTGTGTGTGTGTGTGTGTGTGTGTGTGTGTGCGATATACAGAAGGAATACATTTTAAGGCTGTTTTGTGCTTTCATAAGCATCTGCTTCTGTTGTTCAGAACAGAGAGTTAGTCTACTCGTCACTGCTTCCCGTCTATTTCAAACTTTCATAGAAGTACAGAAGCTACTGGGCAACCGCTGAACAACATAAGTTATCCCTCCTGTTGTTGCCTCATTATGTGTTATACCTTGTGCATGGCCAGAGAGATGGAATAAGTCATGCCCAGCCTCACGGTCTCCCTTGCATGGACGTCAAATGTCCCATAATTGGCAGAGCATAATTGTCATGCATGATGAGCCCTGTCCTGACAACGCTGCCAATCAGCTGCCTTGTCCTCTTTATCAAATACACAGAGAGCTTGGTTCAGAGCCACCCTCCTTTCAGCTGGGAGACAAAACCACAATTAACAGAGTCCTATCGCTACCTGCCAGTCTGCCGCCACCCACCACCAACTGTGCCGACGGTACTCCTGCTGCCAATCAACCACAAGTGTCTTAAGCCCGCCAGCTTTCGCTCGTCTCCCAAGGCATTCCCTCTGTCATTATCGTCTGTCTTGTTGTGAAATGAAACCCCCCCAAAACATTAACCCATGACCTCAGGTGGTTAGATAGGAGCTAGTTGTAGGCGACACACTGCTCATACTGTAAATGTACCCTTACAGCTGAAATTCATTTTAAAAACACTCGTTCATGCACCGTACATGCTTAGCAGGAGAGAGAACCACCGCAACCAACATTTACTCAGTGAATTTCACTTGCCTCGAGGCAACACGCTGTCCACAAGCTTTTGCCAGGAGCAGTAGTTTATTTTCTCCTTAAAAAATCAAAATGGTGTGCGCTGATGAATTAAGACAGAGCACTGTGAACCTCGCAACTTGACATTGTAATTACAACCACATCATGCAAGACATGTTGCCAACCTCCAATCAGATTGCAGGTCTGACTCCAGTACATCAAAGCTCCTGTGCTCAGGCAATACTAAGCCTTAGGGTATGTTTTTCATAGAGTGAGTGCCAATTATGTGTTGTTTAAAGTAACCTGGCTGTCTTAATTATTTGCTTTCAGCACACACTGTAGCTGCTGATAGCTACTGCACAATATGTGGCTTTCAATGGTTTTGTTGTTGTCTCCGGTTATGGTATGAACTACAGTGTACACAGTAACCAAACAGCCTTGAGTATTGTATCACCGTGGCTACAGTTTGAGCGGTGACATAACAAAGGGCAAACATGTGTACTTCAGTTTCCCACACCGGTGTCATGAACTCAACAGTTTTCCTCCTGTCTCGGATTGCATGCTGTTTTCTTCTGTTTCTGTTGCGCTGAGGGTATCTGCTTTGGGAAAGACGTGGCATTTCACCACTAACATTACAGTGCGTGTTCACATGAAGCACACAGGGAGGAGATAGAGAGAGAGAGAGAGAGAGGCTGAATAACAAAGACATGGATACACCTAACATATGACTCACATCTCCCTCACGGATCCTGGGTCAAATGTAATTTCTTATAACCAGGTAATTGACCATAAACTACAGAGGGTGATGGAAAATTACATAAAAGAAAAGCAATGACATTTACAAGGACTAAGGATCTTATCTTTGTAGGCAAATTTCTGAAATGGGTCCCCTCATCTCTTGCCAGAGTGGAAGGGAATGAAGCCTTTGCAGCCAGATTAAATGTAATGAGAAATGACATACTGTAAGAATCCCATCATATTATTTCCAACACAATATGTTTTTGGCCCTTAAAGGCATAACAAGTTCAACATCCATTTGTTTATAGCTTAGAAAGTCACCGAGTGTGTCTGTAATAATTTGTGTTGTTGATAACTTGTTATTGGTAGCTGCTCCACATGTGAAGAGCATCTGCTATGTGGCACGCATCTCTCATCTATTTCTTTGTGCATGAGAGTGTGATGATAGACTACTTGGCATTCCCTCCCAATGAAGCTGAATCAAACGCATACAGGGAAACACAATCAAAGAAAACGAATCCAAACAAACTTGAGGTGAAATGAATTATCCACACAAGTCAGCTCTCAAAGCCTGGTAATCCCCTGAGTGGAGCAGAAAGCACATCTTCTCACATGATGAATAGCTGAAGCGTCCACAAACACAAGAGACTGATGTTATACAACAAGATCAATTTGAGTGGGCCATTTTCCTCACAATGAACCATAGTGCAAATGTAACTCCAAATGGAAAAACTGTCAGCCAATTTTTTGTATACACCAGTGAATTTAATTGGTTTGTTCTTCACAGTGCACACCATTCACACACAATTTAAGGAATTGTTGTGGGTTCAATTGGCCAACTTTAGACCATACTGTACTTCAAAACAGGAGGGAGTTTATGAGTAAGGAACGATTGTCAAGGATGACAATCTTTACAGCATAGTTTGAACCATGTTCAAGATCTTATAAAACGAAATGAAATGAAAAAATAAATTATCTTTTCATGAACGATACAGTAACAATATGTACTTCGATGACTATGAAAGAATGTTTTACTTATAGAGTAATTGACAAGAATGACATGACCAGTGTTTGGGAGGAAAAATGTACTTTCCACACTTAAAATATGAATATCCCAAGTCAGGTTTAGGCTATGTATTTTCTAAATAAACATACCTTTTCTTAAAAAAGAGTGATGTTTTTTTTAGCAAAGCCTGTTTGATATGGTTAATTATAGATGAGAGAGCAGGTTCAAGATAAGGGGGAATCAACTGGGCCAGTATGAGATGATTCAAGTTCTAACCCTAACCCTAACCATTTTTTTCAAAATGAGTGAAATGGCTAAAACGTACCTTTTCTGTTGACTGTGAGGTCCCAAAGAAGATGGGAATGAAGGCGAGCCAAACGATGCAGGTGGTATACATGGTGAAGCCGATGGGCTTTGCCTCGTTGAAGGTCTCTGGCACCCCTCTGGTCTTGATGGCATACACTGTGCAGGTGACCATGAGCAGCATGCTGAAGCCCAGCAGGCAGATCAGAGACAGGTCTGAGATGTCACACTTGAGCACACCACGGGCCATGTCTGGATTGGCTGTGCGCTGGTCCTCGTAGTCGATGATGGCTTGGGATGGGTCCACACCGAACCAGATGCACACCCCAAGAAGCTGCACTGAGATCAGACTGAAGGTGATGACCAGCTGAGATGCTGGAGAGATGAAACGCGGGGCACTGACAGACTTCTTGCCCTGCTCGAAGATCCGGTAGATACGGTTGGTCTTGGTGAGCAGTGCTGCATAGCTAATGCTCATTCCTAAGCCCAGGAAGATCCGGCGGAGGGAGCAGATCCCCACGTCGGGGGCGGAGATCATGAGGAATGTAGTAGCGTAGCACAGAAAGATACCTGTAAGCAGCACATAGCTGAGTTCACGGCCTGACGCCTTGACGATAGGAGTGTCGTTGTAGCGGATAAAGGTGGCGACAACAAACATGGTGGCCATGATACCAAAGACGGCGATGAGGACGGGGATGACTGCCCAGGGAGAACTCCACTCCAGCTTGACAATGGGGATGGGCTGGCATTCTGTGTGGTTCTCATTGGGCCTCAAATCAAAGCGGCACATTTTACAGGAGTAGGTGTCAGCCTGGTACTGGAAGCCATCACAGCGTTCGCAGAGCCAGCAGCACGGGATGCCCTTCACCGACTTCTTCTTTTCACCAGGGCGGCAGGGCTGGCTGCAGATCGAGGAGGGCACCTGGCGAGTTCCCCCAGGCCACCGCATCTCCTTAGTCTGGCAGGGAAGACAGGATGGAGAGGACTTTACATTCAAAAAAGGGTTTAAAAATGGTGTGTAACTAGTTAAGAAACTATGAATTATTTGTTTACAAATCCTTTATAAGCTATTAGAAAGGATAGTTTATAATAGTTGTAAGCCTTTGTTGTAAGTCGCTTTGGATAAAGGCATCTGCTAAATGCCATAAATGTAAATGTAACTGTAAATGTATTAACAAGCAGATATAAATCATTATTTAAGACTGCAGTTTGACAGCCATTTGGTGCTTGCTAAATACTATAGTGCATTTAAATTTAGGGGCACAGTTATTCATGCTTTCTAAATGCTTGTTAATGGTTTATAAATGATTTATAAACAAATAATCAATAGTTTATAAACTAGATATAAAGTAAAGCATTTATAAACCCTTTATAAAGGGCACCTTAATGTTAAATGTTACCATTTTATTTAGCATTGCATTAGTCAGTTCAGATTATATACTATCTATGTATGTACAATATACTATTGCATGTTGTATGTTGTATGTGTATGTGTCTTTAAGCTACTTGGAACCTGAATTTCCCCTAGGGATAAATAACGTTTCTATAAAGTTTCTATCTATGTATGTCCATACAGTACCATTCAATCTTCCCCCATGTATTATTATAATTATTTTACAGTACTTAAGCTATTGCTGATTTATCACAATCCAAAGTTGTTTTGCTAAACGTAGAAACAGTCATAAATGTGTAGTACGCACTGTTTGTTTTTTCCTTGAATAATTGGAATTGGATAAGCTATCTGGAATAACATTTTTTTTAACACAAAAAAAGTTTATCTTAACTGTGCAGTGTATGAATAAAACAAAGTCATTACCACCAATCACAATGTCTGGCCACAACTATCTTGTTTATGTTCTGGCATATTAAAAAGACCTTTGCATATGCATGAGGCCACAATTCAATTAACTTTTAGTGGATTTGAATGAATTCAAACACACTCAGAAGCAAATACAAGGGAATTGTGGGATCAAAGGCGGCATTTGTTTTGAAGATGATGTATACTATTTAACACGACTACACAATCTTTCAGTCAAGAAGTCATTGCTTTAAAAGTTGTTCTTATCTTAAAAGAAGAGAAAAGCATTGTTCATAGAGTATAACTTAATTGAAACTGCCTAGCTCTGCTCTTACTTAAAGGCCCATGCCAGCCAGCCAAAAGAATACCCCAAAAATGGAAGCATCGAGTGGTGATGCTACTCATTCACAGGGCTATTTGGGAAAGTAACGGCAGAAATAGCTAGGAGCAATTCTCAATCAAATTTGTCGAAATTTGTCGGTTGTTTGACTCTGTTGCAAAAAAGCCAGTGAAGGGGGTTTGGAGGGTTATACATTTACAGATACAGATGTAACCTTTAAAATGCACTTATTTTTCACCCTAACTGAAGAAGAACAAGCTAATTTGGTACGATAGTAATTCTAACATAACTAAATGCCACATCCCAATGGTGTCTTATTGCCATTGAGTTTGTTATTATTATAAGTTTCAGATGCCTACGGTTAACTGAGATGGTAGTATCAGCCAAGTAAACAATGTTTGAATGGCAACAAGGTTGTTTTACTTTTCCAGCAAACACCATGCCTTGAAACCACATCATGTAAAAGAGACCGGGGGCAATTTTTAAAAATGTTTGCAATTAACTTTACCACTCAGAGACCACTCAATCTAGACCAGTAATTTGTTGATATCAGAAACTTGCATTTGAATTTGTCATTATTATAAGTTTCAGATGCCTACGGTTAACTGAGATGGTAGTATCAGCCAAGTAAACAATGTTTGAATGCCAACAAGGTTGTTTTACTTTTACAGCATACACCATGCCTTGAAACCACATTGTGTAGGGGAGACCGGGGGCAATTTTAAAAAAAATTTGCAATTAACTTTACAACTCAGAGACCACACAATCTAGACCAGTAATTTGTTGATATCAGAAACTTACATCTGTTCAATGTGGTAAATGTATCTGTATCCTTTTCTCTCTACCTGTACTTTCACTAGCCCAAAACAAATTAACACTGTCAATTCTCTTCTAAAAACTCGTGGAATATAGCCTTACATCTAAATGGAGATGGTCTGTCCAACGGCCTATGATCTTGTACTCTGTGTTGTTGTTCTTGATCTGGTACTGGTAGATCTCATAGCGACCAGGAGCATCTCCGTTCACATTGAACACCACTGGAGTTCCTGCAATTCCTGCAGAAGAGGGAAAGAGAACAAATAAGTTAATGCAGTCCATCTACCACATCCTCTGCAGACCATTTCGTACTACAACATAACTGAGAGAGATCTTCACTAGTTGAAATATTTGGCTGAAATATTTTCCTAATAAACTACACATTTTGGGAGCAGAAACCAGTATGTAGAACTAGCTAATTTTCAGCAATCGTCACGTCGACCTAGCACCTGGGCTTTTGTTTTGGATGTGCGCAGACTACGTTTATCTCTCAACTACAGTATAAGACCATAAAAAGTATGTATGTAGGCTTGTTTTACCATTCATAATGTTGCCAATTTGTTAATATTACACTTTACTTTTTGGTGTCACTCATGCACTATGTGAATGAGGTTACTTCAGGGCTTGGATACTCTTACTAGGCTGTTAATAAGTGGAATAAAATGGAAGCTGACAGCCATGAGGGACGTCCCTTAGGACAGGACCAGATCTGCTGTCTGTGCCCATTCTCATATAATTTCGCACTCTTTCATTTTGCTTGTTGCCTTGTCACACGTTGGCCCCAAAGCCCTCTCAGAGCGTGAGCTAATGACAGCATGGGACCTGATCACCACATTGAGGTCCCTCCCCCCACCTGCCCCTCTGTGTTTGCCTGGTCCCAAGCCAGCCCACAAACCCCTCTCTCCAACTTCTGAATGTGTTACGAATGAGGGGTGTGGGGGTTGTGAGATTTACTATCGGGAAACAATTGTGGAGAACCACAGCTGCCCTGTATTAGTTTGGCTAGACATGAGGGAGAAGGCCAGAGATAGTTAGTGACTCTCTCTCTCTCTCTCTCTGCCTCTTTCTCTTCCCACCACTGCACAACACATTCCCTTGAGCTCTTTGAAATATGGTGGTTGCTCACTTTGGCGGCACTTGACATCCCACACTTTAGCACTTCAAAGAAATACACATACGTAGGTGTGCTTGCAAGTTAGTTCTCAGATCTCGGCTATGAGGGTTAGTGTGTGAGTGTTAGCAACCTTTGAAGGCTGAAGCATTGAACCACGAACAAAGGGGGATTCAAAATACAAGATGCTTCATTTTAATGCTGACTTATTATAAAATCGAATAGGCTATAAGAGGATATTCTTTATTTGTATGTCTCTTCAGAACCTCTTCAGAAGTAGCAATCAAAATGTTTTGTTTTTCAAATAAATCGAACTAGTTTTGCACGCAGGCTCCGGGTTTGGCGGTGTTTAGTCATTGTGGGTCAGTGGTTTATTTGTAACCAATCAGGAGATGCCAGAACGCAACGTGAGCACAAGAGAGGGGTTCACCTGAGGGGGTCAAAGGAATGCATGAGAAAAGTGTCCTTTAAACAAAACATGGTCGAAAAACTAAATAGTGCTATCACGAGTGGCGTTTTCAGCTAAACCTATGGTAGGCCTATTACAGAATCATTGGTGCAAAAATTCATAATGCTAATTTGATTTGAGGGCCTGGGAGTCCTCTCCCAGGAAAATTTGGTGTTTTGTAAAGCGCATTTCATACAATTCTACAGCAACATTTTTAAGCAGCATTTCACTTGATACCCAGCCACAACACTGGGGAGAAAATCCTGCTATCCTGCATCAATTTAATGCCATGTATGAAGGGCACATATTGTATTTAACTTGGAGAGAGTCAGTGTTCAATGAGAATCATTGTTTCAATGTGCTTCATTGAGCAAGCATAGGCACTTTCTAAAAGTAACCTACTACTCATTGATTATTTTACTTAGGCTACACAGGACACAGGGCATACCCATGAATTGCTTCAGTGAAGGCTGCGAAAACTATTCTATGAAAGGAATTATAATTAAATAAGTAGCCCAGGCATACAGAACTGAAAGGAATTTTCCAAAACGATATTCGTATGCCTATATTCACCAAATGTTTCGCAGCTGCCATACCCTGCCTTACCCAATGATGCCTGACTATCCATGTTGGACAGCATTACGGTGTGGACAAATTCAAAGCATTTTAAGACTCACATTAAAAACACACACACTGTACAGTACACGCCCGCATTCCAAATGTATTGAACAGTCTTGTCTTTACACCAGTCTTATATTGAAATTATAATAAATGGTAATATCTTTCAACGCGCTGGGCTTTGGCATACAGAGAGGACAGCAAAAGGAGCTTAATGGCAGAATTCACAGTGTTGAATTCTGAAGTGTTCGATATTGAAATTGTATAAATTGCAATTTGCATGACCCGACCCTTGACTGTATTAAAAAAACACATAACCCTCCCCTGACTGAAATTGAAGACACATAACCCTCTCCCAAATCCCTCCATGTACCCTCCACCATAAATAACGATCGGTCCCTAAACTACGTACAGATAAATAACAGGTAGCAAGTACAGAGACACGTAATGTAAAGTATTACCCAACCATGTTAATCATTACTAATAAGATGAGACACTTATGTGCGCTCTGTATACTCATCTGAGATAACAATGTCTGTGAATGTGTAGCCTATTCAAAGAATAGGTTCTTGTGGGAAATGTCTATATCCATGAGGGTTTAGAGAGAAAATGGTGCCAGAACTGAGCTTGAGACTTTTAAGACCCAGATCAAAGACAAGACTGACACAATCAATATTCTCAGTTTGCAAACTTAGGCTGTTATCTGTGGTGAGATATGAGAATGCCTTTGCAGGCAGCCTCCACTGTGGATTTCACAAGAATAAAAAAAAAAAAAAAAAAAAAACATTTGTAGGAGTCGCTTTCTATATCATTTTGATGAAGTGGTGTGCAAGGAATTGAAAAGATATGAGTTTGAATTAGAAAGGTTTATACCCCTCTCTCTCCGAGAAAAATGACAACCTTTAGAACTCATTCATTAGGGCATGGGAAAATAGGCCTACATTGGCACACCTTACCTCTTTAAAAGGCTTACAAGGGTGTTGGATGAATCTAAGGGTATTTTACCGTCAACTCTCTCCATGTCGTTTTGTGTTTTGAAAAGATTGAATGGCTTTAAAGGCCTGTGGCTTTGTGCCTTGAAGCAATTGTACTGTAGGAAAGACGAGTCCATCTCCATTATCTCTGAAGTTACTGCTTTACTTTAGTTTTGTCACTGTCAAAGCCCACACTTAATGAAAGTGTGAAAACTAGTGTTCTATGGCACCAGTGTTCTATTGTAAAGCAGCAGTATTGGCTCAGAAGAGGGGTCAGAAAATCTATAAAGTAAGAACTAAAGGTCACAGATGTAACCCAGCGTCTCTGAAGGAGATGTGGGAAACCGCTCACTATGGGACACGCACTCTTGTGTTCTTTTTGCTGAAGACCTGGTGTCACCTGTCACCTGTACCAGGTGTGATTGGGTTCTTCAGCGAAGTGTCCCACAGTGAGGGTTCAAGCAGAGTCGACGGAAAGAGAACACATCATACTCACCCAAACAATACATAATCCAAACAATACATTCCACAGCACTATTGATATGCTCTTTTGCTCTTTGAAAGTTATTGTGAGTAGTTTTTAAATTGAGAAACCCCTGTAACTCTTTGATTATTCATTTTACAGATGCTTATACTAATGTATTCATGATTATCCTTCTTATACTGTAAATGTTTATGAAAAATGCCTATATGAACACCACGTTTAGGTAGGCCTATATGAACACCACGTATCAATAGTCATTCAATGTGTATTGATGTAAGTTACTATTTATGTTGCCATCACTTTCCATTCAATAGTATGTCCTTAAGTTGGGTGCACTGTGTACACAGTGCATATTCTGTATTGAACAGAATCAGAAAGGTTGACTGCAAAATGAATAAATGCATGGTTGCGATGCAGGATGTCTCCTAGGGAATTATTCACAGAATATTCTACATCTGTGCCATAAATATTAAATTATTCTACCATCAGTTTGTACATGCTATCAGGAATGTGTGAACAGTGTCTGAATACACTTAACATGCGTGCAATGTGGCCTACCCTGAGCTCTCACCCTGAGCTGAATGTAAACCACTAATTCAAAACAACGTCCCAGAGTCAATCAGGCATCCCCAAGGAAAAACAGAGTAAAATCTTGTTCAAGCTTTAGCTGGCTGTAAGACACCAGAGCTCTTTGCATCACCTCAGGGTGTTCTGTCCTCTTACAAAGAACATGTCGCATCTGCGCCATTAACCAACAGTGTAGCAATAACAAAGGGAGACTACATTGTCAGTGATAAAAAAAAGGATGATAGTCATCGAGGGTTATTTTGGAGATAGTAGGTGTTCTTAGAAGCATGGATGAGTCAATGGTTTTCTGAATGAATGTCTGAGTAATCACATCTGCACCATCTCCATTCACAGTGCCATGCGATTTGTCATAAAGAGTTGCATTGTCAGTCTTATTTCAGGGCTAGGCCTGATGATGGAGGGTTCTAGGTGTAACTGGCCTCGTTGTCTTAATGCATCCAGAGCCCAAAAATCTAGCTTACGCAAATAATGCAGTGCCCTGCGTAAGCAATGGGTAGTGGGAATGTGAAGCATGTTTTCTTCTTTTAGCTCCACACTCCAAAAGTTTGGAACAAACATTACCATGAGGTTAAAGTAGAGATTCTCTTGCTTTTATTTGATAGTATTTGTATACATATATTGGTTTCGCCATTCAGAAATTACAACACTTTTTATGCAGAGTCCCCTTGTTTCAGGGTACCCAAAAGTAACGGGACAATTGGCTTGACAAGGTGTTTCAAAAAGCTGAGAATCAAAGATTTCAAGTGCAAACTTTTAGAGTGTAGAGCGTGAAGAAGAAAAAATGCTTCGCTGTCCATTACTTGCGCGGGGCACCGTATGTAAATCCGTAACACTTCCACTAAACATCCTCATCCTCACCAACTCTGCCTGAGCAAATGCAACCAAGCCAACAATGAAAGTTAAAACAACTACACATTAGCTTCCTTTTGTTTCCCTGTAAATTCTGAAGGAGACTTTGAAAGCACAGAACTTCGCTGGTGATCCACGCTGTAATTTACAGCCACTCTTGCATGCTGAGCCTTTCCTTGTTATTAGTCATCCAGTTGAGCAGAGCTAAGGGCCGATGCTGGGGCTGATTGTCCTGTCAGCATTTCCCACTCATCTCTTTGTGACACTGAACTCAGAAAAGGGCGCTCCATTGTGTTCCAAGCAGTATTTTACCCTCCCCTTGCTGTTTGTCATGGCACATAATTTTGTTAGTTGCTTGGTAGGGAGGAAGGCATTTGCAGTTTATGCTTCTGTACTCTGTTATTAAACTTTCATACGCAGACAGTTGCAACAATTAACAGTCCTTACAATGACAGAGTTTATGCGCCGGGTTCCTGTCCTTTGAATGCGGCTATTCTCTATGCTGAGGGAAAATATCCATGTTTCGAAAGAACACAGAGAGAGACAAACATTGTTTTGTGAGATTTACCAACAATTCTTATTTAGCCTAATATTGTAAACAAAACTAACATATGCTTTTATGTTGTTTGATGCACACATTACACACCACAGGGAGAGCAGAGCATGCCAGGCTTCTAGAACAGGAGAACGTACTGTGCAACATCAATAAGTACCTTACATCAATACGTGCTGTATCAACCTCATCAACAATATCAGGAGTGTCCTCTTTCCTTTAGTCAGCATGGGTGCTCAGAGATAGTTCCCAGAATACTGGGATCATGTCAACACTTCCTGTTGTTTTGGTAAAAGCCTTTTAGATTTTCAATTCTAATGTTCTGTAAGACTCTTCAAAGCAGTACATCCTTCCAGTAATGTGTTTGTGGCATCGATTTTTAAGGCCATCTTAGGTTTAACTCTGATACTGTCAGTTTTACTACTAAGAAGTCTTCCAGTAATGGAAGGCCCTGAATAAAAGACTTGCAACCTTTTTCCAGGTTGGCGACTCACTGAATTGGAGACAGCAGAGGAAGAAAGGGGATATAAATTATGCACCATGTCAACGGTTGTGCCTCTTCTGAGTTTCGAAAATTGTACCCATTGTTTCATTCGTGTGACACTGTATGCAATGTAGTTGAGTTACTGACTGACCCTTCAATATTAAAGCCACCACTCAGCCCAATCCAGCTCAACGCTACAATTCCAAATAAGGTGCATGAAGTTATCACTCAAAATTGCCATTGACAATTACAGTACAACAATGTCATCCAAATATACATTTACTCTGTATCTTTTCATGAAGTTTAAGACAGACAAATGAGGAGTGACCTGGATATATGGTCATTTCCCAGACCTGTATCCTAATCTAAACGTGCAAATATTATCTATTATTTTTCGTCATATTATCAGACGTAATTCTCATAGCTATTGATACAAACGGAAGAATCCTATTCGTCACATTATATATAAGACTTAATCATCAAAGTCATGACACAAAAATAAAGGATGGTAGGTTGGAGGCCGGAATACCGAAGGGCGTATAACCAAGACTTGCAACCCGAACTTCGCAGGTTGGAATCTGCCTTGGGACAATTTTGACAAAAGTGTTTTTAATTGTTTTCTTTGCTAACTGTTGTTGCTTATGTTTGCTAATACCTTACCCTGACAACTTACACTTACCCTAACCACTTTGAAGCTATTCCCAACCCTAACACCAACCATAACCCTAACCCTTACCTCAACCACCCGAAAAATAAAAAGAGCTGGTGATTCAGGTGAGGATATATACTTGTTTATTTCGTGCAATTTGCTAAATGGTGCAATATTGATCATACTGTTAGAAATCCCCTACTGTACCTATGATGCTGTTGCTTTCAGATTAGTCTCCGTTTAGAGCAATAAAATATTAACACTCCCCTGTTAAGCATAACAGAGAGAGATTCAACAAAAACACAGACGTGAGGAACAGCCACAGCATACGGTATGTTAATATACCCTATTATGAGCCTTGCAGGTCAATCACAGCGTAGATTAAGTCGTTCTCATGTGTGCAGTGACACTGTAATTGCTTAGTAATTGTATTAGGTAGTTTTTGTTATTAGTAATTACAAGTAATATATGGAAGTGTTATTATAACACAGGTGAAATGTTATTACATAAGTGAATTAAGGAGCAATCGATTCTTCACTTGTAATAACCCAAAGTTCAATTGCCAGATGCCAGAGGAGCATTACTATGTTACTTACTACATTACTTTGCAATAATACTTTACTATTACCACATCATTACTAAGCAGACATAAGAGCAATTCAGTGTACATAAAATGTACTGTACAGTGTACAGTAAATAATCACACTCCCAAGCTTAACAGGGAATGTGGTTCTTTGGAGGTAGTGATTGTGATGTTCCTACGCAGATACACCACCTGATAGTTCTGCCCTTTGTGTAATATAATAATAATAATAATAATAATAATAATAATAATAATAATAATAATATAGCAGGGGACCATATATACTGTGTATAACATAAGGAGCAGTGCACCTTTATAGGAGGTTAATAAGAGCCCTGTGTGTGTGTGTGTGTGTGTGTGTGTGTGTGTGTGTGTGTGTGTGTGTGTGTGTGTGTGTGTGTGTGTGTGTGTGTGTGTGTCTGCAAACACAAAGCAAAATGAAAGAAAATGAAAATGAAACCTTTGAGATATTTCACCACAACTCAAGTATACGGTATCTTTTCCCAAAAACAATGTACCTACCATCACTGCAGCACAACCAGTTGTGTGAATCTTGTTCCAGTTCTGTTCTATTACTGGAGTATACCACCTCTTCAAATGTTGCTCTGACAACTTGGGTTTCTATTCTAATGCATATGAGCTCTCAGGACTAAGGGAGAATAAGCTTGCGATATCTGTTTGTTCCCATGCAAAACAGCTGGCTTTTGCTTTCATGTTTTCTTCAGGCATTTTTCATGCTGCTCTCTGGACAAATCTGGGATCTTTCTGCCAGCTGCAAAAGCCATAGTGTTTTTTGCTTTACTCTTTGTTCGGAAAATAATTACACTTCAAGACATTGCATTCAAGCAAAACAGCAATGCATGGGTTTAAGAGTCTGTTCCAATTGATAAAACAGCTTTACAAATCTATGTTGGTGCTTTACCTTCCAGAACAAAAGAAAAGCTTCCATACTACTAGCATAGTACCTTAGAATGCCTCTATCGCGCGGGCGTGTGTGTGTGTGTGTGTGTGTGTGAATGTGTGTGTGTGTGTGTGTGTGTGTGTGTGTGTGTGTGTGAGTGTGTGTGTGTGTGTGTGTCTGTGTGTGTGTGTGAATGTGTGTGTGTGTGTGTGTGAGAGTGAATGTGTATGTGAGAGTGAATGTGTATGTGTGTGTGTGAGTGGGTGTTTGTGTTTGTGTGTGTGTGTGTGTGTGAGTGGGTGTTTGTGTGTGTGTGTGTGTGTGCCAAGACATACCTGTGAAGTTGACATTGCGAATGAACTTGAGCAGCAAGGTTCCATTAATGGATTCCATCTTGGAGCAGAGGCCCACTTTGCCAGGACAGAGCTCTTTATGCATGTTGTGCAGGGCGTGAGCCATGGCATAGACAGCATCAATCACAAACTGGACTTTCCCCTCCTGCTCGTAGGATGAGTCTTTTCCGATCCGCTCGTGGTCTAAAGGGACACAGGGACAGAGGCTTCTGTTAAATACATCAGACAACGTAACCCTTACGTCAAACTAGCTGACTCATACAGTACAGAATATAACACTGTCTCACCAGACTTTACACAAAGTGTGTATCGAGACAGTCAACATAATGTTTGTAGAAAAAAAAGGGGCCGATCTTGGATTGGCTGAGCCTGTGCCACAATCAACCAACATGAGCGTGTAAGGGCTTGGCAATAATAACAAGAACTGTGAAATCAAGCAAATGATAGCCCTTTTAGAGTGTTCTGATTGCTTTATTGTGAATCGACCCTTCTTCCCTATATTTAATTTAGCTTGGCATCAACACATGTCGCCAATGACATGCTATTTGCTATTATCAATCAGAGAAATCCTTTTATGGTAAATGCGGCTGGACACGATAATAAGGCTTTCATATTTCCTTTCCTATAGTGGTCCAATGATTGGAGGCGAGGGCCCCTTAGAGGCACTCAACGAGGCTCATTTGGTGAACGCACAGCCAGAGCTCAACCGTTGTCACTGCACCCAGCAACTCTTATCTCAACTGGTGGCCTTTGTCGGTGATGCTGCTCATACTGCAGTGCCTCAATGGTCCTCCTCTGTGGCTGTGGTCCTCCTCTATGGCTCAGTTGGTAGAGCATGGCGCTAAGAATGCTTAGGTTGTAGGTTTGATTCCTGCTGGGACCATAGATACTGAAAAACGTGTGCACTCACTGCGACGTAAGTCGCTTTGGATAAAAGCGCCAACGCATATAATAATATGTGACCCTGATGTGTGCAATTTAAATCATAGATCCTTTGAGGCTAACCGTCATCTTTATTTTTGGAAAGATTAATCCGATAAGAAAGCATAGAGGACTGGCAGGTCTTGTTTATCTGATTCCCTGTTCGTAGCAACACAGCCGCAGCAGACCCCAGCTCCCTTAATCAAGGCCAGAGAGTGTGATAGAGTAGTCAAGAAGGACTCAAAGACAGAGCAAGACAGGCATAATCATTCTCCAGTATTAATGTAATAAGTTATGACAGGTATATATTAATCATAGCCAGAGTTGTTCTAACGCTTTAAAAATGTGTTATTCACCAAGCAAGGTTTCAATTAACATCGTGGTCCTTCAATTAGTTGCTACCTTGTCAGATAGCCTGCATGGAGAGAGTGACAGTGGGAGACTGGGCTATGCTTAGGGAGGGGCTCAAGGGAGGAAAGAAACACAACCAGTCAAGGTCGGAAATTGGACCTCACTGCTCCATAACATCTGAATTAGTATGTAATAAAAAAAAAACTATCCTGAAGTGTTTTCAGTTGTTCAGAGTTATGTTTAGTTATTTTTAGTTTTCAAACATTTTATTTTCTTAACCCATCTAATGATTAATTGGCATATGTTGTACAGCGTAAATATATTGCTAGCTAGTCTTGGATGATAGCCAGAGATAAGTTACAGGAGAGAACGGTGTGGCAGAAGTAACAGAACCTGATTGCTCCTGGTGCATGACAAGGACAGCTCATGAATAGTAATTGAAAATGATAAGAAATCTCCTACTACATTCCCATTAAAGTGCGATGAGGAAATTATGGTTAATATAACAATTATCTAACCCATTTTAGTCTGACTAATATTGTGGAAAAATATTGTGGTTACGCAACATTTTGATGTCGACACATGGCTCATTTTCATACATTTTACACCTATAGCATTGATTACTCAAATCGACACATATGAGGAATTATGACTGACAGCACATTTGTTTAAAGAAACAAGCATTACAAACCGGAAACATGCAAATAAGACCGCCCCACTGGCAGATACAAAAGTAACGTTGTGGTGGTTTTCTCTGTGTATTTAATTTCAACTCACTTAACTTAGGAATGAAATTACAGTTGCTAACAGTAGAGGACATATTATATAAGTTGTTTATCATAAAATATTGCGGTGCCAGCTCTATCAATCTCTGAGTAAATAGGAAAACAACTTTCATCACGGCTTTCATCAAGTTACTTTCATCACGGCTCTCTCTTCTACCATTATTGAATTTACACATACATTAAAGTCCATAACAAAATTACTTATAACTGCACAGTAACGATGTGATTATAGAACAAAATAGAACACAGGGTTCTGTCTCTATTGCATGTTGGTCTATACAGTGCATTCGGAAAGTATTCAGACCCCTTCATTTTTTCCACATTTTGTTGTGGTACAGCCTTATTCTAACACGGATTAAATTATTTTTTTTCCTCATCAATCTACACACAATACCTCATAATGACAAGGCCAAAACAAGGCCATGTTTTTAGAAATGTTTGCTAATTTTTTTAATTATTTTTTTGTACCCTTCCCCAGATCTGTGCCTCGACACAATCACTGTCAACTGTGGGACCTTATTTCAACAGGTGTGTGCTGTTCCAAATCATGTCCAATCAATTGAATTTACCACAGGTGGACTCCAATCAAGTCATAGAAACATCTCAAGGATGATCAATGGAAACAGGATGCACCTGAGCTCAATTTCGAGTGTCATAGAAAAGGGTCTGAATGTGATATTTCAGTTTTTTATTTTTAATAAATTAGCAAACATTTCTAAAAACCTGTTTTCACTTTGTCATTATGGGCTATTGTGTGTAGACTGATGAGGAGAAAAAAAAATTGAATCCATTTTAGAATAAATCTGTAACACAACAAAATGTGGAAAAAGTGAAGGGGTCTGAATACTTTCCGAATGCACTGTATATAGTTTTGTTGTTTTTCTCTATTTTGTTGGCGGGGAGCCTTCGCCTTAGTAAAATAGCCATGTCTTCTTTCCTTATTTAGGCTGATAAAGTCACCTCCAGCCCTGTGTTCAGTAGAGACCCCTGGAATGCACTGAGATTGTTTTTCCATTCCATTACTTATTGCTAAAAGGTCAAAAGAATATGTCTACGATGGTAAGGAAATTAGTTACACCCAAACAAGACGACTACACAGGAGCCACATTTGGTACTGTTAACTGTTAACATTTCTTAAAACTAAAAGGCTTATTCAACCGTGCCTTGGGATCTAGTAATGAGTCCTCCCTACAAAATACCGGCTATATGGCTGAAGCTGTGCAGTTTATAATGGCCAACATCATTATCTGAGGACGCAATGACTTTACTCCATGAAATCAATGGGTGAGTATCAGAACACTTGGACAAGCTAGCTAAGGGAGTAAAATATGGGTTATATGTGACACTCTGTTATCATGTCTGACAATTTCTCAAGACCCTGTTAAAGCAAAAGCAACAGGATCAACATCATCTGCAAGGCAGTTCAAACACTTCAGTTCAATGAAAGGATTTTGTCAGATTGCTTACGGGGGATGTCAATGCTTGATGCTAAATGCTTGATTTGGTTGAATTCAATACTGTAGGTGGACTAAATAAGGATTTGCATATGTATATTTTCTCATGCAAGCTCTCCTAGTCGTGCTTGAGATAAAGCTGGAAATGGAAGATATGTTACTGTACTTACTTTTTATATCATATATTCACATATAAGTACATTCATACTACTGGGCTTACTGGTTCAACATAACTGCGAATTATATTTTTAATTATAAAGTTTGAGAAAACACAGAAATAAATACAATGGGTTTTATGTTCTGTTCTTAAAACCCCCGAGCCTGTAACACAGTGATGGTCTCACTACAGTATAATCACCCTGGTGCCCTAATATGCCTTCAGAAGGTGGCCTCTATGGTAGCCAGTCGCTGCTCCGTGATAAATGAAAGCCTGTCACACATTACTCTGGCGTTGCGTTGAGTAAGAATGCCACTGCCCTGTGGTGACAGGTATGATAGAAATGAACAGGCAGTGCCATCTAGGGGACGGTGTCCCTGCCCACTTTCACTGCGCCCGCTTGCTTCCCCCCGGACCTTGGCTTCCAGCCCTAGCCAAGCTCCCTCTCATTCTCACTTTGGCTCTCGGTGCCTAATGCGCTGGTGCTCGAAATGTAAACAAGGACAGGATTTATTAGATTAGATTTTAAAAAGCATGATGAAGTAATTGATAAAGTTGCTCAGCATTTTTGTTTTCTGCAAGCCTTGTAAAAGGTGTATCTGGCCATATCTTATCTAACCAGAGGCACTTAATGTTAACTAAGGCTGGCTTTCAACAAATGAATCGGTTTTTTTTGTTTGTCTCGCTGCTGTTATCTCCAGTCTGTATCACTATTTGTCCACGCTAGGAGAAGCAATTTAACATCTCCGACAAGCCACTGAATGTTTAAGAAGCTTGAATAAAAAACGGCCATTTATGGTGTTGTAATTGCATGCCACAGGCATACCTATAGTAAGCACACGCACGCACGCACGCACGCACGCACGCATGCACGCACGCAAACACTCACACACACACACACACACACACACACACACACACACACACACACACACACACACACACACTCAGTAATAGGGTAAGAGCCGGGGCCAGGATGGGAATGCTCTGATTACTGAACAGGGATCTGCTGTTCATAGAGTAAGGCTGCTAGAAAACAAAGCATCTTTACCATCGACGCCCTCTCTCACAGTTGACACAGCTCTTTATTGTTCCCTCATGCTTTATCGCTTACAATAATACGCATTAATAAACTATGATTAAATAGTATACAATTCATACTGTAATGAAGTATTCTAGCAATTATCAACATTTATAATCATACATAATCACAAGGTTGTTTGGCTTTTACTTTCCAGTTCATGAAGGTTCTTCTTCAGTGATTTATTTTAAACATTTTCTGAATCAATCAAAAACAATTTTGCACAACTAAACGCTTCCACAGTCTGCAAATGAATATCCTTAAAGCAACTGCCAATGCAACACGTGCTATAGTAGTTGGGCAGGATGTTACAGGTTTGGACAATCTGCTGCTCTCCCCACGCAGGGGCTGACGTTTATTAGATGACAAAGGAAGAAAAGGGAAAAGCTCTGACTGGATAATGTGTTAGGCGTGCTGCCTGACAGACTGGATAGGCTTGCTGTGCAACACAGTCAAGGTTGCAAATGAAGACGAAACCTTCCTATCTGTTTATCTTTGATCCAGGGACATCTTCAAGGCGAGCCTTGTGAGTTTGAGGATGACTCAGAAGAGGCCATATGTTCCTAGCTAACTTTCATTTAATTGTTGTTCGTGTATCAACATGTTGAAGTATTATTGTGTAATGTCGTCTATCGTTATATATAATATTATTTGATTAGTCTGTTTTAATTCGTTTTATTTTGTTTCAATGACTTGCCTGATTCTCAATGATATATATTATTTGAATGTTGCTTTCTTTCTGTTTGGAATTGTACTTCTGTTGATGATTTCTTCTCTTGTTAAGTAGCACTTTACATGTTCAGAAAAGCGTTATACACTTAAAGGTATTATTATTATGATTATTATGATTATTATTATTATTAAAGCTGGTGAATATCCCATAACTTTGGAGAGGCTGCATACCATATACAGTACATTGACCGTTTGTAGTTGACCGATTGCATGAAAATGAAGCATATTATCCCTAATATTTAACATTTTGAGTCATAATCATCTCAAGAGCTAAAGGTCTATAATCTTTGATTACAGTAACAACATATTTTGATTTATTCTGTGTGTGTCATTAGAATAATTAACAACACATTCGGTCACTGTGGTGGTCACCAAGGCTTAATACACACTGTAATCATCATTAGTCGTCACTATAAGCATTTGACATGGTGTGGCTAGCAAAATCATTTCCCCCAAACTCAAATTAGCATGGCATGTAGTATCTGACAATGGAACTTTGCGTTATACTGACTTCTCCAATGAGGACCCTACTGTGTGTAATACATGGGCAGTAAACAGAAAGCTTTAGTTCGCTTGGGAGGCACCTAATCTTTTGTACTATTTTATTGGATTCCCTTCCTCTATGTTCCAGAGAGGATCTGAGGGATTGTCATCATCGACCAGAGGGATTCATTCTGTTATGGACTGGACGGTGGATTGTCCTTTTAGCTGTTTAGGAAGTCTTGAGAGTCTTGAGAGTCAAATATGAACGTTTTAGGACAAAGATTTCTGCTGAGGAGTCGCTCTGGTGGGGCTTCTAAAACTCACTGGACTAATTGGACATCAAAAGCCATTTCAAAGACTGTGCAGTTTGGCAGGGTTCATTGTGCATGGGCTGGATTTAGCCCTACGTTAAGCTTCAAAACACAACTATACAATTATAATTAGACTGTCGACTGACTTTGATGAGTGCTGAATCCACTGAAGCTCAGGCAGAAGACCATTGATGTGTCCCCTCTATGGGCGATAGCTAATGGCATTGCCTAGTGATGTGGATCTATATGTTTGTCAGCAATCAAGAGGGTGAGTTTAAACTCTTATCTTTTAACTCTTTGGCCCAACCGGAAAATTCATCCATGTTGTTGTTTTAATTGTAAAACGGTGTAAACATGCGATACGATGATGATGTGTCCGAAACCCTGTCCCTCCTTCTCGACACATTATTCAACGGAAATAGTCAATGACCTCAGCTAATGAGAGATAAAACAAGATGGTTGTGTGGATGAGGTCAGCTCTGCATGTGGCTGACACTCACTACTATGTTCACAAATACAGTTCAGAAGCTAGAAAAGCTGCACTGTACTGTGGCACAGTCAAAACCATGTCACCCTAAGTCAAGTTTGTCCCATTCACCTTGCCGTAGTAAGGGATCAAACAATGCAACCGTGCTGCAAGTGGAACTGCATGATGAGAAGCTTTGCAAGTGAAACAACACTGACGGCTATTAGGTTCAAGTGTGTGTGACCCGGGCAATGGCTTTGATGTAGAGTGCTCACCTCCTCCATTTTAAGGAAAGAGAATTGGCCACATCTCCCTCCAGAAAAAAGTACAGTGCATCATTGCTTGAAAATACATCATCGGTGACATGTAGTGAACCCATCACAACCATGAAACTGCATCGAGCAATGACCTGCAAAGCAGTGGGCTAGATCATTTGTTGTCTCCATACTGACTAAATGTATAAAGGCTGAACATCGACTTTTGTAACTTTTTAATAGAACACTTTCTGTGCTGTTTTTCTGTGTTGTTTCTTTCTGGAGGTTAGGGTTAGGGTTCAGCTTACGTATGTGTCTACTTGAACCATTACATCTGTGTTGGTTCTCAAGAGAAATGAGAGTGCAGCCAGACATTGCTCGATCATGGAAGATGGCCTTGGATGGTTACAGTGAGAGCTTAGCCTCAGATAATCAAGCAGCCATCCCCCCCATCCCCTGCTGGCCCTGATGACTCATGACCACCGCGAGGCTGAGCAACAGAGTGAGTCAGGCCTGTTTGCTTGACTCCTCACCCAAACAGGCAGTCTCACCTTGGGCTGACGTCAGTAGCAAGCATTGCACCTGCAGAAACTGGTCCAGTACCGCTGTGTGTTCCCAGCGAACTGTTATTTTAATTCCAGAAAATGCTGTATTGTCAATGAAATGCCAGGGGTCTGCAAAGGTTGGACGGATGTGACTTGACTCAAATGTGGTTATTGATGACCATGAGGAATGCAATGAGTGAAGAATCAGAATAGGGTAACAGAGTGATCTGAAACACTTTCAAAATGGGGATAATTAACTTGAAATGCAACTTCAAAAACTGTGAAATTAAATTGCAATATTTTGCATTACAAATGATAGGAACCATGTGTCAGTATGTTCAGTATTGTTCGTGCATGCATAATCTGAGAGGAATCTTGTGCCATGCTACATTGTGTGGAGTCACTTGCTCACTGAAATTGAGATGTTTGTTGCCAATTTGTCTTCCTTTACATCAGATCAGCCACATCAGAGTTTAGCTATGGTCATTCATTCATGCTTGCCTTTATCACGTTGGGGTTAGGTTCACTGGATAGCGCATGATTGTGTGATGAACTGTGTATGGTCTGAGGAGATCACATGACCACCTCCAGAACTGTTCAAAGGGCAATGGGATAGACCTTCAGCAGTGGAGGCTGGTATCAAAAACACATGTTTGATAAGAGTTCCTCATTCCGTTCCGTGCATTACAATGAGCCTATCCTCAGAATTTAACCTCTACCCGCCTCCCTTGACCTTCAGTCAGGGTGTAATTATTAGATATATTACAAATTGTATTCCATCTGTACATCTCATTTCACTTGTTGGATGTCGTTTTTCAAACGCACCAACAGATTTCCGCGGCGAGAGATGCAGTGAACCCCAACACATTTCTTGTAACCTCATTTTACTGGATTGTGACCTGAATATTTGTTTTTTTTCTGATTCGGTAATCCACTCCCAGAAGTGGATGTCAGTCATTATCAGAGTTAAGCCACAAAGCTACATGTGACGTGATTTATTGAAATATTTACCACTAGTTCACTTCTTATAACATCATCGCCACTGAGAACACTCTCAAGCTGACCTCCTTATGTCTGTGGCAGTCTTTACAAGTAATTGCCCATGATTCTCCAAATCAGCTTAATGATCAAAGAGCAATTTTGCTCTAATCTAGTTTAATAACTCCATGCAATGAATCCACGCAGTCCAGCTAGTTTTCCTCGTCAGATGGCGCAGAACTCTCTGACTCTCACTCCAATATCAATGTGAGGAATTAGAGTACTTATGGGCTTATGTGGCTTATGACCTGTCTGCTGTGCTATCGATTGGCTTTCGTCAGCATCTGGCCATGGGACACACTGAGCCACACAGTGACCCACAGGTTGGGGTGGTGTCACCCACAATGTAAACCTAGGCCCCGGGCCAGACGGTACAAACAGTGACATTTGGACTGAGACCAGCGGTAGGAGCTGAATTATACATCTGGACTCTGGGGCCTTTCAACCTCTCAGTCTAGACTCTGTATCCTAATGGATGAGGTAGAACAAATACAGCAACTGCCAGCTCAGTAACTCAATAAGTTGCAGTTTCTGATAGCTCACGGTTGTGGAGGTAGCTCTACACATTTTTTGGGGGTGTTTTTATGCCGATAGCATATGCGTTGAGGAGCAAGTATTGTGATCATTGTTATTCATGCAAGCCACAGAGACCGCTTGCGAGGAGAGCCTGTCTGCAAGATGCCATCTGAAAGTGCTCCTCTGCTGCATGAAAGGATGGTATAATAACAACAGGATGCTCGCATTAGTGAAGTGAAGTTCATGCTTGTAGATAAGATGTCCCCGTCAAACTGTTCCCCTGCACTACTGTGAACTGAGTGGGAACACACCTTTCAGGGTGTTCATATAAGTTGGTTCCTGCAGGTGCGATGCTTGCTACTGATGTCAGCCCAAGGTGAGACTGCCTGATCGGGTGAGGAGTCAACTGAGAACCGGATGTTTTTCCACAATACAGTCTCATTGATTTGCTCTAATTCAATGTTATTTCATAAACAATAAGTCAGGCACCTTGCTAACACATTTTCTATGGTTAATGAGGTGGAGGCGTATCGTAAGGGACCACTGTGTCGTACCACAGTAATGATTCTGGTAACAGTACTCGTTTATCAACCCATTGATGAATTGTAGTAAATGCTTTGTACCCCAAATTACAATATAAGTTAAGAGTACCCTGAGATGAACTTGTAATTCTATTGATGTACAGTAATAATATGTTGAGCAGACAGGGAGTGTTTAGATAGATGTTTGAGTTATTCAGATATCAGTTATAATGGTGGCCATATGGCCTCAATACAGTTAGTTTTGAAACAGCCAACATTTGTAAATTGATGATGCCTGAGCCAAGTAATGCCTCTTTACATTTTTCACTATATAATCCACAAAAACAAAATGCAAACAAATTGGTATCCATCCTCGTCCCTGTGGTTTCTACCTAAATGAAATGGAGTGGTTTCAATCCCAGCTTCTTTCGTGAAATAGGAGTTTCAGCAGTTGGCCAATAACTGGTTGGTGAACAGCTCTACAGCAGAGATCACAGGAGAATATTCCTCTTTCTCAATCTCCCTCGGAGGGTTTTGAGAGCTCTCATTTAGGATGCTAATTCAAATCATGTTGGCTATTAGAAGCAGTCAATCATCTTTCACAGGGCTTGTTTTTACAAAAACACAGTAATTGATTTGGTGCATGGTACACATGTCACAGGAGCGAACAGGAGGAGGTGATGGAGAGAGAGAAAGAGAGAGAGATAGAGACAGACAGAGAGAGAGAGAGAGAGAGAGAGAGAGAAAGAGAGAGAGAGAAAGAGAGAGAGAGAGAGAGAGAGAGAGAGAGAGAGAGAGAGAGAGAGAGAGAGAGAGAGAGAGAGAGAGAGAGAGACAAGATGGTGATAGTGATAGTGATAGTAGTTGGGGGTTGGGGGGTAGGGGGGGGGATTCTGAGTGGAGTGGGTGTAGCTCTTTCCTGCACAAAATTACAGTGCCCTTGGGGCCAGTCGCTGGAAGAAAAAGGACGGTAACAATTCCACTCAAGGGCTGCCACCATGACAACAGATGAAAGGTATAGGCAGAGAGAATTCAGTTCCATCTCTTCCTTTGAAACGTAGGAGGAGACTGGATGTCACTTGAGAGCTTCTCACTTTTTTGTGTTGTTCAGAAAGCCCACAATTAAAGAATGGGCTTAATTGGCTAACATTGTGCTCATACTGAATTCACATGCTGTGTTTTTCCCTTTCCAATTTCTCTGGCCCCCCCCTCTGACATTTCGGAGCTGAGGCGATGCAATCCCTTACTAGTTGGATGATTCATGTAACTGAATCTTTGCATTATTTCCTCCGGTAGCTCCGCCACATTTAGCTGAATGTGCAAAACGAAATTTGTTTTCTTCCTTTCTTTCCTTTTTTTTAAAAAACTAAAACTAATCGCCATTTATTAGAATTGTAAATGAGGTATTCACATGGTGATGGTGTGTGCGTGTGTGTGTTATAATTGTGTACTATACAGTATGTACTGTCAGATTAGTGGACCTTGGCATTTTGTCAACCATGAGTATCGGGCAACATGCTGTTTCAGCAATTTTGAGATTGATGCATTGGTTTGTGGAAAATACACTAAGTATTAAATTCACCAACAGACAGTATAATTTGTGGCCTTCCTATTATCATCTAATTACATGGTTAGGGTCTACATTAATGGTCATAATCATAGATTAGTTAGTTTTGAGTGCATACCAGGATCATATTTACAGCTTTTTTGTGCTTCAAATACTTTTGGTGCATTAAAGTATAAAATTCAGAACTAACACCCTGTTGTTGTAAACAAAAGCTGTATTTCCCACCTCATGCATTAACAGAAGTACAGTGTGTTTATTAACTAGAACATTATGACTTAGGCCATGTTTCTGTTTCTCACCCACTCTCTTTGATCGCCTGTGATGACCTAGAAACCCAGCCAGCAGCAAAATGGAGGACATCATTATTTTTATACTAATTTAAATCATTTTGCATCACATCAATTTGGTTGAGAAGTAAACGGTTGTCTCCAAGACAGACCAAAGATGTATCCCAGTAAAATAAGACAATCAGGGATTCATTAATGACAGGACATGTAAAAGCCTTTTGATTTAGCTTTGAATTATTTATTTGCATATACAGGGCCCTCCAAGTATTGGAAAGAGGAAGCATTAGTTTTTTTTTTAGCTCCATAATACAACAGTTTGGAATCAAACAATTATTATGGTTAGTAGAGATTCTCAGCTTTAATTCAATGTTTTTTTTCTTACAGATTTGTTTCACTATTTAGAAAGTACAACATTTTAAAACACTCTGCCAATTTTAGGGCTCTAAAAATAATATAATGTCCATATAAAGCACTCATGTTTAGTATTTGGTCGACAATCCTTTGCAAGCAAAAATTGCCTGAAGTCTGGGACACATTGACCCCACCAGATGCTGTGTATATTCTCTGGTGATGCTCTGCCAGGCTTGTATTGCAGCCATCTTCAGATGTTGCTTGTTTTGAGGCATGTTCAATCTTACTGTCAATGAATTTGGAGGCATTTGCTTGTACCCAAGCAGACAAGATGTTTCTGTACACTTTAGATTACATTCTGCTGCTGCTATCAGCAGTAACATAATCAATTAAGACAAATTAGCCAGTGCTAGTGGCAGCTATACATGCCTAAACCATTACACCCCCTTCTACCATGTTTCACATATGAGGGGGTATGCTGTAAATCTTGGGCAGGTCCTTTTTTCTCCAAACCTTCCACTTGCAATCACTCTGGTACATGATCATATTCATCTTATCTGTCAACAAGACCTTTTTTCCAGACCTCTGCATGCTTTGTAGGTACTTTTTTATCAAACTGCAACCTGACGATCCCTTTTGAGGATAACTAGTGGTTTGCACCTTGCAGTGAAGCCTCTGTAGTTCGGCTGGTGGACTATTCTGAAGATAGTAGTCTCTGACACATTCACGCCTACTTAATTATGGTGGGTACTCCTCTGCATCCACTGTGTAGAGGTCTGCCTTGGCCTATCAGCCTGTTTGCGATTGCTGAGGTTACCAGTGCTTTTTTGTTTATGTTCCAAACTATTAATTTTGGCAAGCCTAAGGTTTTGGCTACGTTTCTGATGTTTTTCTATGATCTTTCAGCCTAACAATGGGTTCATTGACACCTCTTTGGTCCTCATGTTGACAGACAACACAAATGATGAGCCTGCACAAATGATGTGACAGAACACACGAGAAACCAATTTTCCAATACTACTGGTTCCCTAAAAAAGAGGGACTATGCATAAAAGGGTTATAATTTCTAAATGGTGAAACCAATCTGAAAAAAGAAACAATTGGATTAAAACTGAGAATCTCTACTTTAACCTCATAGTATTGTTGTATTTGTTGATTTCTAAACTACATAGATTAGATTTTTCTAAACGACAAATCTAAACTGTTGGGGTATAGAGCTAAAAGACACAATTATTCCTCTTTTTAATATTTACGGAGGGCACCACTACTATTGCACTGTAACTACTAATGATTGTATATGCCTGGAGCCGGTAGGAGTATGTCCATTCTCTTTGTACTACTACTATGTTGTCACATCCAGGATACATATGTCTGTAGCAACATAGCACCATCCCTTAGCAAAGCGAGCATCTGAAAAACCATTGAGATCCGCGAGAGTCGAAATTAGCTGTTGAGATGTTGAGCCTGGCTGTCTCTACACATTCTGATGAGATGTCTCTGCAGCAGGCCTGTTTGCTGGGACAGTATCACAGCTTGAGCTACAGACTCTCAGCGTTTCTCATCAAAAGACATTAAATACCTTGGACAAGGACTCTGATGAGGCATCTGCTTCAAAAGGCTCTTGAATCTTGAATGTATTTTGCCTTCAACACTTAACTC
Source organism: Argentina silus (assembly GCF_951799395.1). Lineage (NCBI taxonomy): Eukaryota > Metazoa > Chordata > Actinopteri > Argentiniformes > Argentinidae > Argentina > Argentina silus. The sequence goes on from NC_139662.1 coordinate 18,673,045, forward strand.
AACCTCATACAGGTACTGTAATACCATAGGAGCTTAACGCCTTTCATTAGACTGCAGACCCATTTTAGTTTTTAGATATTCACAGCTGAAAATCAGCAGGGACTTCGCACAGGGAAATAATGTCCAATACAAATACAGTAAAAATGTGTAATGTGGCAAGACTTTATCTCTGCCATGCCTTGACAGACAAGGTGAAATGTATGTCCTGAATGTCTCTCTGCACCAAGACAGAGACTGGTCACAGGCTTAAAAAAAAACAATCTGTCCAGTCTAGACTGTTCAGAACGTGATGTGTTACCGGACTGGGAAATGAAAGACAGTCCAGCTTGGAGAACCCACTGGTTTTAATGACCCGAGAGCTTGTCTGTAATGTGCTGATGGGATTTGCTATTGATTATGTTTTTAACTTGTGTAATCGGCCAGTTTTGTTGATTGCTATTGTATTGCATTTCAGATTGGACTTGGCGACCTAGATGAATGGGCACATTTAATCATGTCTAACGGAACGAGGGAGAACACATCCGCATCTCAAACTCTTCACTTCCCCCCCCAAAAAAACATCCTAGCTCATCAAACATCTCTGCAAAAATACTTGTGGGAAAAGGGGTTATAGCTTTGAGTATCAAGCACACAGAAATGTACAACTGTAATAAAACAAGTCAATTTGGTTGCCATTGTACTTTCAAAATACCTGTACATCCCGTATTACCCTACATCTGGTCACACCTGTAAGCACAAATTCTATTCCGCTGAATTGAACTGCAAGTGGCTTTGCCATGCATGGTATACCATGTGTGTTCATCAGGCACTAAATGAGTCCATTGCTTAAGTGATATTTGAATATGAATTGCTATCAGAGTTTCAGACATGTCACAGAGAAAATGTTTGCCCCTGTAACCTGAGATGAGTTATTAACTATCAGGTGTATGTGTGTGTGTGTGTGTGTGTGTGTGTGTGTGTGTGTGTGTGTGTGTGTGTGTGTGTGTGCATGTGCATGTGCGCACATGGGTGGGCGGGGGTACATTAAAAAAGGGAAAAACCAATTCTTACTTGTGCATTTTTTTATGCCAGATCCTTTCTTCAGAGCGTGCCGGCTGAGTTTGCACTGGAAATTGTTCTCCCAGTACTCTGCGAACCAGATATTCCTCCTATTGTTGTCTAATGTCCGGCTGATGAAGTAGCGATCAAACCCTAAAGAGATCAATGACAGTCACGGTGAACCTTGACCCCCAGATCATCTACCGCAGAGATTAGTATTGGAATATTAGATGGAGATACTGTCTGACTTTCGCAGGACGTGTTTTGCACGTCTTGTGAAAGTCATGCTGCACTCTACTGTACTTGCACTCTGTGTTTGTTATGGAAAATCTGTATATTTCACTAGCATAGTCACTGACACTACAGTACACCAGGTAATAGACAACTCTTCATCCTTGCTTGTTTGACAATGGTACATAAAGAAATAAATGAAATAAATCATCAATACCTCGGATGGACTGGCGTTTGGGTAGGATTGTGACGGCGCCTTCCGCCATCTCTTCCAGGTTCAGCACTGGGGAGATTTTGGAGCCCCAGCTGTCTGAGCCCACCCACAGGAAATGTCCCGTCTGGTTAGCCTTTTTAGCTGCTTGAAGAAGCCGCCTATGGGATAGAGAAAGAGAGAACGTGTCTACTTTATAATCTCCCTCTTACAATTGTAACATGAAACATGAAACATACAAACAGTTATGGCAGTTATGACAGAAATAGGTTAACACAAGGTAGGCCAAAGCATCTACGTTCAGTATAAAGGGTGGTTTGTTTCGAGAACGAGCAACCCTTGCTGTGGTAGAGGTGTGGTGCAGGTGGATGCTCCTGCTGCAGTACACCAGGCTTTGTCCTCCCCTGCTAATGGAACTCATTAAGAAGTAACAGAGGAGGGAGTCATGATGAGCCAGCCGGCAAACCCTGCTGTTCTACCAGGCTCTGCACCTAATTACTCCCCTTGCTGCCCCGAGGACTATGGTCTGTTCTTACTACAACAGCAAGGTAGAATGCAATTTCCCTGTGCTGCCCTTAAAGGCAGGTGTACAGCTTCGATCCTCAGGGGCAGCAGTCCTGGTGATTTCACCCTTCCTTAACTTGGGATTGATTTGTTCTACCTGAGAAACCAGTTGCGTGCCCTCTCCAGTCAATCAGGGAAACAAAACACCAACAGGACTGCAGGAATCAAGGGTCTGGGTTTTGAACATCCCCTAGGACCGGGATCTGATAATTACATCAGCCAATACAATACAGACCCCTTCTACTGAAGTGTTATCTCATTTGTCATTCAGCCACCCCACTCACCCCTACAGTAAATCCCCCTCAATTAAAAGACTAGAGAGTAATTCATTTTTTGAGTATTGGCCTTTCTACTGCCACTAACTGAATAAATATTGCATAATCTGAGCACTTGGCTATGCTGGGTAAGAAGTATGTGTATAAAAAAATAAAGAAAAAACAGTAATTATTGAAGCTGGAACCCTGTTACTGGAGTCATTGTTGCTGACTGTCATTTGCAGTCCTCCTTAAGGTCATTTGCAGGACAATTTTGGTTATCACAAACACCAGGTGCTCTCATACTGCATGGTGTTTAGTGAGGAGGCATAAAATCCATGCGAAATTCACTGAAATACGTCGCTACTGCACCTTCAGGGGAAAAAGATGCAGTAGACAAAAAAATATCCTATTCCCGTTTATTGCAATGTATGTTTTGTGTTTTCATTTATCTTATTGCCCCTGCCTGCAGTTAGGTCTCCGCTAACCTCAGTGCAGACAAGTTTGAGTTCTTATAAAATAACTGCCAACTGACCTTGACTAGGGTTGAAGGGTAGAGCAGGCATGCAGAGCTGAAATCCCCCCGGCTTTCTGTAATTACTGTATATCCAGACTATTACCCTTTATCAGGCTTGGATTAAGTCAATGAGCACCGGGTCTTCTGGTCCGGTTATCAAGCATCTAAGGCATCCCCAATTCACTGCCTACACCCTTACAGAATACACCTGGATAATGTGAAACTCTTCTTCTAGACAGGAATTGCAGTTTAACGTACCGTAACACAAAACAATTCCTTTTTGTGCATTCTAATGTACGCCAGGACATAAAAGGACAAAGTCATTTGATGCAAAACACTTCTTTTGAAAACTTCCAGTATTGGTTTATTTGTGTTACTCGAGTCAGCAAACCCGATTCGTCTTTTAATCCTATTACCTATTACTGCATAGAACCTAAAAATCCCTGTGTTTGATGTCTTGCCTCTGAGGTCTTATTATGTGGCACATATTTCATAGTCCCCCAAGCTTTTTGAATAACTCTGAATTACTTATGTATACTGTATGTGAGTAACATTTGAATAAAGGTTTGTCACCTATATCTGATATTCTTATTGCAGTACAACAAGTTCACAAACAGATTTTAAGAAATCAAATTTGCTATACTTTTTTGCTGGTCTCTACTGCTTACCTCTCCACAAATTTCCCCTGTCTATATTTGCATTCTGTAAGTTACCACAGTGCTTTATTTTGATTTATTTTATTTTGCTTTTTGCTTTATTTTATTTAACACTGTACTGGATGGATGCTGTGGGTATGGAATGGCAGAAGGCAAATGCTGAACAAACTGTCAGTGGAAGGGTTGTGTGGAAAGTGTGTTTGTGTGTGTGTGTGTGTGTGTGTGTGTGTGTGTGTATGTATGTTTAGTGTGTGGGTGGGTGGGTGGGTGGGGGGGGTTGTGTGTGTGTGTGTGTTTGTGTGTGTGTGTGTGTGTGTGTGTATGTGTGTGTGTGTGTGTGTGTGTGTGTGTGTGTGTGTGTGTGTGTGTGTGTGTGTGTGTGTGTGTGTGTGTGTGTGTGTGTTTGGTAGTGGTGGTGTGTGTGTGTGGGGGGGGGTGAGTACAGCATGTTCACGTACTACTTACACCCACACATTGCAGCCGCTGCATGATCAGGATGTGATTCCATTGTTGAGTAAAAGATGAAAGGTGTCCAATTGTATGTATTGTATGTACTGCCATGAAGGAAATTACACATCATGCTTAATGATGTAACCTTAAAAAGACAGATCTAGAATGCTTTTTCAAAATAATGGCAATAATAATGGATGTTATACACGCTCAATGAATAAATACAAGGTTTAATAGCTTCTTTGTGGCATCAAGTGACAGTCTACAGCACTTACCTAATGTCATCCTCGTTGGTGAAGAGAATGACAACCCGCGCGTTGGGGTTCTCTCTCAGTCTGCGGATGATCTTATCAAACTCTCCAGGCTTCGCTTCACGTGGTATCTTCACTGACTGGGAGATGCACACGCCTCCTGCAATCAAGACAGAGGATGGATACACAGGTGAGTTTTGAAACTGCCGAATCGAGAAATTGATAAATGACACAAGCAATGTGGCTAGAGTTTTTCTGTCGTCTGAAGAGTGACACTTTTACTTCGACAGACATTGCTTTTTCTCATGTTATAAAACATTTAATGTAAAGTGGTGTAGCCTGAGTATTATTGAAAACTTCTGTACAAGGAAAACCTCTTTGCTCAACCAACACAGTGAATCTAGATGCAGTGAACTAAAGATTGTCCAACATTAGGTACTATAAGTCTGGCAGATCATTCTTGGAATCACCCTCTGGGTTGCTCTGCATGTACTGTATCTTCTCAGTGTCAACGGAAAGTAGGCCAAAAATAATGGAGATTTCACCGCCTCCGCCCCCCCCACCCCCCCACCCCCCCCCATCCCCTGCGGTCCCCTCCCTCCATGGAGTCCTCCTCAAACAAACAGCTAATACCACTCTATCTTCTGGAGTTGTTTATAGATGGCTGGATGCAAGATTAAAATTGTGCAGGTGTAATATTTCACAGCATGAGGAATGCAAGGTATTAAAAAATGTTTTCATTGACCACAAGGGCCAGATTTGAGACACGGAGACCCATCAATTCAGTTTATGGTGCTGCCAATGAGACTGGTAAAATTGTGTAGCAATTTGGGGTGAACCCACAGTAGCTTGTAATTGAAAATGCTAGGACTGGCTCCATTTGGACATAGTTGCTAATTTTTCAGTAGCACTTTACATTCCAGCTTGGAATAAGGATGGAGTTGGCTCTTCTATTGGAATTAATCATATTTCCAATGATATTCACCACAATATTTAATTCAAGCTCCACAGCTAATGTTGGAGCTAGCTCCTTTCAACTGAGGCTAATGTTTGCTTATTGCTAACAAACCTATGATTAAAATATGTTACTACACAGCTACAGTATCTGTACTTAATGTAGCAATACTCTGTAACTTTTAACTTTGGAAATAGTCCTTGGTGACCATCAAAAAAATGTTAAATAGTTTTAGATGGTTTGTATCACTTCAATGAGTTGGCTTTTCTTCTATTGAAAGAAACAACTGCACAAAAGCCCCTGACAGGAAGCGACCTCCTTGTGAAGGACAGACCACTTTTACATTAACTGCATGGAAATCAACCATAAAAACTTAATGTATCAGACTTGGCAGCTTATTACTGTGTTACATTTAATGGATGCACATAGGTAGCCTACGTATTGCCACTGACTGAGCAACCATGGTCTTAAAGGTTAAGGTTAAGCTTGAAATGGGGTACAAGGCTATAACACTATGGAAAAGGTAATATAGCATTTTCTAGATCTGATTCCACCTTATTTCATAGTAACTACCTTCTCTGTTTCTGTTTGCTTTTTTTGGCAAAATAATGACATGGAAACTACTGTCCAACTCACCTTGTAAAAACAAGGTAATTGTTTTTCTTGTTATTGGTAACTACAGGTAACTGCTGGTTATTACCATGGTTACCACTATGTCATTTCCCCCTTATTCTGTAATATAAAGTGCAACTTATTTTTCTTTCCATGTTTTCTATGGATTTTAGAATTTTGGCAAGATTCAGCATATTTCTGAAAATATTTTAGACTTATCATGGTTTTAACTCTGGGATGGTGAGATGACCAAATATCACTGATCAATACAATGTTTATGTACACAATATCTTTGGGAGGAATGAAAACGCATGCCAACACAAGGCCATGCCTGTGATCAATAACACTATATGGAACTTTAATCCGATGCTGTCTGTTCCTAATCGTGTGTTATGCATTGACACAAATAGTACACTAACACAAATCCCTGAGGAGGGCAACAACGAGACCTACCCTGCTACGAGACATTGGTATTGAGCACATGTCTAAGAGTTCCAGACGTCCATTGGTTACCAACAACCCAAAGCTTTCTAATTCCCAGTGAAACATTTCGGGAGAGTTGTTTTGTCGCCTTGCCAAAATGCCACGGAGTGTATGTGCATGCTAATGAGCTCCCCCCTTTCCTGACCAATACAGAGCTGGCCCGCCGAGCAATCAATGCAGGAATAATACCCTCTGGTTCAGTGCACGGCAGCTCTAGAGCCACACCGTGGATCATAAAACAAAGCCTGGCTCCAGCTCTGATACTAATAGGTTGGGAAAGTGGAAGTGGGAGAAAACAGTAGAGAATATCACATGAGGAGTAATAATGGGGGGGTGACAGCTTTGCTCATAGGGACAAAGGGTCACTTCCGGTTGAAGTCCTCAAGGTCGTCTTCAGCTCAATGAAGTTCACATCACACTGATGTGGTTGTACTCCACATATAATTAATTGTTGATGGAAATGTGTGTCTTTTGCTGTGGTTTCTACTGCTGGTCATGCGTGTGACAGCCAGTACAAATACTGGCCATGCATGTGACAGCCAGTACATATACTGGCCATGCATGTGACAGCCAGGACACGTACTGTAGCACTTGTCCCGTGTACAGTATTCACAGGGGTGGTTCATCGTAACGTGTTGGTATGATGAGCGGACCCAGGTGCGGTGCATATAAAGGAGGCAGACGAGGTGGCAGCGATACCAAACAAAAGGATTTTTACTTGAAAGTAGAGTTGGCAAAACAGGATACAAACACAGACTTTACTCGAAAACAAAAGGGAGAGAACAAAGTCTCCAAAACAGTACTCGTACAGATTCAATGGCTTTCGTATCTCAAGTGACCAACACACGGTGCACACACTGTGAAGACTGAGCGGGGAGTGAAGGGAAGTGAGGGTACATAAAGCACAAAGTGACAACACAGGTGCAGGTGATAAGTCTGTGAGTGAGTGAGTGAGTGAGTGAGTGAGTGAGTGAGTGAGGGAGACACCTAGGGACCATACTGGGAAGTGCGCCCTCATCCGTGACAGTTCATGGTGAGCTTTAGATCTTCACTGGGGATGATAAAGACAAGCTCCTACGGATGTGGTGGTCCATGTATGTTAGGGCTGTTTCTTCACTCAGTCAGGCATGGTTATGCATTCCCATCACAGATCCATGATTCCCCTGCTTCTATGATTCTTCACTCGTTAATCCACACTTCAACAAATTCACACTTTGTATTAGATTGAAGGCCATTTGACAGCTTTCAAAAGGGAATATGGGAATATGGATAGAGTCTGTGGTAACAGAGGAGCATCACATCGCTCTGAAATGGCCGTTGCTAAAGTAACATCTCCCATGTGTCGGGTTACATAGACGTAGTAAGACAGCTTGGTGGATATAAAAAGTTATCAATAGTTCATTTTCAGTAGAGGCTGGTAGAGGTAGAAATCGAGGACCGGCTCATTGTAATGCATGGAATGGAATGAGGAATGAGCAACCCGACACATGGGAAATGTTACTTTAGCAACGGCCATTTCAGAGCGACGTGATGCTCCTCTGTTGCCACAGACGCTATCCATATTCCCATTGTCTATCCTCGCCTCACTGGTGTCCAAGTCCCCTGGTCCCTCAGTATATGCTCTGTGGAGGAGAGGGGCTCTCCCTTTTCCCCTCTCTCTTTTCACACCACTGCCAGTGTCATGGCCGTCCCTCTGGAGAGGAGATCCAGAGTCAGGGAACGCAGCCAAGCCTGAAGTTGGGGCCCACTGAACTCATGACACAACACTGCAGGGGAAATCTTAAAAAAATCTTACAAAAATCTCTCTATAATCTAGCACCACACTGCTAGCTAACAGGCCTTCTTCATCAACATCAACAACTGCATTACACAACTAAACCCATAGCTTGAAGCAAAGCATTAACCATCTGAAGAAAAATGGTAGGATCCACTAGGCTACACAATGTACGCAAATAAAGAAATCATTTTGACATTGCTGTAAGTGTTATAATGTAGGGGTGGGGTTGTCACCAAAGATTATGTTGAGCTGCGGAAACGAATTCATCTCAGTCACATTTTTATGTGTAGCCCCACCTCGAAATGTCTTTTTATCGATCTAATTATGATTCATCCTCATCTGCTATTCAGTTTATGCAAAGTAATAATCCACCGGTAATGAGTCCCTTCCAGGAATCTGTTTCTCCACAAAATGCATTGCTAGATTACATTCAGCTGCAGGACAGGTTTTAATTAGGAGGATCAGCATAAGGAAACTCTACCTCTCTTTCCCTGCAATCCTCTCCTGATGAAATCCCCCCCCCACCCCCCCCATTCCAGGCCATCCGTTTCGATCTGTCATACTGTATGATAGTGTAGACAGTGAGATATAGATAGTCAAGCAAATAATAGTACACATGCACACAATCAGCTTCACCATCTCAGCTCATATCAGGAGAAATGTGTATAGTTAATGATCTGCTGATTATTTATAAATATGCTACATCAAGCCCACCTGACTGTGATGTCTGCAGACTTAAAGAAATGCCTGAGGCTCAAATGCAAGGCTGAATTAGTTTGTGTGCTGTTTGTTTATGAAAATCTAAAGCAATCTCCTCTGTATCAAGAAAATATATTTTCATTACTCTGTGAGTCCAGTTTTTCAATCTTCAGCGGTGACGGCCCCCTTACTTACTCCAGCGGCACAATTGGTGGGGGATTTCGAATCCCTGACACTTCTGTGACGGGTAAATAACCCAATGGTCTGAGGAGCATTGAAACAAATGAACCCGCGACGAGATGTCTCTCAGGTTGGAGACGCTAGCTGATGAGTTCCCGTGAACAGCACACCATCTTTCCCCGCATAACCCCATACTGGATCACACCTCCTATAGGTCCCCGTGTAAACCGTCTCCAAAAATAGCCTTCTCTGCATGACTGCAAGCTTCTTTTCTCTAACACATTCCACTGTCAGCCAGCAGCGAGGCTTCCCTCTGGTACTGTAGGTCTGCACAGCAATCTTCATTCCCATTAGACACCCAGGGGAGGAACGGTTAGTGCCGTAAAAATTAAATATGGCCCACTCATGCCGGTTGATCGCTGCGCAGCTTTAAGTCTCGGTGCACACAGGGGAAAGCAAATAGAGTAGATTTACCACTTAAACTGTGGTAAACTGTCCCTTCATGTCAGGGGACTTTCAAATGTGACCCGATGGATTGGATATCTGATTGGTGTAAATAAGGCACATATTGGCACTCCAGTAGCTTAGATATGTAGTAACACTGCAATTACATTTGAATTGTGTTGTATGTAGTTACACTGTTTGTGACATAGGCCCAAATGGAATAATACAATGGCATAAGTTATAACAAAAAATACCCTACGTAATGTTATTATATACTTCTATGAAATTAAAATGAAATAAGAACTGGTGCTTTTGCTTTGTAGAAATGCCATGATTATCGCCCTGAAAACTGGTATCAGAGATCATTTTTTAATTTGAGCCACATGGATGGTTCGGCTATCGGATGGTAAGAGATGGATGACCCCAATCTTACTGAACCAACTTGCAATTCATTTTTATTATGCCCTACGCCGACGCCATTTCTCAGACCTCACCCTACTCTCCTCTGAACAGGAGAATGCATTGCACAGCGCCATACAAACTTCAAAAGGAAACTATGCTCACCACCATACCACCATCGCAAGTCTGTATGTCCTCAGATCGCAATTGAAGATTGTAAGCATTGTCAAGTACCGTCTCGCTGACACTAGAAGACCTGCCAGCATTATAAGACAGCTTTGTACTTTTTACTCAGACTGCAATATGCGATATGAATTAACAGCTCTGAGGTGGATAACACTTGGATCCACCTTGATAGTATGCCATTCAACATCATTTCTCATATACAGGGTTGTGTCTGCTCGTCGAACACTACTGAAGCCCACAGGAATTCACTGCATTATGCTGCTTTTCTGCTCCTAGTAACTCTGCCACTGATCATGCAAATAAAGTTCATGTCATATTATTGTGTGTGCTTTCTAGTTTCCCACTTCCTCAACAGCATGTAATGTAATGTACAGTACTGTACAAGTCTGTTTGCACAGCACTGCATGTTGGTGTGTGATGACATTAGAAAAGTTGGATTGTGTTACATATTAGTTTGCATTTGTTATTCTTGACGGAGAACCAAGGTCTCCAAGGGACTCTACCTCTGGCACCCAGGGGGGTATATCCATCTATGCCTGGGGTAGATACAGTAGCATGGAAGCAGCTGTTTAAACAAAGGCAACACAAACTGTACACACCGGGTGGTTAGGTACAGTACAGCACACAAGGAAAGGCACTAAGAGGAGATGGGGGAGAAGTAGAGCGAGGGGAATACGGAAAGCAGCGAGGCGGCACGCCTCCCTGAAGGTGCAGGGCCGGATGGAACTGAGGAGGGTAGGACAGGATCATGTTAATGCCTAAGAGATTCATGTTTTAAAACAAAGGGAAACCAGCTGTGAAACTTCACTCTTAGAACTAATAGTTTATGGAACCCAAAAAGGTTCAATGTTTTGATACATATAAGGCACGCCTAAAAGTGTTATATAGAACCATTTTTACATGCTTCTTATGAAAAAGAACCATATGGGGCTGTGTTTTAACGGCGTGCAAACTCTGAACAGTCTACAACAGGAGGGAGCAATGTAGCAAGTTTACTCGGGAATTGTGGGTCATTGTGGGTCATCACTCGATGTACCTGTGATGTTGGTTGTTGTTGGTAACTGTATTACATCTGTGCTCATGTTCATGTGACATCCCAACCTCAAACAGGGCCATTGTGAGGAATTAGATAAACGAAAGGCCTCATTGATAAGAAGGTTCCAAATATAATAATAATGATAATAATAATAATAATAATAATAATAATAATAATAATAATAATAATAATAATAATAATATATATGCTGACGCTTTTATCCAAAGCGACTTACATTGCAGTGAGTGCATACATTTCAGTATATATGGTCCCAGCAGAAATCAAACCCACAACCTAAGCGTTGTTAGTGCCATGCTCTACCAACTGAGCCACAGAGGACCAAATATCACCTCTTTGGTGAAACAGGTTCCAAAAAGCACCACCTTGATGAAATGGTTCTATAGATGACTTTGTTGCACCTCAATGGTGCCATAAAGAACCTGATTTTTTGCCATAAAGAACCTGAGTGTAGTGCAAACCGTTTTTGTTTCTAACCAGCGGGGCAATACTTTCCTTGAAGTTTCTCTATGTCTGTGTAGTCAGTCTGCATTGTAGTTGTAATAACAGGTTGCTACAAGCTGTCTTCATTTCAATAAAATGTCAATAAAATATGAAAAGGCATAGACTGTGGTGTACCTCCAACAGTAGCTAAGGTTACTTAATTAGTTTGGACTGGAGAGGTGACCTGGGAGCCAATTAGACCACTGGGGAAAGAGAAAATCCTGCTAATGTTGTGTTGAAAATGTGTAGTTGGTTATACTGATCTTATCATTATGGTTGAAATGCCCAAGCCAAATGAGGAGTACTGTAGACAATAATTAACTTGTTCCAAGGTCCTATGTTAATGTGGGCAAAAGTACTGTGTGTCTCAGTTGATACACAGAATTTGAGAGGGACTGCTGTTCGGATATTATGAATCCTAAATTCTTATGTCAACCACTTGCACTGTATTGTATATTGTGCTTTTCTATCACAAATTTTAAGTCTCCTTCTATCCTTTCATAATGGATTCGTAAGGAATTCATTTGGCACGATATCATCTGTCAAAAAGCCCAATCGATAATGGGGGGAAAAAAATATTTAAAAAATATTTATATATATCGACTTTGAGAGACATCCCAGTCAGCAGACACTTGTGGGCTCATGGTGGCACATATTGCTGAGTGCGGTAAGTACAACATGAGCCATCTTTGGTCTGAGCATGATTGGGACCTGGGCCACATCCACATGCTGGCCAAGGTCTGGCCTTTTCATGGCCCAGAACCGGCCTACTTCTGGCCCTGGGAACGAAGTTATGCATACTGGCGGTCTGCTGAGAAAACCTATTCTCCTCATCCCATCCTCCAGGTACAGTACAAACACACAACAATAACAACAATCACTCAGCATGTAAACAAACCTATTTTAAGCTATGTTTACATTATTGTCATATAGACGCTAGTTAACTTTGTCTGATCAAAGAGGTTTATTAACCAAAAACAAGCACCAAAATAGAATCTGTGGCTCGTCTAATCAATTCAATTGAAAAAAAAAGAAAATCACAAAGCAACCTTTAGCAATTTTGAAATATTGTAATACGGATTTCGACTATAATTGCAGTATGCCATATTCGACCAGAATTTCAGTATGCCAGTGAATATCTCATACTGTATTTGCAGTTTCCAGGAATTATGTAATAGTATTCAGTAATACGTTACCATTGGGCCTGTAAAATCCAATGTGGCTCTCTTCTTGAGTGAAAGAACACACCTGCTCACCTTCTCCTCCATTTAGATCACGCAAACAGGTGCATACTTTATCAGCGGTGTTTGAAGTGGAAGCAAATGCAATTAGTTGAGAAGGGAAGAAAGTGGAAGCATGCTTTGTAGCTAAATAGAGACCTGGAAGGAGAATATCCATGTGTGACAGAGTGTGATCAACAGCATCTCTGCTCACTGGCAACCACTGAGTACGTGTGAATGTATTTTGTATCAGTATTGCTGGGTGACATATGTTGCCAGACTGACTGTGGTCTTTGCTTGAGAAAATTGAATAGGTGTGAAATGATGTCAGTGAACAAGAATTGATTATGTGTACAACAATGAGATAATCATCGGAAAACAACACTGTACAGTGAACAGATGAGGCAGGTGAAGAATGTACCTCATTGGTGGGAATATCTAGCCTACAAAACCAAGCCCTTCACTCCAGATATCATCCCACTGGTCTGGTCTTGTGAGAGTTTGCGAATGATTATGAGTCGGTCTTTGTGGATGTGTGTGGGTACAGATGTTTCCGGTGATTGAGTGTGGCTGTAGTCACTCCCCGTGGATGTTTAAGTGTCATCTCTCAAATAAGACTGTTTTGAAATGAGGCAAAGATGGAACTAGATTTGGCAGAGAGATGGGACCAATTCCACTAAAAAGGTCCTCTCGCGCAGGGGGCATCGCTCAATGATGCAGAAGGCGAAATTTAATCAATACTCAGCAGCGAGTATGGAGCGACTTTGTGACTATATTTTGTGCACCCTATAACCTTTCATTAGTGAAGAAAATCCAGCTTCGTATGCAAACATTAGTAAAAGGACAAATCAAATCACATAAGCAATCATCAACCTGTAGAGCAGAAGAAATACTGTATGAAGTCATTCATTCATTCATTCATTCATTCATTCATTCATTCCCTGCCTCCCCTAACAGAGACTGTATGCTCTAAATGCCTGAAACCTTGAAAAGAGCCTCCCGCTCTGCCATGTTGCTGAGGAAAGTGCTGTCCCCGACCGATTTCATATCAAAGGAGGACAAGATGAAACAAAATCAGAGGGAACAATTTTACAGCTTGCTGTGTAGTCTTACGTAATGCTTCCGTAATGAACTCATGGTGAGGCTCTCTGATGTTAGTACAGTAGGCAAGATCCTCCTGGCGATAAGAGGATTCATGCTGGATACAAGGAGATTATGATTACTCTACTGTGTGAATTGGAAACACATGTTTTCATGTCTTGTGGCATTTTCTGTATACAATACTTTATCAGATGTATCTAAACAGTCTCATTCCAGAATACTGACATTATATGTATTGATTAGGGAAGGCTGGTGTAGGTAGACATCGGAGGAGGGGCTCATTGTAATGCATGGAATGGAATGAGGAATGGTATCAAACACCAGCCTCCACAGCAATACTTTATGTGAAACAATCGCATTCACAGTTATTCAATTCAATATTGGACTAAAGGAATTGCTTAAAATATAGTACCCGACATGTGAATTCTGCCTCTTGTCCTTGAAATCGTACACGTGTCAGTTCACCCTACTGCAATTCCATCAAATGGAGCCTGTTACATAGCCCTACATAATGTCTTATACACATGAGGCTTCCTAGCATAAAAGTAACTCAATGTGTTTCATATAGATATTCTAAAGAGTGCAGATATGGCTTAATCTCCAAACACTATTCTGTAACACTAAATATAATGAGGAAATTAATTGTACATTATAGGCTCAATGATCACCGTGCATTCTGTTGGTCTCATGCAATGGAATTAATGTGTGTATGTTTAATAATGCATTAGTTCACTCGTTAACCATTAAAATTTCAGTCACTTCGTTACGCAACCATTTTAGAATGTAAGCCTGATGATTTCATCGCCATTTGAATTACATGTTAAACAACAAAATAATACATTATTATTACAGTACGATACAGTCACATTCCACTATGTGCTAATGTGCACTAATACTGGGCGACAACGCCATAAACTGCAGTGATCGACACACCAACTGCATGGGCGAAACTATTAGCTGATACGGTATAATCAACAATTATCTGTCAAGCATGTACTGATGATTGAACTAATCTGTTGCGAACGGCATGAAAACACAACTGGGCTGAGGAGGAGGTACACAGTGGCCTTTAAGGTGATGGATCAACTGTATGCATTTGTTGACATGCCTAGTTTCCTAAGCCGTGGCGAACTTCAACGGGGCCCTGGTAACCCATCCGTCAGCAAGCCTGATTTCATCTGTAAGCGGTCTTTAATTCCCAGAGGAAAATGGACCCACACTCTCGATGTATCCATACAGCACACATGGCCAAGCTGTTAGGGTGCAGGGAGTGACAGAACATGTTATTACACCCATATCAATCTCCCCAGTGTGTCACAGTCCAGTCCAGTCCTGCCAGTGTGAGACCAAACCTGTGCAGACAGACCTTGCGCTGAAATTGCAGTCCACCAAACACCCACACACTTCCAACACCATAGCGTGTCTGTGCCAGCAATAGCTGATTCCCCTGCAGAAATAAGAACGCAGAGCCATGATTTGACCTAACGGGTGAAGGTTTGTGTATCGTTTGACCATGGATGCATACACATTAACAGAAATATTCAGTTTCTTGCGTCTCTGATTCAATACACCAAGGACCTTGAATGTTTACTTGGCCCACAGTCCAGTGGCATCAGGATAGAATATGGTACCTTTCCATGAATCAACGTGTCCATTCTGACTGTCCCTGCGTTCTAGTCTGAGATTGTCCTTAGGAGCTTGCAGAGAAAGACTTAACACAGTGGGATTGACTGACTGTTCTGCTCCCCGGTCCTAAATAAATAAAAGGTACATGACAGCAGGGTCTAGGGCTGCCATAAATTAGACTTCAAAATGAATAAATGAAATTCTCTTACTTGGGCTAAATGATTTATAAGCAGGAGAATAACAGGCCTCTGAGCGTTGTGAAATGAACTGTCCTGTTCGGTGATGAAATGACTCACCTGACAGCCGTGGGAGTCCAGAGCAGACCTTTCCTAATATGAAAAAGTGTCACCAAAAAAAAAACACCTATAGCTTTGGCTGCGCTGGTGGGCCTATTCAAACTTTAACCCTAGTGCCCAGGTGTTTAGGGTAAGATGTGGGCCTCGAAGCGACTTCCTCGGACCGCCTCAGAGGTGTTCACAAGCTCCAACTGATTTTGACGTTGTGCTCAGTTTAGCATGACAGGACTAGTCCAGTGTCAGCTCCTATCAGATGCTAGTATCACACCTAGCGTTCCTACACTGGGGGCATGGTGTGATGGGTCAATCTCAGCAATCTTGCCAACATTCATCATGGCCTTGACCAACCTCTTTCTGACATTTGCTGATTACACTTCTCCTGTTGCAAATCAAATGCCTTAATTTTTTCGAAATTTTAAAGACTTTATTATATTCTACTTCATTCACGGTAATCATATGAAATGCATTTGCTCGTTGGTTTTTGGCCTGCCAGCAGATTCCCACCAGCAGATGCCCACCAGCAGATGCCCACCAGGAGATGTGTGGACAATTTGCTTGCCCTGCAACCCACATGTCACTGTTTAGAATCGTGCTAATTATTGTTGCTAATGCTAATGTTTGCTAACGTATAGTCTGAATTATCTTGAACCAGAACACATAATAGGGAATGTGTTGTGTATAGGTACAAGTTTTAAATAGGAGACTGTGTTAAGAAACCATTCAATATCACACATAACAGGAAATCTCTAAATCTCTAAAGATCTAATGAAAAATCCAATGGTTTCCAGAAATTCAATTCAAGGATAACAATATGCACAAAAGTATAACATATGTTTAAAATACTTTCCATTTACAATACAATTTCTCAAACATTAAATGTTGAAAGGGTAAAACAGTGCAACAAAGGACAAACATTAGATTTTGTTTTTACCTAAACTAAGTGTGACTATAAGATTAAACCACAACTCAAAATACTCTACCAGCCACAGACATGTGCGCAAGTCAAAAGTGGTGACCTAGTTTTTCAAAGGAACTCATGCCTTCTGTTTTTCCTTCTGCTAATGTATATGTTGCTGCCAAAAGCTGTAAGTCTCCATTGAATGAAAAAGCATGTTTTCGTGTGAATATCTCAAGGCTGATAGGCATTACTGTACATATCCTGAATCCACTAATGTCATTGTACAGTATGTACACTTATAGTCTGATGACATTGTATGCTTGATCTCCACTGTGTGGTGCAGGATTTACAACCAACTGACGCGTGAGGAGGAGTTATTGTGAACGACAGCCTTTCCCTGAGGGTGATAAATGCTAGATCTGATCATTCCTCCTCCCACAGACATACAGTAACAGGTACAGTTCCCTGTATTTTTAGCCTGACCCCCGTTTCCACAGGCGTTGATTTACCGTGTTCACCCCGTTTCCACACATTAGTGTGTACCGAGAAAGTGGGCGGCGACATCCCTGGGTATTTCATATGTACGCACCGTTATGCATCACTTCCTAGAGCGACGCTTGACTTGTTGTTATGGTAGGCAATGTCCTGTGCACTGTACGCTATACTGTGTACTTGTAAACGGGGCTTTAGACTAAATGTGGAAATTACATGGATATTATCATTTGTATATCCTCACACACACACACACATACACATACACACACACACACACACACACACACACACACACACACACACACACACACACACACACACACACACACACACACACACATCCAGCCACCAAAATGAAATCACACACAGCACCATGATGGTGAGAGATTGGTGAAAATGTTACATGTAGAAAACCCATGCCTTTCTGAAACCTCTACGGCATACATGTAGATTGCATGATTAAAACATAATTCAGCAAATCATACTGCAGGTCGTTTCGTCCATAATGAGTTGAGCTGGTCTGACTGAGTCCCCAGAGTCGGTTAATTCTCTCAGCTGTCACAGAGAAGCAATTAAGAGTCCAGGATGGCCATACAGTAATACAGCTGTCTCCCACCGATTGTGACTTCATTATAATCCAGCCATATTATTATGAGGTAATATGGCAACGTGGGTCATTGAATGATCCAATGCTAATCTTGAGGAGAGAAGAAATTTAGATACGAAACAAAATGAGGGATTCAATCTACTGTTCAATCTACTGTTCAAATTCTCCAAAAGGTCTCCGCTCCGGCCGAGTGATGTGTGAATTGATGCAGCTTTGGAAGACTAAAAATCAGCCTTGAAGGAAACATGGTCCACTAGATTTGTACCCTATGGACCCGTTTATCTAAATCGGATAGGCTGTGTTTTTACCGATTTGAGAGGCTTGATTTCTTTTTCACCTGATCTTATCTGTATGCCTGTCTTCAGTGGCGCTACAGTAGGCAACTCTAATCCAGTGGCACTCCTCTCCTTTCACAGAAGGCTGTGTGGAACAACCTGACAGACTACGCTAAATTTGTATCCTTAAAAAAGACATTAAAGAGAGTGAAGGGAGAGAGCGAGAGAGAAAGTCTTTGATAGGATAGAGTAACAGATGAATCATGTGTCCACAGATTACCCTGCAGCTCCTGTCTGCAGTACACACTAATTTATACAATCAAGTGACGAACCATGCCAAGCAGAGGTTCCTCAAATGGCAATATGCAAGAGGACCGCAGAGGCAGAGAAATAACGATGACAGTGATTTATGATGTCTCGAGATTACGGGCCTTTGTTTTAAACAGAAGGCCTGTACACAATACACTATCAATTTGTCTAAGACTAATATATTGGTCTGGGCACTGCCCCCATTCACAAGTGTGTGAACACAATCACTGAGTAGGTCTTTCTGTTATTAGCACAAACAGATAGGACAGCAGACTTGAATCACAGAGCACAGAACAGGTTACCATCGAAATATGTTGCAAACATTAGGAACATTTTGCTTAATCAGATGGATTACATAAATATCTTTATTGTGCTTTGATAGTGCTTGGAAAAAGCGAAATAATTTCCTTAACTTTCCAGCATGCTGAAATACCCAGGAGAATAGAACTGGTTAGATGGGACTTTCTCCACTGATTGCATTGGTCAGTTGTCGTGCCAACAGAAATGGAATGTTCATCGAGCTATAATGAAAGAGCGGTTTTGTACAGGCTGCAAAGGCTGTACCTTCAGATCAAACAGATGTGAATGTATGTGGACACAACACCCTGAGTTATTCTAGTTTCCGTGTACATTTCACACTGCTACCTAACTTTGACGTTTACCTGTTAACCTTCATGACGAATCCAGTGTTTCATATTTCAAGGGAGTTAGCAGTGTGTGTGTGTGTGTGTGTGTGTGTGTGTGTGTGTGTGTGTGTGTGTGTGTGTGTGTGTGTGTGTGTGTGTGTGTGTGTGTGTGTGTGTGTGCGCGTGTGTGCGTGTGTGCTTTTTGCTCCTTTTGCTTCTGGCTCCTTTAATCTAAAAAAAGTACCAAATGTTCTTTTCTCAGGATGATATCACCACAGCTGTAAAGATCCATTCCATACAGCTGAACCACTTTAACACAAAGCTGCTTTTCAGGTGGCAAGAAACTAGTTTGCTACAGACCAGTGGAAATACTTCCACAGTATAACATGCACCCAGAACAACATCCTGCAAGGAGTACCGGGAAACACTGTTATTGTGAACAGCGGTAGGAAAACATCTCTCTGATTTCAAGTTGAATCAAGATCCAGACTGTACTGTTCTGTAGACTAGTATATTGGCTTTCCCAGTCGCAGCCATACAGCCGTACTCCCTGCTTCTCTAAGGTTTCAAGAAGTCGCTCAAGCATGAACCTTTTAAACTCTGACCTACTGTGCAGTAGAACAATTAATAACCTGTGTCCTCCCACTCATAAAGTACTACTACGTATTGTAGTGCTAGAGTCAAATTTGGCATCCTCCAAATATTGTTTCTGGAAACTAATAAAATAGTCTCAAGACACTATCAGAACAGCAGCAGCAGCAGCCGCCTAATGTTGCTTGGGTACCACTTGTCGCAGCTTGAAGGCTAATGCGGTGTACAGGTCAACAGCAACAATCTGCTTAGCTCTAATGCTGGTGAAGGGGTTGTGTGATCGCTAGTCACAAGACCACATGAAAGGCCTCCGATCATCAAGAGCCTGATTACCCAGCCACCCCCTCTGCCTCCTAATTAAGCTTCAGGATTGAATTACATACAGTCAACTAATTGCTACCAGGCACATCCCAGTCATCAGCAGGGACATTTGAGAAATCAAAGATGATAAAAAAAAAAAAAAATGTAAATGAATTATGAAAAGCAGATACAATCAAGCTTTTGTCTAGTAATTGAAAGGTTAAGGAATCAAATGTGCAAATGTGAATAATGAATGGCAGCACACAACTAGAAAATGGTCCAGCTATTTTCCACAGAACCTTTTGAAAACAATACATTACACATTTTCCTGAACCACAGAGATTCACATATTGAATCGAACAAATCCTAACCCATTTAAATGTTATTCTACCTCTGCCACATTGTGATGTAAGACTGCCTCTCTCTCCTGTCAGGGCTGATGGGAGTGCATATAACTCAGTGTTATTGACTCTGCCTTTGTTTGGCTGTTTAAGAGAGGAAACATCCATCCGTCTCTGGTCTGGCTTCTCTCTGATAAAGGGAGGCCTTTGCACAGGTTGTTTGCAGCCAAACACCTGTGACTTTGATTTGCACTTCCACGCCGACATGTTTCGAGAGGCTTTCGTGGTCTGGAGTCTTGGAGTCGGGGCTCATTTGAGTCCATCAAGATATATTTCCTTTCCTCCTTCACTTTGTTTGAATTGTCTGATTGTCACTTTGGTGCTAGCCAAAGGGTGCTAGCAGAGATATGCAAAGATGTCCAAACTAAAATCCAGTTTACTTTAATAATTGCATTAACAGATAATAACCATGCCAGGGAGTACATCACCTCTACCACCTACTCTATGCTGCTAATAATCCCTATAGAATACTATATACAATATGTTTTCTCTTTTTTTTAAATTGCAGTCCAGAAGGTAATTACTGTATTTCACTCAAGCACATGCATCCCAATCAGCTCTGAATCGGAGGATTTAATGACAGTAAAATAATTGAGCTCTGTGGATATCACTAATCACTTTTCAATTACGTTTGGGGTTTTCAAGTGGGAGTGGAGTGGTGTGAGTGGTGGAGTTTTACTGCTCATTTCAATTCAACTTCTCTCATGATTTGGGGTCTTGCAGAGATGAGTGACAAGGCCCTGGTCTCAGCATGGTTAAATAGCAGAGTGCAATGACCTAGCTCATGGATACAGCAGTGAAAGGACCTTTTTGAGGTGGAGCACACACACCGGGAAAATAGGCACTGCTGGGTAGCTGGGTTATAGCTGGGTTATAGCTGGGTTGGTGCGAATTGGACACGTCATGGTTTAGTGGAAATTCATCAAGGTGACGTAATGTTGAATGTTGAATAATGTTGAATAGGAAAAGTCATGCCAAGGCAGGGTTCAAGTCGGCCCGACAGCTATCTGCATGTGGAACGTTTTTACCTTTGCCAGAGGTTTATTGCTGCTGCCTTTTTTGTGTGTCTATCAGCAAAGGCAGTGGTTTGAATTTGCTGCTTGAACTGAGCTCGACCCAGGGAGTGAGTTCCATCCCGGTGTAATCTGGACTCCACTCGGAACTCCCTCTTTGTAAGCTCCCCGTGGTGCAACCTAGGGGTCCAACCCAATAAAATCGCTGAGCCTGCTGAACTCTCCTTGTATTAACTCCTCCACTACAGCTCAGCACTGGGAGGCTGTGGGGGCTCTGTAAGGCTCCTCTGCCACTGGTCTCTCTTCGGGATGCGTGATGATGGGCAGCAGCTTGGAGCTGGCAGGAGAGAAAGCTGCAGTGGCACGGAGAGTGCTAGCCATGTCGGTAGTGATTACATTCAGCCCCAGCGGAGGTCAGGGGTCAGGCTGAGCGTGTGCAGGCTGCTTCCTGCACTGTGCCGACCGTATTCCCAATGCGGTACAACGCCCACTCCCTCTGTCGCTCTTGGCACTTTCCCCTTACTTTCTCGCACACTTTCTCACTTACTTTCCCTCCGTGTTTCAGCACCAATCCCCCCGTTTCTTTCCTACACTAGTTCCTCATGGTTAGACAAAAAGCTGAAGCTGCAAGTGCCCATGGGACCACTTTCAAGAGCACTACCATAGCAGTAAAGCAGATGTAGTGTCCTGTGTAATTACACTCTGGTTATCTGTAGTGATGATGTTTCTGATATTGAAGAATAAGCTCCAGTGATGCGTGGAAGGAGGTAGATACTCAAATAGATCTTTATTCTTGAATAAAGACAAGAATAAAGATCTATTAGTCAAGTCGACTTGGGACACCAAACTACTGTCCAAGAGAATGGACAGTGGGAAGTGGCAACCACAAAGTTTGCAGTCAGTTTTATAGTAGGTAATAAACAGGAAATCAGGACATAAGGCTCATCTCACTTAGGCTTGGCGCCAGTGAGTCTGACATGTTATCAACAGAGATCTTGGGGTCTGGTACCCCTGGTTGTAAACCACATTCCAAGTGTCACTCAGGAAAATACATTCTAACAGTATCGTTGAAAAACGTTGAATTAGCATGTTGTCGTTTAGTGATTGGTGTGAAGCTACATAATACACACACACACACACACACACACACACACACACACACACACACACACACACACACACACACACACAAACACACACACACACACATACACACACACACACTCACAAAAACACATACTGTAATTACTGTAGTGCATGATATATTTTCCATTGCAAATGTGAAAAGATGAATTCCTATTTTATGTTAAGACCTTAATTCATCACATCGATTATTCATTTGGCACTGACCTGTTTCACTTCCCTATATTTTCATTATTCATATGCTTTACATTACAAATCAGTATCTACTTGTTTCAAGATTAGGCTGCCAAGCGCCCATCAATCTAGAGCAGATTTGAGCCTGGGTAGACAGATATGAATAACCCCAAGCTCTTTGCCATCAAACAAAAAGAAACAGGATCAATCATTCTTTCCAATGTCCCGGACATGGGTATACTGCAATGTGAGAACAGTTCTAACCTGCGTTTGAAATAGATTCATTCAACTCTCAATGCCTTAAAAGAGAGAGAAGCTTTTTTTTTAAATGTTTATGTCGATGTGGTTTCTTTGACAGGTTCCTTTTTTCCTAGATTTATATATGCATGTTGTGGCAGTAATGTTGCAGTTTGCATGTTAAGCATGTTGACTCTCAGACAGAACATGCATGTGTGGATGATGCCAGCTGTGGTGCTGTATGTTGGTAAAAATGACTGTCTAAAAATCATTCATGTCTGGTATCTATTATGGTTTGTATGAGGGGTGGTGACGGTCATAGCTGTTGTTGGGTATACGGCTAAAGTATCTCAGTGTGTCCATATGGCCATTAAGGTTTATCACTGGTATTATGTCCAGCAGGTGTTGCTTGGTGAGTGATCAGAATGCTAATGGAATAGCTCTTTCATTTGCCTTATTTTGAACTCTTTTGAAAAACGCTAAAATAACTTTGACTGTCTCCCTGCCTTTACCTGCTACTATTGAATGGCATTGTGCCAAACCTGTACAACCACTTATCAAATACAGGCTATTGTGTCAAAGAACTATGCAGGGATAAAAGGTCTCAATAGCTACTGGCTAATTCCCAACGAGTTTCCCTGCTTTGTTTGGAGGGCTGCTTAAACAAAGGATTTTATTCAAGGACTAGCACCACATGACATCTGCATATACACATAACCGGTCAAGTGCCATTCAATCTCTGTGAGTGTTTGCATGCATAGAGATGGGATCCCTTTGTGGGAAACAAAGTCGATGGAGCTTTCAGACCTATGAGTTTAATTAAAGTAAAACACTAGGCTTTACATTGATCTTTGCAAGTCATTGTTTTCAAGATCAGATTTTTGCAATTGTGCAAATTCAACACCTTCAGAGATGTGGTACATGTGGTACAAACTATATGTTTTTTCTTGTATTCTTAGAGAAATAAGAGTTGCTTTTACACAATTTACACAAGAACATCTCCATCAACCTTCACCTATGTGGTTAACTCAAGCCTTACTTGTGAGAGCACTCTATTGTACTGCACTTGGCAAGATGGGTGTGCCCTTGAAACGAATCATGAAATAGTCCATAAAACGTTCTCACAGAACTACTCATCTTTGTAGTACTAATTTATTATCATATGCAAAATGCCTTCCTATTGGTTACAAATGTCAACTGTGCAGTGTTGTATTATCATTCAGCTTTCTACAGTTTGTCACTCTTTCAATTCCCATGAAAGGATGCTCTAAGATTACAGGAGCCATCTTCTGATGTGTCTAAATTAGTCCCAGTAGCACTGAACCTACATGACTGAAAGGAGTGACTCACCATCCTCGCGAGACTTCTGAATGAAGGCATCGACACCGCTCTCCCCGTAGTTCCCCTCGGACGCCACGGTGGAGACGTAGTTCCAGCGCATGGCCTTGACGATGTCCACCATGGCCTGGGCCTGGTAGGTGTCCGGGGGCACCACGCGAGAGAAGAAGTCGTAGCGGGTGTTGTCACTCAGCTCAGGTGCTGTGGAGGCATAACTCACCTGGGGGATCTGTGAGAGAGAGAGAGAGAGAGAGAGAGAGAGGGCTTGTGTTAGGCGGAGTGAGTGCATACATTTCAGTATGTATGGTCCCAGAAGGAATCAAACCCACAACCTAAGCGTTGTTAGCGCCATGCTCTACCAACTGAGCCACAGAGGACAACAACATTGTAGTATCATATACAGGGAACATAAGACGTTTGTAGTTTCTCTGCGCCATTTACAACTACAGTATCTTGTGATGGTATCGTATTGTAATGGTAGACCACATTTTAAAATTCTGTGGAGATTGCAACCTGGAATGATGTGCAGTATGCTTCTCAGGTATCTCAATTGTGGACATTGTGGAAATGCTGCTCAAGGCAGCATTTGACCACTATTGGTGTACTAGTCCTCTGCAAGTGTTGCTTATTGTGTATCAGAATGCGGGTGGGATTAAAGCTCAATGTCGAGTTGCTGTTCAACAAAGTGTAATTCCACATTGAAGTGCCTTGGAGTCAATCAAGTAGCACAAAAGCTATTAACAAATTCAAACTTGATTTTCACAGACATGATTTGATTCATTTGAGGGTGACAAGTGTTTACAGACAGGAGACCAGGCGTTGTTCCAGGAAGGAGATAACACATTCAAATTAACTTGATAACATCTTCTTATGAGTTTGTGGCGGTATTCACTCGGGGCATTATAGCCTTCTTATTGGCGAAGAAAGCAAGATTTGCATGTCTTTCTTTTTTTTTAAAGGACAATTTAATGAAGGTTATTTCCTTGCTTATTTACATTTGGCCCAAGGAGTAACTAATTACAAAACATGCATCATTTAGTTATCAATTGGTACAGCACAATTAGAAAACAAAACCATCTCTTTGGTGTATCTGGATGAAGGCAACTAGTCCCCAAATTTGTATTTAATTTGAGGATCAAAAAGTGCTCGGTCAAATGATGTAGTTGTGAGACATCGGCAAAGCAGCATGCTGTATGACTGGGTTTCTGCATATCTGTGTTTGTTCCTGTTCAAGTGTTATAAGTTATAATAGTTATAATAGTTTTTAACTCACCATGAGATTAGTGTCATTTTCAAACATTTTCTAAACACTTCCTACAACACTGGAGACTTTTCCGACTTCCTTGATAAGTCATCTCAATTCTTGCTTGCTCAGGTTATTTCAGATGTATGGTTGTCAGTGGACTCTGTGATGGTACAGCAGCGTATTCTGCTGCAGAGTTTTGGAGTTAACTGAGCAGATTTGACACAATATGGCATTCAATAATGTGTTTCATGCTACGACATAAAATATGAAGACACTTTTTATGCTGATGCATTTTTTATTGGTCTCAGTCCCCCCATGGGTTATAAATTATACCAGTTGACTAGGAGAAGAACGGGCCAGCATACTGAGAAAAACCTATAGCCTTACATCACAATGAAGTCCAACTGCAGGGTCAGTGGTTTGAAAAGCTCTGAAAATGCTGCCACTCAGACTCCTCAGGCCATTGTTGCTGTCCAACTAGGGGTTAATTATATAGTGAAAAATGTGTGAATTATATCGTGAAAAAGAATATTTTATATTCTCATGACATGATGTAAAACATTAAAAGCAATGTAAGCATACATACATCGCATTATACTATCGATATAAAAAATGCTAAAGACTTAATATACTTAATAATATAATATAATATACTATCAATATAAAAATAAGACTTTAGGCTAGCCTTTAGGCTTTTAGGTGCGTTATTAAACAGAGAATGCTTCAAAAATGCCTTAACACATATGTCAACGCATATGTTTGGTGAGATGTGGTCCTCATTATTTGCAGTAAGATCATGGCTTTGACGCTTTAGGAGTGACATTTTAGGATATGACTGACAGTTTAGTGAAATCTCTCTCCAAATGGTGTCTGTCACAACACTGCAGCCTGAGGAGTTATTGGCATAATTATTAACATATTATGCTGTCACCTTGAAGTATCTATGGGGAGAGATGAAGTGAGGGGAGGGGAGGGGAGGCAGATGTTGCATAAATATTTGCACTTATAAATAACATATGTTTTGTTATTTACAAGGGTTAAAACTCAAATTGCACATGGAGTAATGTGGATTGTAACCAATTAGGGAGACATTTGATACAGTATGTGTTTAATTCAACTTGTATAGGTATTTTCTTTATGTGTATGAGGGTGCATTTTAGTGTGCTGTGTTATGACTGTGAATCTGTTGCCACTCATATTAGTCATTTGAATTGTCAAAGCTGCATCTCAGACTTACTCTTTCTGAAAATATCTTCAAATCTTTAAATTATTCTTTTCATTAGGTCAAAGAAAGTACACCGAATGACACCGTTGGTAAGGTCAGTGCCTGCATAATATGTTCTGGAATCAATGAATTCTGTGAGACTGCAGGGAGCTACTCGACCTGCCCTAAAATCCTGCGCTTACCTGCAGCCACTCCACTGCAGGCTGCCTGCTGTAGAACTAGCCTTCTCCCCTCTCTCTCTGTCTCACACTGTGGCTGGCTTTGATGTGTTCAGCTGCAGCTCCCCCTTGGTCCTGCCACTAGTGTGCAATTCAACCCCACAGCCAGTATCGGAGAACAAACAAGCTGTGCCCAGTGCCTGAAGCCCCTAACACTGGCGTCATGCAGTCTCTCTGCCCCTCCTCCTCCTCTTCCTCCTCCTCCTCCTCCACCACCATGCAGCTGTATCTGTTAAATTATACAAAAGAACAACCAGCGCCTCTCATGTCAGGCAGCACCTGCAACGTAAGGCTTTTTTTTAAAGATAATCTGCATTCCAGCACAATTGTGAAATACGGGTCTTAATAATCCTACTTTAGGACTGCTTGAGTGAAGAATGGAAATTACAACCTTTACTCTGTGATCAGAAATACCATCAGCTCATCCATACAGGTACATCGTGTACAATGACTGATGATTGGACATGAGACGTGTCAATCAGAGGTGGTTGTGTCCGCCCAACCCTCTGGTCCTCGATAGAACAGGGCATCCTCGCAGCCCAAACAGGCCAAACAGGCCGGTCGGTGTGTCTGTTAATTGGGATGCTCATTGGGACAGAGACTACAGCGGTGTCTGTGGCACGTGTCCAGAGTGCTCCCCGGGGAATGGCAGGGGTCACCACACTTCTCCGTTAAACAGCTGGCCATGGTGGGAGGCCGAGGAGGCTGGTGGAAGGTCCCTGCTGGAGTGGACACACAGGCTTACTTCACCCCTAAACTTTGCTCCACTTTTGTCTACTTTGAGGTTAAGCACAACTGTTTCTCCTTCGAAAGGAAAAGTGGAAGTGTACTGTACAATCTTGCCTCACGTTGTTCTGCTTTGATGTCAGGGGAAGGCTCTGTCTGTGCTCTGCTTCCCAACTGAGGTTCATTACAGCACTGTGTTTAGAAGTTGGTAACAATGTCATATTTTAGAGTGCTTGATTATTCAGGTACCTTGCAATTTACTTGTCAAAGATCATCATCACCTTCTGCTTAAACTAATAGACTCCACAGAGCTCTCAAGGTGCAGAGGATGCGATTCGACCTGTTCTCGGATTGGTTTTAAATCATCCAGTTTTCATCTGTGGTTTTATGTCCTTTGAAACAGACAAGAAATATATAATATATGCTGTATCAAAACATGACAATGGACTGTTCCTGTCACACCTCATCTCGGCGCTGTGCCACCCACTAGGATAAGTCAGACTCTCCTCCCGGGGGGGCTGTCTAAACACAGATACAGTAGCACATCACACTGGATCTCTGCTGACACCACGCACGGCTGTACTGTACCTGCACATGCCACATCCATTATTCCTTCACAGTAGAACAGCTCTTCAAGCCTGGAAATGGACATTTATTGGAAATTTATTTATTTAACTGTTATTTATCCAGGGAGACACACCGAGACCAAGGTCTCTTTTGCAGGTGTTCCCTGTGTACAATAAAAGCATCAAAGCATATATCACCTAAACTGAATTTATTTAATTTATTGTAGTAATTGAATCTATAATTCAATCATTTATTTCAGCCAAGCATATGTTTTGGGCTTTGGCTTTATAAAAACAGGTAATATCTAATGCACTGTTATGTTATTTATTGAAGTAAAAAGAAATTCTAATTAGGAAAACATGCTGTTTACTGGATATTAACTGATTTAATTTTAAGTATTTTTTGAAGGTTTTAAATTTGATTCGGCAAAATGCTTTTGCTGTTGTTGTTTCAAGGCATGTATTATGCGCTCTGGCACTGTCATGGCAACTCTGGGATATATCCGCCAAATAAAGTGACTGACTGTTGATATTCAGTGAGCCTGCTGCCTTGTACTGCATTTTTCACCTGAGGGATTTTCACTGCTGTAACAATCACAGAATTTCAGCATCCTGTCAAGAACCAAGACAGGCAAAGCTTATCATGGTTTTTGTTTGTAAGATTTCTTTTCTCTCTGGAGTGCTGTGATAGTACTGAACCATGGAGCTCACTGTTATAGAACAAGAAGTCTACGCTTTGACTCAAGGAATTGTGCTCCCAAACCTTTTCTGACCCACCAGAGTCTCCAAAGAACATTAGTTTAGACAAGCTGAAGATGCCTTTATTTGGATAGCATTTTGGACCAACTACAGCCAAGAGAATAACTTGTTTTACAAATCACAGGCGCTTCCAGTGAAATACAGAAATGTGTCTCTGTATTTCTAGGAAGATTGAGGTGCTCTAAACCCTGAAACTTGTAGTGTTTTTTTCTGCCTGTTTCCCATTCAGAAGATGTGGTCTCCCCGTCTGGTTTCTCCAGGCTAAACTAACAGAGCTTTCACCCCTCCAGAGCCAGGCCTCTCTGACACGATCTCTTTACACACTTAAACCTGACATTTCCCAAATATTTGCTGTAAACGTGACCAGAAAACTGAGGGGGAATGTAATGACATCTTCTATCCTCCCAAGTTGGTAGAAAAGCTTTAATCTGCACCCCCCCTCAACCCTTCCCATCCATTTGATTGCTAATGGGCTTGGGAGATATGCTTAATTACTGCGATGGAGTCTCAAGCAGATTTTTTGATGCAGTTTTAATGTTCAAATCGCTTGCTTTAAATAACTGTAGCTTTTTAAAAATTCAATGAGTTCATTTGGCACAACATCAATGCAGAAGTAATGATGCTCATTAGAAGTGTACAGAAATACTATACATCTGCGTTGTGTGCTTGGAGGGAAAAATCAAAAGCATTTGGCTGGCACTGAAACTCTATTTTGGTTAGTAAATATTTCAGTCAAGTCTTTCTTACTGTGCATTTCACAGCCAGAGACAAATAAGGAGAGGTTTATAATGTCTACTCAATATACATATTTGAGAGTAGAGCAGTTACCAGACTCCCAGGGCTACCACCGATCTCTTGCATGGTGCAGCACCATTGTTAAGTATAGTAATTTTTGACTGTCATACAGTAAATCCTTGATATGAGGTAAAACGGCAGGCAGAACATGGCATCCAGGGCAGGGCATGTCTCGGCCTCTCCATGCGGTATATAGCAGCACAGAGGGATTCTGTCCAACGCCCCCACATCCTCTGAGACGACTATTCCATCTGATCCCTCAGGCTGGCAGTCAGGCTGAAGTCGCCACGGTAATGGTGGTGGGTTCTTACTTCACACAGGGGTTTCGCACCTGTATGTCAGGTTCAGTTATTGGCAAACCCTGTCACAGCAAGTCTGCTCTCACAGGAGCCCCGCAGAGCCGAATGGCACCAGGCACAGTCGGCATAGTCCCCGGGCGGAGGCATGCTGGAAAACCTCAGACTCGCAGAGCAGACTACACCATTCAATTAACTAACCACCTATGAGAGCTACTGGTTGTGACTCAAGTTCTTCTACTGCCTGGTGTTTCGCTGGAACACAGTGAGGGATGTTTTCACAAGGAGGGAAGGAGAGAAGGAGGTTTTACAATGGCCCTGAGGTGTCAACAGTTGTTTTAAGAACTTGAAATCTGTTTTAAATCATAAAAACATGGACAGATGTGTTCCGGGGTTGATGATGTGACCCCCTAGCTTTTAAACCAAATAGTCTGCATCAACCAGTCTAAACACTTTATGTGTTTGGCTCACACAGATATGCAAACTATTGAACAATAGAAAATAGATTATTTTCCTCCTGGTACAATGCTTTCCTATCCTCCAAACAGCAATAGCTTGGTCATAAAATGCCTTGTTTGAGCCATCCAAGCATATGAGAGGAATGTTAATGCAAATTCCTATAGACGAGAACAGGTGACCAGAGATGATGAGACATCTGTGCTCATGTCTGTGCTGCTGTTATTGTTCCTTCTGGAATGGTGAATAACAGGGCTTTCAGTGGACTCATCTGCATCTAAGTCATATGAAAACCCTATTGGGATCTTTCCATTGTCTTTAACCATGATGAATATGATTGGGTTCAGATGAACAATGAGGCTTGGGGACCCAAAAGGGACACCTCCCCTAACAGGATCATTTGGAGCTCTTGGCTCAGGTCTATAATTAATAGGTGTATTGCCTGGTGAGCCGGGGAGAGGTTTTGCAGTGCATTTATTAAAAGGGACACCTTTTGAACACCAGCATTTTTGCTCTCCTCCTCTCTTCCACTCCTTTAATACATTTAAGTTTATCATGTACTTTTTTAGTTCAGTTAAGCTGCAGTGGGGTTTACTGTACACGGTCATTAAAACAGAGTGGTGAGGGTTATGAACCTTTAAATCAAAGAATTCAATAAATTTTCAAAAGAATATCTGTAATAATATCTTCTAAATAACTCTTAAAGCTAACTTGGAGGCCAAATAATTCTGTATAAGCCTCCAAAACATAGTTATTATCAGCAGAGTGGTTATTTATGGTTAATTATCGGTGTATTACGTTGAGCGATTTAGGAGGTAGGCCTACTTTAAGCTGGGGCCTCTTTCTATTTTAAACATCACGCTCGTCTACCTTAACTGTGGGCGTCTCTTATCCCATTTAAAGAGCTCTTGAAATGTCAGTTAATCACTGCATTGCACCATTTGGGAGCACCTGCAAGAATATGTATGCCCATACTGTTCACAGAGTAGATGAGAACACTCAAGCCATGCCTGAATAAGCTAATCTTCCAGCCTGCTTTAGACTGGCAGGAAATACTGTACAGCTGTAGTACAGGTTTGGAAAGAATATTATTTCCACTCCAGAGCTTAGCCTGTAGTACATTCACCTGAGCCAAGTGGCGTAATTACTGTGACGATGGTGACGATGGCGCTGCACATGTACGGGCATAAAGGGGGCTTACTGTTTCCTCCTTTTCAGTGCCTGTCTTGACACCTATGCTGTTCACTTTCAGGAATGTGACACACCATGTTCACAGGATACGGAACATGACAGATGTTGCAGCATATGTTGGTGAGGTGTCTTATTAATCAACATTTCACTGACGTCTCCTATATTTCAGGAAAGTACATTTTTAGCCAATGCATAATCATGTTTTTGTACTTGTGTGAGAAACTTAGTATGATTAATTATTTTAGAAGAAACTTTTTGAATCACTGAAAAATAGTCCAGCAAATACAAAGTGATCGAAACAGTGCTATAAATCAACAACGCTTTGCACTCTTTGAGGTTGTTTACCCTATTTACAGTCCTATATAACAGAGTATATAACAGAGTCCTATATAACAGAGTATATAACAGAGTCCTATATAACAGAGTATATAACAGAGTATATAACAGAGTATATAACAGAGTCCTATATAACACATCTTATCGTTAGCATGCCTCTATGTACAGTATGTACTGGGCTGTATCGTGTGCCTTTTTGATGAGATAAATGTAAATCTTGGCTATGTTGATTGTTCACTAGTCTGCATTGCCTGTGCATGATGACATGGGATAGGCTCCATGCAAGGCAGTGACAGCTTAAAGAAAACATAGATGGAAGAGTACACACTTCTACGTACAGACCGATGCATACGAATACGAGTATGTGTTGTAGCAGAAGTGACATTGACTGTTGAAAACAGAGTGACATAATAGTGCCTGAGATGAGAAACATCCATTATAACCAAACCCAAAAGGAGGTGTGCACTTCAGCCTAACCCAGCAGTTCCCAAACGTGGGATCGGGACCCCATGTGGGGTTTCTTGCTTTCAAATTGGGGTCCATATCATACATTTGGACACACACACACACGCACACACACACACGCACACACACACACACACACTCTCTCTCTCTCTCTTGCGCATGCGCGCACACACACACACACACACACACACACACACACACACACACGCACACACACACACACACACACACACACACACACACGCACACACACACACACACACACACACACACACACACTATGGTAAAGTGTGAGACAGTGACACTTCATTGTTTGAGTTTACATGTATCACTGTCTCATAGCTGAAAGAACAGACAGGCAATACTATTTATTTCCCATTCTGGCTGAGTGGGCTGTTTCCATTCCATTTCCCCCCCCTTTGTAACAAATAGGTATCTCATTTTTCATACTTTGCCATTGCAACAAAATACAAATGCTAGGGATGAATTGGATGTATGAGGTGGCCTGAAACTTATTGCTTTCGCCTATTGTGAAAACGGCTCCTCGGTGTTGCCTCCACGGCCATTTATTCACGTTTCATGTTTATTCCATTTGTTAAGCAATGGAAATCATTAATTTGTGCGCTGTAAACTGTGATTAATTATATCATTAAAGATTGAATTATTACTTGCGTTAAACATGCAAATTATCACATATAAAGGTTGAGGATGCTTTGAGATTTGAACAAAAACGTCATTTTTGATTAATGAATCACAACAAAAACAATTATACACTTGTTTACCACAGAAAACTGATGGCAGACATGTCTCCAACATGACTTCAGCCCTTGCCTCTGGTTATGCTGAATCTGACTTTTTATGCCGTCAGGACAATTTGGTTTGCTATCATTCCTCAGAGAAGAGTCATACTGGAGAAAAGTATGTTCTATATCCACCATTCTAGTACCATTGACGCATCACACATAATCCTGACTTGAAAACCTTGCTCTGTTTCAAGTATCTGATATGCCATTGAAATACCACTCTCTTGCATGAGGGTGCTGAACTGCCTGGGTGGGTTTGTTCTTAAGAGAATGGCGATATCTTTTGTATGCAGCATCCCATGCCACTGCCCCGTTTTCCTTCTATTCCCTAGGCAACGGCCATTTTCTACTACAATGGTTCAAAACATAGCCATTAAGGGAATAAGCAGCATTCAGAGAGCTGTGCTTTGAGATGTGAATGAACCCAATATTTCAGAGTGAGCATAATCTCTCTTGTCCCTTGTGTGACATTAGAATAGTGTTGTATTCTATTTTAGATCCTCTCATCTCCCTGGCACACAGACAGGTTGATCTAACACCAAGGGCTGTATTCGCATGAATTTCCATTAGGTATCTCCGACAGATTCATGTGGTACAACTCAAAAGTTCTCACACCTTGACAGAACTAGGTGTTGTTTCATTAACACCACACGTAATAAAAAAAAAAAGAAAATTCACATCAAACAAAACCTGAGAAGGAATACATTGCTGAAATGATGTCATTCCTCACCTTGCTAATGCCACTGAAAACTCATTCAAAAATGGAGCAGATGTACATTGAACAACAGACACACTATAAAATGAGTATGGTTATGGACACTACATGTATGAGTTGGTGGTTTGAAATGACATATTACAGTATTTCAGAGAAGTAATGAATCTTCCATTGGTTTGCTTGCAGATGTTTGCAAAGCTGTGACAGGGTAAGCAATTGAGACTGGCAGAAAATACTGTACAGCTGTATGTATTGATCATGACAGTGGTAGTGTACCCCTTGTTCTTACATTTGTAGCACTACACTGCTATTTAATGTATGTACAGTAGGATCAGTTGGATATAAAGCAAGGCACCAAGAGGTCTTGTGTGAATAAAAAATATGGTCTTTAAGATTCAGTGGACCCACAGGGGATATGAAAAAAAGGAACTGATTTATATCCCATAGGTCGACAAAAAAACTCCGGAAGCCTAAATTGGTATGGTCCTCGGATCAGCAGTCCCTGCAGGGAGATGTATGAACACTCTGGGAATTGTTTCCATGTGGGATGAGATCAAATGAATCTCCTACAATAGAACAGGCCTTTCCCAGATCCCAACCTTCATACCCCAATGTCGCAATGCCCGATGCCAACCCCCAGATCACACAACTAGATCCCAACCCTCAGATCCCTAGCCCGAGATCACACAAATATATCCCTCCCCCCAGACCCCTACCCCCAGATCACAAAACTAGATCCCTACCCCCAGATCACACAACTAGACGCCTACCCCCAGATCACAAAACTAGATTCCTACCCCTAGATCACACAACTAGATTGCTACCCCCAGATCCCTACCCCTAGATCACACAACTAGATTGCTACCCCCAGATCCCTACCCCTAGATCACACAACTAGATCCCTACCCCAGATCACAAAACTAGATCCCTACCCCAGATCACACAACTAGATCCCAACAACTGGATCCCCCAAACTACAGTAGATCCAAAACCCCAGATCCCAACCTTTGGCTTCACAGTAATCACAACAGCCTGGTTCATTGCTCTCCCCTTTGCAGCCATTACCAAATGCAAAACGCAGCAGGATGTTTGTACTGTATACCAACAGAGGGACAGATGTGTTGATGAAATAGAGCAGGGAGGACAGGGCAGTATGTTGCCACTATGTCTGCACTGTGGTGCTGTCGTTCTCATTCAAGATTTATGGGAACTATGCATGCTCCATACGCCTATGGAGTATATTTGCACATACAGGAAATTTACTTGTTGAGGTTGGTGCATGGGACATAAAAAACAATAGCAAATATTGACAAGAAATTTACAAAATAGCAAAATATTAACAAAATAGCAATAACAAATGTACAAATGTACAAAATAGAACAATGAAGAGCTGTGGGGGAACATACAACAGTTGTTTAGAGAGCTTAACGTCATGCTGTGTGGCATACAGTATTTATAACAACAACTATGCTGTACCTAAGCAACAACACACAAGAGGGTGTGATGCGGTCATAGCTGTCGACCATCGACCATCACAGCCGTTCCGATATCTTAGATATATAGCACGCTCCAGAGTGTGTTATTGCTTTTACACAATGGGTTTACACCGTAAGCAACTATTCTGAGAACAAGCAATGGTGCTAATGTTTTATACTGTATTGATTCACGCCTTCCGCCTATAAAAGTAGTTAATAAAACGATTACCGTCGTTCGGGATGCAGGTTCGTTGATAGTTCTGGAACGCCTGGTCTAATATGATTGGCATGGCAACCCAGTAAACAAATCTCTGCCTGACTGGCTTATAAAAGCTAGCTGCCAGCCACCATTGGTCTAGGTTTAATTATTGAAAAAATGATTTAATCAACCCGTTGTATAAAAGGAAATCGTTGATTTGTTGCAATACCCTACAACGGTGCTATGATGTTGTACCCATGTGAAGCAAAGCAAAACGTCAAAGCAAAACAGTCTTCGGGCATCATGTATGTTTTACACCATGAAGACAAACTTAAGGTAAACTTATGACTACATGAAGTGCTATGAATTCATTTATAAAATGACATAAGACTTCATATGATGCTGCTTCAAGTAAAGCACTACTGGCAAGTTTGCTTTGTGTTTCCTTATAACAGTTGCCTACTGTACTAACTACTCAGGAAAGAGCACAGACTGCAGAAGTGCTTGGAGCCATTTAACAATGGGGAGGCTATTATATATTTATGTTGTTGTTCGACTGTATTTATTTCATTCTGCGCATGTAACGATTCCCATGTGAGGTATGAAATTGAATGCCTCTTGAAAAAGAAAGGATGAATAAGGACAAAAGTACTCCCAAGTCCATTTAGAAAATGGCATCTTCAATAAAGTCCTGCTCCACGGTTACTCAAAATGCCAATAAGAAGGGTGTATCCGATGCAGAATGAAAGGGCATAATTGCTCAGATAATCTAGCATAATCACTATGAACCTTTCTTTTTTATTACCGGTATAATTTGTGACTTCCAAATGTTTCCAAAACATCATTACGCATGAATGAAGACTTTATTTCAGTAATGTTGTGATGTCAAAGTCAAATGTTGAATGCATACATAATACATTATGCGTTTCAATACCAAATATAATCCGTCATGTATTATTTTCTAAAAAATAATGCATTTAATTTGATTGATTGATTGCTTTTTATCTCATTATTTATTTCATGAAAATGGTAATACATTTCAGGGTTCTCCCCAGGATTTTTGAACAATATGGTGCTGGATTGCAAATGTATTACCATGTATTACCAACCCTGGATTCATTCATGTCAAAATGCACAAAAAATACAGCTAAAACGCTGAATTCACTGAGGAACATCTTAATTTACATCTTACGCTTTAACTTTCGCTTTCGTTTTTTGACAACAATGTCGTTGGCGATGAAAGATAGTTACTCTATCATTACTAAATATATAGTTTAATTTGCCTTCAAATGTTTACATAGTGGCGCCGTCAAGTTCACAGGGTGGCGCAGCGCGTTCCCTGTCTGGAGTAAAATGACAACAACATACAAGTATACAATATTGCAGGGAGAAACAAAGCTTGTCAAACCTCCTGTAGGAAGGCTACATACAGAGCGACGAGCGGGTGGAGGCTGGGGGTGGTTGGTGAGACGACCACACAAAACGTACATTCATAGCCAGTGCAATATTCACACTGTTGAATGCAATGTAGGAGCGTTAAAGGCTGCTTTTAAGCCTCTGTCCCTTTGAACATGTGATGTTTTTGCACACGTGTGAACCACTATGCTCAATTCATTGAAGTGCACTTCAATGGCGCAAGTAAACATGTGTTTTTCACATTCATCTAATTTCATTTTAAAGTGAAAAAAAGCACATAAAAAATATATATATATACAATTCGGCTACAGCTCAGTTCAATACACAACTACATCACATACAAATAGGCATAGGCTATATATATTCTCACACATACAGTGTACGTTTTCTCCTGTCCCAGGCTTTTTGGATATTTTTTTGCGCAACATCAAATACACATTTTCTGAAAGAAAGTTGGTAATCTTGACAGAACACTTGGGGATGACTACTGGACACTTTGCACAGGAGACTAATTCTTAAATCGGCATACAAAGGGCAGTAAAACATACAATGCATTTCATTTTCAACTTTCCAAATATCACACAATGAACATATAATAAATAGTAAAGTCTATCCTCCCTCTTCTAGGATTCGGTTGAATCTGCCTGTTTCAATGGCCAGGGAAAGAGTGCCTGATTGTACAGAAGCTGTGCACAAATGGACCTTTTACTTTTCTCTAGGTTTAGGGTTACATTGGGTTCTCGGTGAAAACTGTCTTTGATAAGGAATTTATCAAATAGGTTGTTGCCCAAGCAACCAGTAAACACAGGGAAATCAGACATATTATCAATGAATTTTGGTTTGTGCCATATATAAGCAGATGTTTCCTTTTCACTGAATTCGTCTTGAAATTCATGAACTTGATGTTGTTAATGCTGCATGCTAATCTATTCCTGTACATGTAGATCTGCTTCCTCAAAAATGGCTAACAGTTCTCTGGCCCAGGAATAATTATGAGAGATGTCCTAGCTGAATATTTATATTGGTCAGCCTTTCATCTAGCATGTTTACTAATCTGTTCCATAGATAGATATATATCACCTTTAGGCCAAACCTCACGTCTCCACAGATGGCTACAATAATAATCCATAGTAAGGATACAATACATTAAACTTGTGTTCCACACTTCTTGGCTGAAATAATCAACACATTTCTGAGTGGTGGCTTTAAGTATTTTCTAGTGCAAGGCACTAGAGTAAGCCAGTGAGCTTGGGGACATTGTTATCCTCTCTCCACATGCAAAGACCCTTCACACTGCTGCACATCACTACAGGGCAGCCATTACAGGCCAAACTAAAGCGAACGTTATGCAAATTGTAGTTACGAGCAGCTTGTGATTGGGGCTTTTGCAGGCCCTAACAGAGGCTAAACGGTTGCTCTTGTGTGGTTAGCCATGCGCAGACGATACTGTAGTAGGCTAACCACTGTTGTTGTGCGATCCTCCTTGAACAGGTAAATACTGGGTCTCTTTTACATTGACAGACGTAATCATGTGCTGCCCCCATCATCACATGCAATCAACTTCTATGACCTTCAGAGACGGCAAACTGCCCAATCTCCACAAGCAGCATGGGTAGCAAAGTGGATGTCTATACGCAGGTCAGCTGAATGTTGACACTCACCATGTAGTACAACAGCTCCAGTATATATTGTATTTACTGTAGAGCTAAGCCATCTGTGAGAAGGGCCCATCCAATATAAAATATAATATATGTCAAAGCGACTTACATTGCAGTGAGTGCATACATTTTTCAGTATATATGGTCCCAGCGGGAATCGAACCCATAACCTAAGCGTTGTTAGCGCCATGCTCTACCAACTAAGCCACAGATGACCAATATGAATAACAAATTGCTCATATACCTGTGCAGTTGCCCTGTAATCATTATATATGCCCTGCAATGTACAATTTCTAGGACCTTCTATGGACTGCTCTGTATAGCTCAAGAAATGCTCAACTACATGACTATGCGATTACAAAGCAATTTGTCAATAGTAATTCAACAATACTGTATGTGAATATAATGTTGTGACTAGAGTAGCTACAGTGTTACTACACAGGTAAGACTGTACAACTACTCAGGATGTTGTTCTCTACACAACTAAATGCCCTGTGTGTCAACAATGTTTCTGCTCGTTTTAGATACCCCCTCAACAGCTTGTTAGTTAGGTGATTCATGCTGGGCAATCATTCATAGCGGGACGATAATGTGTCTTTTCAATGGGGTACTAGATGCCTTGAAAAAAAAGCAGATGAAATGATACATGTGTTTAATAATGCATCTTTGGAGAGAGCTGGGCGGTGGACAGGAGAGATTAACAGATGCTTAGATGACTGGGAGCAATATGGCTGCCGAGGTACAGCATTGTGGCAAAGTTCCTGGCTGATTCACATTATTCTAATGGAGAATTGTCAACAAACAGCTCTGGCCACCTGCCACAGAGTAAAAGGGTAAGTAGCTTTGTGACTGGACTATTGGAATAGCCACATCATCCATCCTCCTGCGTGGCAGACATCTCTGTTGCGTGTAATAACAGATGGTCTGAGAAAGCTGGGAATTACTGTGTTTATCCAACCTGTTGGAGGCATCACCAAGAGTGGATCAATGCCTTTCCTCCTAAGACTAAATAGTGTGTTAGTTGGTTGTAAGCACCTACCTAATGGCTGGACTATCCCAGTGTGTGGTCGGAGTAATGATACATTGCCATTATCAGTGAGATCCATTAAAGACCTGTTCAGTCCGGTGAAGGCTGAAAACTGGTCTGTGTTGACAGAACGGCTGGCCATGTGGTGTTACGCTGAGCATCTGGATCTCTCTCAGTATGATGAATGGAGATGGGATATTGATGGGAGATGGAGTATGATCTGCATTGCTGGACCGAAGTAATGGGATATTAGAAATGTTAGTTACAGAGGGGGGGGGGGGGGGGGGGGGGGGGGGGGGGGGGGCGGCTGGAGTATGACTGGACTGGATAAATATCTCCTATTGTGGCCATTGTGTGTCTACTCCTTAACTTTTAGGTGACTGATTTGGACAGAATTAACATACGGCCAGTTACAACCTCTTGACAATGTTGACATGTAGAGAAATGTAATAACAATACTGGGCATAGTCTATTTGATGCATTGCTAAAGTATTCACCTATTCAGACAATGGAAAAGTGATAAGAACAAGTCCACCAGAATGCTAATTATAAAGAAAACAAACATGTTCTGCCTCTAATATCTGGAATTAATGCTTATTAAGATACTAAAGAAGGCAATTTGTTACTCCCCCTCTCCGAGAAAAACATTAGCCTTTCACAGTTTGAGAGTTCGTCTTTACAGTCTCCCATTGATTTGGCATAGGGGAACATTTGCTGTCACTAAAGGACTTAATAAACCCCACTGCAAATCAGAACATGTTCTGTGTTCCTTCAACTCGAAGAGGCAAATGCAGACACAGCCAGAACCCTGATTCAACGGACAAGCGTCTGGCTGGGTCTATAAGACCTGACTGATTTGCTCGCTCTGTGGAGGAGGAGAACGTGTATATCATACTTGAGCACTGTGCACCTTTCCTGCAAGTGTGTGAATTCTGGAAGTGCTGCTGACATACTGAGGTCCACGTAGGTTGTTGCTCAAGCAACCAGTAAACACAGGGTGTGTGCCATTGTTCAAACATAACCTGATTGAAATCAGACATGTTATCAAGGTCTAGATATAGTAATGCATCTCTTCCATTCTCTGTGAATCAGTCAGAGTAATAGCGTACATGCTCAGTCATTCTCATATATAAACAAAATAAATCATGTTACTTTAACTTGTCTTGCATCTGAGCCCCCAGGACAGGCTTCAGACAAGGGCACTAACAATGGGAGATCTGGCCTAGCTGCATCAAAACCCTCACATTATTTTCATCACTTGACATCCCCATTCATGCGCACACTGCATTGATCAATGATGAATTAATCAATAATGCCTTCTATCTCAGATACACCCCTGAGCTTCCAACAATGAATAATTGACCAGTGGTTAGAGTTAGGGACCAAAATAGTTATTTGGTAATTATGTGGTTTTGTTGAATTGTGCACAGTATATATAACAATGTATTCACAATAGAGCTGTTTATTATTGATTTACTCTTTCAATTTTCATTTTCTCGAGAATTGTTATAACATCCATCCCAACAGGCTACAAAGACATTGTTTTCAAACATCTTTTTTTTTCATACTAGTCATCATACATAACTGAATTCTCAAATGCCAACTGTTTCCATCAACAGATAAAATGCGCAAACCTAATGTGGTAAAATGTGATCAAATGCAATATATTTGCAGCCTCTCGTAAACAGACCTTGCAATATACTGTATAGAGGAACTAAAAGAATAACACTGCTAAAAATTCTCACCACTACAGTACAACCGATAACACTGCTGTTTTGCTGTCGCAAGTAGGCCTTTTGTATTCTTCAACACCCTCATACATAACATGCAAATCCCGACACATGTTGTATCTCTCCACAGATGAACTATTCACACCTTCGGGGCATTTCATTTCAGGGAAGAAACCATGGCTCAGCAGGAACCAGCTGAAATATGGCAGTAAATAAGATAGTGATGCAGAAACAGGTAGGAGGGAGAGTCAGTGGTGGTGCGGGAGCATCCCCCTCTCCCCGCCAGCCACTTCATTATCCAGCCTTCACAGCAACCGCAGCACAATGCCCCCGAATGAAAAGGAAGCTATAAGCCTGCACAGGTCAGCGTAGACAGCGTTGTATGGTAAATGCTGAGACCAGGGGGACACAACCACAGGAGGTCTTTAGAGTCACAGGCTTTGTTGCATCCGTCCACATGCCTTCCTTTTTATCTAAGTGGGAGAACATCTACGCTGTACAGTATTTCACACACACGCACACACGTGCACACACACACACACACACACACACACACACACACACACACAGTAAAGTGTGAGACAGCAATTCATTGTTTGAATTTGCATGTATCACTGTCTCATAGCTGAAACAAGTATTTATGGAATGATGAACGTGAAGTGTATAACAGGTGTCGAGTGACTAGAGAAGCCCTAAGGCGGGCCTTGTTAAGCCAGTCAGTCCTTCTGTGAGTACACAGTTGCTCTAAGCAGGCAGACATTTTCAGATTGTCAGGAAAAGTAGTACAGAATGTGAAGGACTCTGTGAATACATTACCATGACCATAATGTCTGGCAAAGGTAGAAATGGAGCCTATAAGATGAGCAGACTGCTAGTTTTTTGTGGGGCATATCGCTGACCGAGAGGCAAATTAATGACCTCCCTGGGGAGTTGGGATGGTGTATGGGGAGACTTATAAATAGAGCACTGGGATGATGAAGAGTGTGTGATATCAATGTGTGTGCTTCTCACAGGACCCAGCAGAGATTTTAAAAGCTCTCCGTCTCTGGTCATAAGTGGGTCTTTTGTGTGTGTGTGTGTGTGTGTTGTGTGTGTGTGTGTGTGTGTGTGTGTGTGTGTGTGTGTGTGTGTGTGTGTGTGTGTGTGGCTGAATGGCTGAATACAATTCAGGTGGTGAATATTCCATATAGTTACATTGATTTATTCTGCAGAACAACACTATCACACAATACACGAATGACATTCTGAAATACTATCCAAAACATGATAACATCAAGCAAGTCTGATTCTAATCTCAATGAGCTTTGTCTCAATACCTATTCCAAGGGAATACAGATAAATCAATACTACAAAAAGAGTGTGGAAGGAGGAGATGATGGAAAGAGATTTACAAAAGGGGGAAACAGAAGCAAGGAGAGTTAATGGAAAAAGTGAAAGGAGAGCCATCTTAAGTACCTCTGTACCCAGTGAGCACAACAGGACTAAAGTGGCCCCTGAAGAAAGGTTATCCTGTCTACATTTCCATCCTCTGTCTCTGACTGCCAGCAGTTTAAGAGCCTCCCCAGGTGTCTCAATGGCACCAGCTCCTCGTTACATGTGTCTACTCCTTCTGCACCTTTCAGCATGGCAAATGTGATGCATTGGACAGACTTACAGTAAGCAACTCTTACAGACCACCATGTCAAAATGTGTCATAATCTGGACTTTCACTACCACTGTGAGTATGTGTCTGCTGTGACGTTATTTTCATAATTTACCCCAACATCCATGGACAGTAAACACTGTAAGAAAGTTAATTTATTTTAGAAAAAAATAAATTTGAATATTAAATATTTGTTAGAATAGAAGAATGTTATTTCAAAGTGTTATATATTCTGAGGAAATGTATTTCACTGTTTCTGATTCCAAAGGAGCTCTGTGATGAATCTGTTTTCTCCTAAAAAGTCAGGAGAGGTCCGGAACCATTTAGGTAACATCAGACCACCAATACGTGCGTGAACATGAGGTCTTCCAATTTATACCCAACGGAACAAATTTGATTTTGGCTATGTTTATCAGGTGATAATTGGCTTTGAGAGTGGAAATTTGGAGAAGATTTAAAAAAAACTGTAATTTCCTTTCTTTTTTGATAGATTAAATGGATAAATAATTGATAGTCCTGACTATCAAATATTAACCGCTGTTTGTGCTTGTTTGAGGCAACACAGCTGACAACATCAGTTACTAGGTCGATGACCGCAATCCAATTTCAGACTTGCATTAACATCCAGTATGGCTAAATGGAAGTCTGAAAGTGAGTTAAAGTC
Organism: Argentina silus; assembly: GCF_951799395.1. Taxonomy (NCBI): domain Eukaryota; kingdom Metazoa; phylum Chordata; class Actinopteri; order Argentiniformes; family Argentinidae; genus Argentina; species Argentina silus. The sequence goes on from NC_139662.1 coordinate 18,716,747, forward strand.
TGAATCAGAGTCAAGCAATGCTTGGCATCTCACTCACGACAAAGACCTGCGTGTCATTGAGATCAGCCTGCCCTCGCTCAGAGTGAAACAGCATAATGGGGAGAGTTAGTGCAGGAGTCAGTGATTGATAGTACACATTAGCTGACGTTTATTTCACTTCTGGCTGTTTACCAACCAAATGGGATTTTCTTGGGGGATTATGTTCGTCATTATTTGGTGACTTTATTTGCGACTCAGTAATTTCATCACAAGCATGCAATCCACTTTGAATTATTATTTTTCAAGTCAAGAATCTTACAGTTCAGACATCTGTGGAGAGTTGTGTGGGTGGTGTGGCTCTGTGTGTAGGTACTCTGATGTGATGTGGGCAAAGATGTGTCTGTTAGGGTGCCGGGTCATGAGACTAGATTGAAGGGCCCAGGAGACAGGACCGTCCCTCTGATTGCTTAATTGCCTGCCACTCTGTGTGGCTACCTGGAACCCACATGCGGCATGAGGAGAGCAATGAATGACTTGAATGAATAAAACATTATATCAAATTGCTTTTATTCCACTGTAATGACTTTAATAGCGTCTTGCAATATATTAATATAATATTGCCACAACAGCAATCACAGCGCAACTACTAGAGCGTAGACTGCAGTAAGTGAAACTTATTAAGTGTTACCTTATTATTCATCTCTATGACAGTCAGTTTCCATATTGAAAATTAGAAAAGCTTGGCCTTGTACAGTAGATTTGCCTCACATTTGAACTGATCAAAGCTGGCGTAGAACACTTGGAAGTGATTAAACCTGACCTTTGCTTAAAAGCAAAATCAATGACCTCAAAGTCACAGTCCAGCCTTATCGATAATACAGCTAAATGACTGTCGTCAATAGGAAGGATTCCCCCCGCACCGCTTCTCCTTAGAATCCCAGTCCAACAAACAAAGCCATGCAATTGAAGTTTTTAAGGTCTTGCTTTGTTCTACAGCAAATGGGGAGAGAAGATGGAGGTCTAGACAAACAATAGAACACCGGAAGTGTGATGTGAGAGGTGCCATTGGTATGGCTGAAGGAAATGCTAAACAGACAGATCTCCCGGTGGAGCTGGACTTAATGTCAATGGCAATCTATTATTCACAGCACTGTCTGGTCAAAGGGCAGGCAAAGGCTGGTAACTTAGGGAAAACACAACAAAAGGTTTTACTACATTATATACAGCTCTAAAGTTCCGTTTAAGTTTCATTTTCCAATAGAAAGAGCTATATGCTCTGAGTCTCTCACATGTAGTCTCTACCATTCATTGCGGTGCAGTTAAAGAGCTGTGTGAATAGCCGATGACTCCAGGTTTCACAGTGTATAGAATTATCAGAGCTGTCAGGAAAACTCTGGAATCGGAAATTCTTTATTGCACACAGACTTTTAGTGCTTATTAGAACAGACCTTTGTGTGAAGCAATACACATTACCCTCTCTATTCATTACATGCAACCACGCTCCAGCTAGCTAATATGCCCTTAAGATATGGTAATTGACCATTGGTAAACATTATCTATCAAGCAGCCGCACAGGGAAATTGCAACTTTAACAAATTCCTCTCTTCTAATAACGTGGCGTATTTGTATTAGAATGGCAGTGCCGGAGGAGATGGTGCAGAAACACGTTGCGTTACGGGTGAAGTCTGGGGTCCCACGGCCCTTGCAGAGTTGTTTATGAGGTAAACAAAGACACTCTGGGTCACTTGCTAACAAATGAGCTGACTTGCAGATTGGCTGAGCGCTTACATCTGGCTAGTTAATCCAGGGAGGCAGGGGATTGTGGGGAGAACAACAAGGGATTACCATCAGCTGCGTGCAAAATTTAATTCACTTGCAACCAAAAAGCTACACAAAATTTTGCTCAGGACCAACTAGATGTTGCTAAATATTCCTGTGTAAATTCGCTTTCATAGCAGACGGTGGAAAAAACACAACAGACGGTGTTGTCTGAGGATCTCTTCATTTCAGTTCATTTTAATTGTTGTTCATATTAAGTAAATCTTAAATATAAGCAAAAATCTTAAATATAGTTTTTTATTTTCAATGACTGAGAAAAGTTAATGGAAAATGTAAATCATTATCATAATTATCTTGAAATGAAAGGCGTAAGGTTTGAGTTTAGGCCTGTTAGGGCGTCCTCTGGAGGGGCCATGTCGCTTGCAAATGTCTGGGAGAAACATTGAATAAATAATTATCTAATAAGAAAATGAGCCCCAGGTGTATCCTAATGTGATAAGTCTATTGCTCATGTCGGAGGGGGAATCTTGGTTGCAATTGGGATCATCTCTTTCACACCTGTATCTGAATAAACAAGAGACCGGTTTGCCGTCACCCCATTCCGAATTTTGGTTGCAATTGTCCCACAGGGTTTTCTTACCCTCTCTCCTTCCTGCTGTTATAAATGCCATTTCCTCAGATCCCTGTGAAAGATCGACAGACTCTTTGAGTTGTCATTAACACAAAGGCGAAAATAGGTGTGACATCATCAGGCTAGAAAACCAACAATCCCTGAGCATGAGGAGGAGTTGGGTTACATAAAGCGTCTATGAAACGAGCTTGCTGTTGCTGATGATTTCACCCTGCAACAGAAGCTTCCATCTTCGACTCTCTGACTCATGCAGTATGTAAGCCAAAACTGCTTACACAGGCAGCAATGTTGATCAGGAAAACGGGGCAGATATGACAGAAAATACTGACATCTTCAAAACTACTAAGCAGGGAAGAAAATAAGCCTGACATAAAAGGGTGCAAGAATAGAAAGAAGGCTCTCCGTGTGAAATGTACGTTCTGCACTGTGAGATACTTTTTGAGATTGCAACTTTGGGTGGCATCACATCACAACATATTCAGCTCGTTAGAAACCGAAAGGGCTGAATAAATTATCAACAAGGCAGAGTGCTGTAGGGTAGTTACTCTTTCAATACTTTGAGTTGAGAAGGCTGCACAGGGGTGATTTCTCTTCCCATTCAAACCATGTGAGGAAGGTATAGGTTAGATGTAAGAGTGGAGAGCTTCATGTGGAAGTGTTTCATGGTCTATCATCTATAGTACTTTAAAGACTGTTGAAAGTAGTGCGAATACTTGGAGACTGCTCCCATACGGTCTCTATACATGTAGACATACTCGTACCATCTCAAGGACATAATGCAGCTCTTCAAAATTGGTCTAGACTTTGCCACACACACATTCTCTCTCATCTCTTTCATCACACACAAACACGCGTGTGCACACACACACACACACACACACACACACACACACACACACACACACACACACACACAGGCACACACACTTCCTTGAGTGGTACACCACCACTTCCACACTTATTATAGGCCTATAGCAGCAAGTGATGATGGAACACTGGCAGAGATGGAGTTTCTCACTGGCAGGGAGGGGCTGGTTGAGGCTCCGGGTAATTGAGTTGTTTAAAGAGGGGAATGGAGTGGAGGGTATTTACAGGCAGGCACAGAGGCAAGACACAGCAGAAAGCAAGGTGCAATGCCGGTTGCTGGTTAACATTACAGATGACCTGGAAAGAGTGATATGAATGACCCTTGACAACTCTCTGACCCATGAAATAGGTGCTATCCATAGTTTGACCTCTGCTCCTGGCCTGAGGACAGGTCACATGGTACTGTATGAGAGCATGAGGCAAACCACATGGCTGCCACAGGGGCTGCACTGTATCTGAATCAGTCCAAATCCTGATTACATAACTGCCATAAAGCCAGGTTGAGAACTTATGGTCCTCAGCTCAATAGATAGCTTGCAAATATCAGAGATCCACACAACATAGTGCTGCTGAAAACACGTTGGCACTGCTTATTCATGCTGAGTTGCTACCATGGCATATTATGGTGATGTTGTTCCCATGCTAAGTACTGCAGTCGAGACATTGGCTTCAGTTTCCAAAAATTGAACAGCACAGGAAAGAGCAATTCATATGATTGTCCTTCTGTTTGGTGTTAAAGTGCTTCATTACTGTGTGCATTGCTCTTGCTTGGAAATGCCAACAGTTAATTGTTTAAACTCAGCAATAGTACAAATGGTCTTTTTACAGTCCTCTGACATTTGGAGAGGGTCTATAAACTACATTTTGCTGTAGGAGATACATGCACTGTCCACAATTCAAAACAGACTGCAGACAAAATCATCACAATCATCACCGATCAAGCTATTATATTTAATTAGGGACTCAGCTCTTAATGAAAAATGTGTTAATAATGGTGGGAAACTAGAATCTTCTACGAAGATCTGACAGGGTTATGTAGGGTTAACACAATAATAATACAATATATTTCTGAAGGTCTAATAATCTGATATTGAGGTTTGTTTGTTTGTATCACCAGTATCACAGAATCACCCTAGCTTTTGTGTTTGTATCACCAGAGAAACACACACGGGTGAACAAGACGTTCATTAAAGAAAAGAAGTCATAAATCATTGATTGACTATTGATGGTTTTGAAGGTTTATAAGAACAAATGATACACAATCAATACAAGATAATAGATGGTTGCATTGAATGGATACTGGCAAGTTATTTAGTAACAGTAATTTGGATAGGAATAGAATAATTACTCATTCACAAATGTGAATTGTCGACAGGTTTCCATTATCTTGTACGTTGTACATTGACAGAATCTGTCTCAGAGTTCATGAAATGAGGTTGGCTTTCCATAGGCATCAAATGCCTTGGTTCTATTATTTCCACACCTACCAATAATTCAACACATAACCTGATAACACAGAAGAAACATGAGAGCATGAGTCATCACACACTATTCTTGAGTTAAAATGTCCACCATATTGTGTGCTTAGGGGAAGAAGGGTATACATGGGTATTTTTTGTGTGTGTTTTAGTATTGAGAGTACCAAGAGAGGTGTGCACAGACCTCACCTGACCCCTCATAAAGGCTCAGTAGGGGGTTGGTGATCATTTTCACACTCTGGTCGTTCCTGTGGGTCGCCATAGGTTAACAACTTGCTTAACAGAAAGGCCTTAGTAGGGAGTAGGATATCATTTCCACGCTCTGGCCATTCCTGTGGGTCGGCCAGAGGTTAACAACTTGTTTAACAGAAAGGCCTTAGTAAGGGGTGGAAATCATTTGTTTCCAGTTGAGATATCCACCTTCATCTCCCTCTGATGGCCTTCGTCCAGGAAGGAGAAACCTCATCACATCTACACTTCAAAGCTGGTTTGCATCGTTACGGGCCAAGGTGGGAAGAGTGTGGAGACAGCAGGCCATGGGCAACTGGCTGAGCCAATCTGTTTTACACCTTACTGACAAATGCTGCTTCTTTATAAGTATGTGTATTTCCTATACTGCAGTAGGCATATGCAACCTTGTAAGTAACCAACATGCAGCTAAGGGACATAATAGAAAAGCTGTTTTGTTGACCCAGAGGCTTGACGATTTTGTCCACAAATGATGGCCTGAATGAAATTATAGTGAATGCAGCGCCCGCTCGTACATGGCACAGAGAGCTCTGATGGTTTGAGTCACACAAACACTGAGCTGTGTGTTGAGTCATAAGGTTAGAAGAAGCCTTCTCTGCAAAACCTGAGCGAGTCCATTGTGTTGGAGGATCTCTCGCACGCACCCACCATCACTCTTCATCTGGCCCCCTGCCCCTTTCTATTTAATGCCAGGCTCAGTCAGGAAGAATCCATTGATTTATTAAGCGGGGAGAAAACACAAGCAATACACTTGGCCCCTTATCTACCACTCCAATATCTCCTCACTGTGACCTTGGTCACCCTGTTTCCAAAGGTCTCTTTGTTTATGGAGGAAGGGAATGGGAGGCCTGGCTTCGGTCGATGCATGCCAGGTGGGAGCGCCATGGTGACGGAGACCTCTCAACGGCTACAAAGAGCAATGACTTGTTTGATTACATTTATGTTTGATTGAATTTAGTGCTCCCTCCAGCTACCATGGAGAAAATGAGATTTCCCCTCCCCAAAAATATAACAATTCCCCCTCAGTCCATCCATCAGGGGGCCTGCATGTGCAGTTTACTACTTCTCCAATTTCACAGCAGCCGTCAGGAGTTCTTTACGTCGCCCCCCTTCACACAGAGCACTGGCAAACACAGTCACCAGAGTCTAATCATATTGAAATTCCATGAATGGCGATGAGGTCTGGAAGTGCATGGCCACACTGTGGGGGTGTCAACTCAACACATCTGCTCATTTTCCGAAATATACTGAAACCCTTAACATTTTACGCTTTGCAAGACAAATTATTTAGATTTACTGTCGGGCTATGTATGCACCTGTGTGAAATGTAGTGCCTCCCTCTAAAAAGCAGGCTTACGGTGCTTTTGATACCAGTAATAAAGTAAATCTAATGGTAGATTCTGACAAGGCATCAACAGCTGAAATATGGCAAAATACACCTGACAAATTGCAAGAAATACCACACGCCACTCACACGGCTGTCATCTGTCGCTAAGAGGAGGTAGGAACAAGGCGAACAGAAAGGATTCCCCCCCCCCCGCCCCCTCCTTCCTCCCAGTCACTATGTTTTTGTGTTGTTTTGCTTCACTCTCATGCATTGTGAGGCAACAAAGCAAACAAAGGGAACATTCTGTATATTGCCTTTGATTGCATCAGTCTTTATGGCATGTGCACACTCAATCTGTCAATCTCAGCGTAGTCGGCTCAGCTGAGAGGAAGGCTTTTTGCCATCTCTATTTCTCTTCCCATCTATCTTCACACGGCTTCAGACCAGGATTTTATGAGGCCTGGCGAAGGTGGTTATGTCACATCCCAAATCAAGAAGGAAATAAATGACATCTCCTCCTGGGGAAAGGTTCCCAGTCTGGAGTGGGCCTCTATCTGTAGAATGACACGTACCCTGGGTATAATTACCGCCCCCTCTCCCTCCACCTCACTCTGCTCTCCCCTCTCCGCCCCCTTCTCCTCTCCTCTCCCCTCTCCTCTCCCCTCTCCCCTTTCCCCTCTCTCAACCCATAAAGCTGGATGTTCTTGGTCGCCTTGACATGAAGGACATCACATAAAAAAACACATTACCGCTGGGTTATGGGTTTCTGATCTGTCCACCACCACAAGCAGTATGGGGAAAATGTCAGACATTCGCCAACAATAGATTTTACTCATAAGGAAACATTTAAAGTCAGTGAGTGAGAACCAAGCAGAGCAATATTGTAGGGTGTTAAAAAAATGCATCCAAACCGCATGTATCTATCACAATCCTTTCAAAAGTTATTGGAGTGTTTACCCTTGAAAGATGGCCAAAATTAGGATGACTAAATCAAAGGAATACAGAGGCAAAAAGTGGTACAAAATCTGGAAAATTGAATCCCAACTAATTAGCGCCAGGCTACTCCTGTAACTCACATTAGGCAGCCTGAGAGGCTGCCTGAGAGGCTACCTGAGAGGCTGCCTGAGAGGCTACCTGAGAGGCTGCCTGAGAGGCTGCCTGAGAGGCTACCTGAGAGGCTGCCTGAGAGGCTGCCTGAGAGGCTACCTGAGAGGCTGCCTGAGAGGCTACCTGAGAGGCTACCTGAGAGGCTGCCTGAGAGGCTACCTGAGAGGCTGCCTGAGAGGCTACCTGAGAGGCTACCTGAGAGGCTACCTGAGAGGCTGCCTGAGAGGCTATCTGAGAGGCTACCTGAGAGGCTGCCTAAGAGGCTACCTGAAAGGCTGCCTGAGAGGCTGCCTGAGGCTACCTGAGAGGCTGCCTGAGAGGCTGCTTGAGAGGCTCACTTTCTCATTGAAATCATCGCCTTTATTCTCAAACGCGCAGAACATAAAACAATACAGAGGTAAGATAGATATCAAAATCAAAGATTCCTCAGAAAAACTCGCGAATCTTTGTGAAAAGTCAATGGAGCACTGAGCGTACCCGAAACATTTTATTTTCAATTTCAATTTTATTTTACATTTAATTCAGCTCATATCATCCTTATTTAGCTTTTTGTGATCCGCAGAAACAACTTTGAAGACGACCACCACAACATGTCAATTCTCCAAATTGTGTATTATCGGATGTATTAGATTACGAAATCAGACTTTTGGGATAAAATGTTAATGATATGTTAGAGAAATACCCTACTGAATGATTCACAAGATGAAGGATCATTATGTTTTGGTAAAATGTATTTTATAACATTAGGAACTTACATTTCATCCCAAAGTGTTTTCTCTGACTCTGGGCAGAGTGGGTGAACACCCTACATATTATTATGATGACCCAAACTCCCACTACGAAATATCGATAGTAGCGAAAAGGAAAACATAGTAACTAGTTTGACCTGTACTCAGTGTCAACACAAAATCATTTCCGTCTATCCTGGTTATTCAAGTAGGTGTTTGTTTGTGGAAGCTTATTTGTCTCATAAAGCATATGTAGGACAGGTCGAGGTTATCTCTGTAGCTCATGGCTGTCTGTTAGTGATGAGTTCAGCTCTGCCAGGTCCCCTGAGCGACACTTTGGAGCCTTTGATCGTGTCTCAGTAGAAGCTCCTTGGCTTCCAGCTGAAGATGCTCACAGCTTCCATCCTGTCATGGTATACAAAGTCCCCCCGGATGGATCACAGGGACAGGGGATTAGACTAGCTCATCAGAGTAGAGACCTCCATGTTGGGGTGATTATGTCAGAGTAGAACAACAACAGCCCTGGGTCACTTGTGCCATCAATGATATGCAGTAACATGCGATCCATATGCTACTGCATATGTTTAGATTTGTTCAACACCACTGAACACTGAAAATATGAAAATATGCCACGACGATGGCCAGTTGAAATATAACTTCAAATGATCAAACATCAAATGATGAAATATAAGAGAACCTTATAAGACATCCATATCTTTCAAAATCAAACCTCAATAATTACCACGTTCTAATACAAGCATATATTATGCACACAGTATCTCAGAGCTTGCCAGGACAAGGTAGTATTGTTTGTGCCAAAATAAAAGACTGCCAAATGTAGGGAAACAAACAGTGTCTGAACCTGCCTAAGGGAGACTATCAATTCACACTCATCTGCTTCAACATTATCATTTTTCATATTAATCTTATTCCAGTGACTGTGCCCCTGTGCCTGCGTTATTATTCAGCCAGAGTGACATGTGCAATGGGCACACAGTATAGACAGGCTGGGGCATGGCATCTGGGTAAACAAATGACTCAAAATTAAGAGATCCATCAACACAAGATGTGCTTGCAAATACCAAGCCGTCATACCCAAATGAAAGCCATTAGTCTGAGGTGATCACATTACTGGAGTTCTTCTAACATAGACAGGCCCAACCTGCAGGAGTGTGTTTCACCGCTATTAATAACAGCCAAGATGGTACTGGGGGGGAAATGAAACGTTATAGCAGAGGAGGTTGGCTGTTTACAGTGCACTCCTTAATCCATGTTTCTGCCCACACTGAGATCCCTAAAAGAAAACAGTCTGCTGATAATCAGATGAGTGGGTAGAGTAGCAAATGTAACTGCCACTAAGTTATCTTAATTCTACGGTACCCGCAACCATAGACGAGAAGGTGGTTGTGGTTGTGGTTGTGGAGGCGGTTATGACAGAAACAGAGATTAAGGAGTGCACTTTTAATAAGAGGCTTTGGCAAAGACAACCGCTGACCTGGCTGTGACAAACAGTCATGGGTGTGAAAGCAGTACACAGCACAAGTAATCTGAAATAATGACCAATATTACCCACAGCCATTTGTGTCTGAGTTGATGGATGAAAACGATAGGTAGATAAGTTTCATGTGAAAATTATGTATTGATTTGTTGGAGATATACATGGTGTGCCTATTAATTTTTCTGTGCACCAAGAAAATACTGTAACTGCAGTTTGATCAAATACTTTGTCAAGGAGGGAGTAATGCGATGGCTGACAAAGTGAACTGCCAGCACCTCAGTCATATTCAAAAGCAACTGACTGCCTGGAGAATGACGACACATACTGTAAAGGCCTGTTATCTGCAGAAACACAATAGAGTCTTTTTTGAATAGTGTGTAATTGGGGGGAACTTCTGCAATAGATAGCAGGAACGTGACATCACCTTCCGCCACAATTCACACAACAGATGTAGGCTAAATATTAAGATTAAGAAGAAAAAAAAAACCCATAAAGCCCAAGAGCGTCTGATTCACATTGAACATCAGGAACTGTGGTGTCACTGCTAAGGTGTAGTGTAACCAGGGATGGAATGGGAAAGACGTAGAAGGGAAAACGACAGGCTAATTCGGATATGATCCCCCATGAGCTACCCTTAAAGCTTAACTGTTAATTAACATGTTCACTTGTCAAAGGCATTCATGATTCCTCAGAGCCGACATATTTACCAGGGACTACATAAATAACTCCCTGTCATTACCCACAATCCCTCATGACTGTGTGCCATGACTGTCTCCAGGGCAGTTGCTATCGTTCGCTATCCAGTTCACCATCTTAAGTCACTCCCCTGACCTCCTATTTTTTCTCTTACATTGTTGGATTTAATTATTTTATCTATATTCGTCTTGTCTGCTCCTCTAGTTCAATGCAACAGCTGCAGAGAGAGAGAGAGAGAGAGAGAGAGAGAGAGAGAGAGACACTTTGTTAAAGTAGGCCACCTCTCTCATTAGAGGCTTCCAGAAAAGCTGCATGGGGAATTTGCGACTTTATTCACATTCTTCCAACAAACACAAAACACACACTCCTCTCTCTAACTCCTTTTTAAAGGCGTACGTCGGTCCTCTCAGATACTCAGCACATTTAACTGAGGCTCCACGTTGCTCTTTCAGAGGCCACTTAGAGGGGAGAAATTGGCAGGAGCAACCACATACAAAACAGATGTATAGGTGTCAGGCCTAAAGGTATTAAGAGGCTGACACGCTGGTACTGCATAGCAAAGGAATGATGCTGTGGGTGTTAGAAATGCACACCCTTGTAGATATCCCATTTAACTGAACAAACAGGCACGACAATAGTTATAATTACAGTACACATGATTTCATTATAATATATGGAAACTCATTTAATCAGCAAACTTCTGGTCCGCATAAAGTAAGCAGAGAGGCCCTGTGGGAGAGGTTCTGAGACTCAACACATCTTGACAAATCATTAATTAAGGCCAAAAAAAGAAAAAGGAGAGAGAGAGAGAGAGAGAGAGAGAGAGAGAGAGAGAGAGAGAGAGAGAGAGAGAGAGGAGATAAGGGGGGTGGGGAGAGAGAGAGAGAGAGAGAGAGAGAGAGAGAGGAGATAAGGGGGGTGGGGAGAGAGAGAGAGAGAGAGAGAGAGAGAGAGAGGGAGATGGCGACAAATATGTATTGCAGATGAGAGTCAGGGAGAAAGGGACCAGACGAAACAGTGGGAATGGTATAACGGTCAGTATATTGGGAGGGCCAGCTTTGCTCCAGGGGAATCCCTGCCAGCCTCAAATGCTTTTGCCGCCCTGCTGCGAGCAGCAGTGAGCCATAGGGCACCGAGGCAGCCATCTCTGGAGCCCAGCCCTCACGGCAATTCTGCGTGGGAGCGATAACTCACACGCCACCCAGGGGTAGAGAGGGGCTGCTGGGTGGCAGATCTAAGCGACACAGTGTCAAACTGGGCTTCGGGACATACTTCTATCCAGTGACACATCCGCAGCGTAACCGAGCTAATGGGACCTCCCAGACAGACTAATGTGAGTTTGAAAACCTGTTAACGTTCCTGAGTGGTACCACGACCGCCGCTCTCCTGCCGTGCTTTGAGTGGTGGAATGACGGCTTTAGGCCTCAGCCCCTCTAGCAATTTGAAATTCCAGAAGCACACCGAGTCAAGCCAATGCCTGAGTATAGCAGTTGCTGTTATCCAAACTTCGGTAATACCCCTGTGACTAGCTCAAAATGTGTTATCTTTCACCATAAATCATTAATGGTTTTACAGCAAATTCTTCGATAGGAATATCCCTGGGGGTGATAAACTAAAGAGACATGCATTTATTTCCTTTTGATATCTTATCAACGTAGCTATTTAAACATCAAACCCTTGAGTTGTTTAGGGGGCAAATATGGCAAATAGGGAATTGATACACTTTCCCAACACAAATTTGAAATTAATGTAAAGTAGTCCTTAGACTAAGTGTCCTTACAGTGGTAAAGGGCATGCCATCCTCTATATAAAGTCATTCTGCTAGGGCATGAAACAGTCAACATTCTGTACATTCAGAGTGATGTGATAGGAGATGAAGTCCCATCCATGGTCTCCTGCAGGCCCACTTGTCCTCATTTGCATGGAGGGGCATACTTTGGTAGAGTGTTTATGTGATTTCCTAAAGCCTGTTGAGGTCTATTTGCATCATCTCATGGTTCATAATGACTTCAGCTTCAGCCCAGCCAAGGAAATTGAATAGCAGTTTGGGGAATAGAGAAACAAAAATTCAACATGTCAGTTACAGAAAATGAACATTTTAGGTACTTGAGATAATTGTCTTGTTTTGGCATGAAATAGTTTTAATGGTTCCAATTCAGTTTGTGAAAGTGAGCTCTGTTTAAACATGGTCTGTGATCATGCATGTTTTTCTTCTACCAGCCAGACAAATCCTCTTTATCCACTTATGAAATCTCAATCTATACAGATAAGTGAGGTTTGTGATGTGCAATATTTGAATTCTATTTTACATGCCCATATTCAGTCGTCCCCAATGTGATTAGAAGGGCTTTCCCTCTGCCTGCTGTTGGTAAACTGTGCTGTGATATCTGATTAATTGATTTAGTTGAGGAAGATTTACCGTCCTCTCTGTTGGTAAATGGCGCACAGGGGAGGGGGAGAAAGACAAACCTTAGCTCTGCTGACATTTCTGCTGAAGGAGAGAGAATATTAATCCCTTCCCAAGAATGCATGACTGCGCATTTATTTAGAACTATAACTCAGTGCTGCTTACATTGGTTAAACATGGCCACGCTATCATCAGTGATGCTAAAGGAACATTAGCTGATGGAAATGTGCTGATTATCAGTGTAGGAACAAGTCATTATTGTGTTTCCGATAGTAGTACGTTTCCACGTAGGTTTTCATAACTTATCTGTTGACAGCGATTGCATTTAGAATTCAGAACCCATCATCAATCTTAAATACAGCAGATGGAGGAAGTCTGGGGGGCGTTTCTCTCAGACAGGAGGTCATAAGGACACCTTTTACCATGTTTAGTGTGCAACAATAGGGATGTTTTGAGACAACAAAATGTTGTCATTAAATGTCTTTCATCAATTTTCCAAAGTCAAGTGTGTGGAAAAGGCAAAACAATGTGTTGGCTGAACTGGAGGGGAAGGCTGGAGGAATGGGCATCATAGCTGGCTATCATAGAGTTGATAAATTAACTAAGAAATCACTGTTTGAAAAAACAATGTCAAATAAACACATCTATGATCAATACTTCTCTCTGGCTAGGCTAGACTTTCGGTATCACAGTTTAAACATGTCTACCTGAACACAGCTTTTCTCAAGATACACTGTTTGAGAAAAGTATTATACAGTCTGATTTTCTTCATTATCACATGCACACCAGTGGGCTTGTATGCTAGAGTAGAGTTAATAGCTAATTTGTATTTGCCCCAGGTAAATGGACAGTGCTGAAATGTAGGCCTGCGGGACAATTTGTATTCTAATTCCCCTGTCCTGCAGAGCTATCCACATACAGTATTAAAAAAGAATGGATTCACTATCTCAGAGACTGCCAAAGCTGGCAGCCACGCTAGATATTCTTTAAACAGTATATACCACAGGGAGGCCGGCTGGACAGTGTGTCTGTTCCGAGCAGGTATCTGGCCTGAGCTCGCTAGAAGAACATGCTGGTCTCACTGCTCACCTGTGATGCTCTGATCTCCACAACCCTCACACACACACACACACACACACACACACTGTGCCATCCATCTACTCTCTCCTCCCCCTCCTCCTCCTCCTCCTCTTCCTCCACCTCCATCAGTTCAGATAGTTCAGTTGTGACAGAGAAAGGCTATCCATTCATCCTTTTTTTACACAAACGCACGACTGTCTCCTAAGTGTCTTTCACAGCCATCAATCATGGTCCACTCAAGTGTCTATTCAGATTTGTCACAACCTGTTATTGAGTCATAGAGGGATTCTCATCACTGTCACTGCCGTAGACTCCTTCTCCCCTCTAGCATTCTCCATAGGCCATGTCTCCCCCATAACAATAGAGACAGTGTGTACAGTCAAGGGGGTTGCACTTTATCACTGTGCTTAAGGATACAGAACACACAGTGCTATCAATCAAACAAGGGGAGGACAATGGGTTTTCTGCTGTCATTGTTTTTTAGATACCTGGCAGGGGAAGCTGATGGAGGTAGAAATCGGAGGACGGGCTCATTGTAATGCATGGAATGGAGTGAAGAATGGTATCAGGCACGTGTGATTGATTGTCTTCCTTCCTGATCAGCCTAAACAACCATCAGGTTTTTAAATATGTACAGAATATCAATGCTATAATCTTTACCACCCAGATAAACAATGAAGCACTTGCCATAATGTCTTGTGTTATGGCCGAGGCTTCTGTTATGGTGCGGCTTCTAAGCTTGATGAGTCACAGAGGGAGATTATGACTGTGTTGTTGCAGTAGACTCCCAGCTGAAGGGGCAGCAGCAGTAGCAGTAGGAGAGGACCAGGGCGATAAATCGTAGCACAGTCTGTAAATTCAGCAACTAAGCTTTAAATCATACAGTTGCTGTAGTTGGTAGTCTGGCAGTTTCTCACTTTAAAAAAAAATATATATATTCTGCTGTATTTTGTCATCAAGGGAAAATACTGACACAGGAGGTATTTTCAATGGTTTTCACACTTCATTGGTAGCTGAAAAGCTATGTTTTGATCATCCCCTTGTATATGATGGCCATCTCAGACTATTACTATTCCTGAACAGCGTGGGTGCTTTTACAGGATATGTCTACTGTTCCTCTTGCTCAGCAATAAGACGTAAACACCGTATAATCCCATTGCCCCTCAGAAACAGTGTTTTATTTGAAAAAAAACAAAAAAAATCCCTCCTCCTCAGTTTTTTGGGCTGGATAAACTGTAGTATTTCAATAGTTGTATTTCCGTACAGTAAGCACAGGAGAGCTTTGAATGTATTAGCTTCCTCTGTGAATAAACCCAGCTCATCCAGCATATAGGGCACCCATGTCTTTTGATTGGATAAACACTTTATTGACAATGCAGAATCCAGAGTAAAGAGCCACTTCACTCTAATCCCAGATCGCTCTACAGTTCTCCTCAATTCTCTTGAAGAAAACCGTGTCGCTCTCAAATTCTGAAATTGGAAGTTCTGCTGTAAAAGTAATTAGTTAAGCATTCGACTGACTTGTCAAAATGTCGTGAGATAGTTTTCCTCTTGTGATGCAAAACAAGTGTGAATATGCAAAAGGAAATAGGATAGGATGTGGCACGTGTGATGAGAGACTGAAAGATTGAGCTGTTAACAATGTTCCTCCAGTACACAAGCAAAATGCAAACAGGGCCATTTGCTGAACGCAGAATTATACTTGATGACAGATTATGTTACGACACTCGGAAAACTAGCATTTATGTGGCCTCTTATGCGCCCTTGCTGTGTGTGTCAATACAAAATACAGAGATGGCCTTTTCAAACAACAAACAAACACATACTGTGTGTTCTGGAATCCTGTGGAGATAAACAGTTGCACAGTTGTCATCCCATGTTTGTAGTGTAAGTGAGGGTAAATGTCTCATTATGCTTAAATAGTTACCTCTGCCCCTGTAATGGCATTCAGCGTTCTCAACCTCCCATACACCCCGGCCCACATCAAAGTACTCCACTGCCTGTGAAACGCTACTGAGTGACAGACAGGAGCTGATAGGGTTATCTAAAGCTTTAGACACTGAATAAATGGGAAAAAATCCCCTCTGTGTCTCAATAATGAGCATGAGGGTGTTAAGATAACAATGTTTATACTCGCACTGAATGCAATAGAGCCAAGCGCCTCTGCTTACTCATCATCAACATGTATGTCATGACCGAAAAGGAATGAATAAGATAGAAATGAAAGCCAGAGGTTAGGAATGCAACCCAGGTTCTCTGAGGGAGAAAAACTAGCAAACAGTGTGCTTATATTTCTCACACAAGGCCAGAAAAAAAATTGCTTCGTCGAAGCTAGCCAAGGGCTCAAGTGGTCGAAAACCACAAGTCACTCAAGCTAGCCGACCGTCCACGTGCTAGTTGTAGCCTACGCGAGGGACCTAGCGAGGTATAAGCCTATAACTGGAGGAATTATCGTCGAGCTAGCAGGGCTTCAAACACTTCAGCAAAACAGTTCAAAAGAACTGCGAGCACACAAACTAGCTATCGAGCCTCTCGTGTTAGCCTGCTAGCTCTGCAGGTGCACGCAAGGTGAAGACTATTGAACTAGGGTCACAGGGGCGATTGAATACCACATTAGCCCACTGAGCTAAAACCGAGGCTTTAAAAGTGTGCAAGAGTCTTCAACTCTCAGGCAACCTCGCTCAACGTACAGTTCTGCGAATGATAAATATGACTGACGCGACCGATCCGCTGGCTTAAGTCACCTCTGCATCCCTGCGTTGACCAACTCGACCCTACTGACATCCGTTCTGCGCCGGTGTTTCTGTATTCACAGCGTTACCAGTGATGAATCTTCATGTGGCGATCAGCCGATAGCGTGAGAGGGAGGCGGTAGCAGCATGAGAAACAGAGTCTGTCTGTGAGTGCAGGGTAGAAGGGAGGAGTACAGAGCCGAGCTCCTCAGAGAGCCGGCCGGTCGGCCACTCTCTCATCCATTTACCCCGACACATGATCAGATAATGATGCCCATCCACTTAGGGAAGGAGCGACCCTGACAACTCTCCTCAGCACGTGCTCAGGAGGAGCGGCAGGGAACGTGCTCTCGCCATCCCCATGCATGTGAATCCAGACGTCACGTCTCTGTGTCAACACATCCCAGGCAGGTCAGTGTTAATGAGGGTGAAGCAGGCCTGTTTTTATCTCACAGCGTGCACACGTACGTCAAGCGGTGTGCACAGAGGAAGAAGCAGGTGTCGTGTTGTTGTTGGAGTCCATGCATTTTTCTGTGTGTCATTTTTAAAATCCGGGGCACTGGTAGATGTGTGCAGCATTGCAGGCTCAGTCAGTTAAAAAGTGTGATGTGAAATGAAATGATGGACAGCTGAACAATCTCTGAATAGAAGCACAGGTAAAGTAGGCCAAATTCAATTTAAGAAACAGGATCCCTGGAGATGATTTGCCTAGCAGTTTATGATGGATCACTGGACTCGCTCTCTTATGAATCAGACATCAGGCTCTTCCCTAGAGGCTGACCAGACGTCTAAGCAATGGATGACACTATTCAGCCATCATAACAAACAGAAAACATCACAACCACAAATACCCACAGCTTGAGCTTCTTCCTTTTTACTGCATTTCACTGCGAATTCCACTTGTTTGACCGAATAACAACAGGTATTTACGATACCTCCTTCACATTGAGTTCCCTCCATGAGCACTGCAATGCACAGCTGAACTCACGCAACACTCCCTATTCCCCCAACCATAAGCACACCAAACCCAATCCCCAATCCGCCCTCGCCTGCCTACGACACCACCATCTCTTCACACCAAGAGGTTTTAGAACATTAACGCTGTGTGTCGTACCCACACTGGACCATCATGCCGCTGGGCATATCAGAACCGCCTTTTTACCCGATTGAAAAACACAGGCCTCACACAGGGACAAAAGATACCCAGGAATATGCAGCTCTTTTCTGAAGCATGATATCACTGACACCAGCGCTTTAATCCATTACCCCAGACGCCTACACTGCAGGGGATCTGTGGGCGCCTGATAAACAACACAAACAGAAACAAAGCCTTAAGACTCTCTGCCCACACTTATGTCTTTCCTGCCATTACCTCTATGAGGTTTAGGTTTAGGTGGGTGAGTACATGCAGTTGTGCGCAACCTTTTTCTCCGTCTTTATTCAGTGGAGTCAGAGCCTCAACAAACGCTAATGGTACATGATCCTGTGAAACTTTTTTCATTCACTACTGTGCACTACGGTGCTTTTCCACTGTCACTTTTGGCACCGGCGCTTGCCCCAAAGCCTCAGACTTTTGCGTTTCAAACTCTG
The DNA here is from genome assembly GCF_951799395.1 of Argentina silus. Taxonomy (NCBI): domain Eukaryota; kingdom Metazoa; phylum Chordata; class Actinopteri; order Argentiniformes; family Argentinidae; genus Argentina; species Argentina silus. The sequence goes on from NC_139662.1 coordinate 18,734,895, forward strand.
AGCAAAAGCTCAGGGCCATGGCCCTAAGGTCCTACCCTGACCTGGGACCTTGGGGTCGATTTTTCAGAGTGTACTGACGTGTACTGTAGCCTCATGTTGTTTGGCTAGACTGGTCAATGGGACTGCTACTTGAAAGCATGATAAAAACCGTGAGTTACTTTGGTTTGGAGTCACTTTTAGAAGCATTTATATGTACCATTAAGTTTGCTCAGTTGCAGGTAAGCACCTGTTTCATTTCATGGGAAATGTGACTGGCTAATCCGGCTGGGTAACTGAACAGTCTATGCAAATTTGCGTGTACATTTCCAAACTGCCATACATTCAACCACACAACTCATTTGTTAGTCTCAGTGGTGGCTAGTTGGGCATGTTAATCTCTTTTGTTAGTCTCAGTGGTGGCTAGTTGGACATGTTAATCTCATTTGTTAGTCTCAGTGGTGGCTAGTTGGACATGTTAATCTCTTTGTTAGTCTCAGTGGTGGCTAGTTGGGCGTGTTAATCTCTTTGTTAGTCTCAGTGGTGGCTAGTTGGACATGTTAATCTCTTTGTTAGTCTCAGTGGTGGCTAGTTGGACATGTTAATCTCTTTTGTTAGTCTCAGTGGTGGCTAGTTGGGCATGTTAATCTCATTTGTTAGTCTCAGTGGTGGCTAGTTGGGCATGTTAATCTCTTTGTTAGTCTCAGTGGTGGCTAGTTGGGCATGTTAATCTCATTTGTTAGTCTCAGTGGTGGCTAGTTGGGCATGTTAATCTCATTTGTTAGTCTCAGTGGTGGCTAGTTGGGCGTGTTAATCTCTTTGTTAGTCTCAGTGGTGGCTAGTTGGGCATGTTAATCTCTTTGTTAGTCTCAGTGGTGGCTAGTTGGGCATGTTAATCTCTTTTGTCAGTCTCTTTTAATAGGCAATTAGCTCCTGTTATCCTTATATTGACATTCTGAGGTGGAGACCCAAATAAAATACCTAATGTGATTGGATCTTCCTAGAACACGAAAGACGAAATTCTATTGAAAGCTCCTCCCTCAACCCCACGCTGTTGCTTTTAATTTTTGTCCTAGTTGTTTACGGAAGCTAGCTAGTTAGTTAGAAGTTAGCAATGGAGATGTCCAACAGTCTAAAAACTAAAAAGCTTGTTTGAAGTTTTAAATTTAAAAAACGGGTGTGCTACGATTGGTGCCATAACCTGTCAATAATTTCATTTTGAATACCAACAGCCCACCCACTTCTGACTGCTCAGTAACCATTGAACAAGCTTTGTTTGACAGACTCTGGGGTGTGGACAGTGCAGAGCGCTCTGAGTCCATCATCGAGAGACTAGGTACAGCCTTATCAATCAAAAGTGCCATGAGACATTGCAGGACAGGTGGTTCTCTGTGTCTGTCTGTCTGTCTGTCTGTCTGTCTGTCGCTCTCTCTCTCTCTCTCTCTCTCTCTCTCTCTCTCTCTCTCCCTCCCTTCTGACAAATTCCCCCAATGGTTCCCCTCAGGCACAAACAATTTAAAGCCTACTCATTCGCTCAGGCAACTAATTATACTCCCGCTTTATAATTGGTCAAAAGCCGTTACAGATAGCTAATGAAAAGTGGAAGTTGATAATGAATATACCACTGAGGAGTGTCTGGAAATGAGGGATAGTGGCAAATATCACATAAGAAAAAGCATACTGTAAGCAAAAAATGAAAGAATGGGAAGAATTTAGCTGCCAGGCAAGGAGTAAAACCTAATTAGATTTCTTAGGTTTCTTTCAGCTGTGGCTAACAACTCTGACTGAACTGGAAACAGGTTATAGAATGAGCAAAGTGGCCATGAGGTATAACTTTATGTTCTCCTCGCTCTGATTAATGTACTATCAGCCAAAATACAATAGAAATAGATCATCTATGAATGCCTTATCTGCTTTTCAGTAGACCTCAAGAGTGTGTGCGTTTGACAGTGATTCTTCTCTGCTCAATAGCAGCATGAATTCATCCCTGAAGCATCGAATCAGGGGACATAATGTGATACATTGTGCTTTATGATTGTCCACCAGAGAGTGTGGATGTTTTTTCATTGCCTTTCGGGTTTTTTCATGATACGATTCGGGGTCAAAGGATCATGCATCACATTGCCATTACCTTGTATTTTTGCACAAACATCCAATTGGAAACACTGGATATGAGGACATATTCACTCTCTGCAGCACACCCCTGCAGAGAGTGAATATAGCATGGAGCTACATACAGTAGATGCTGTCAGGAGGCTGGTGGTTGACCAGATGCAGGGTAATACCAGATGCAGACTGAAAGAGTTTTCAAGAGACAGCAGTGTAGCAGAGAGTCTCCACGGACCAGAAGGTATCTGCACTCACATTCCCCCATTTGCATTTATCAGTCTGCAAAGGGTGGCCTTTTTACATTTACCCTTTAACTGATGATTATCATATAAGCCACTTCAAACACAGTTGACCGGTAATCTAGGTTTTATAGTATAGTAGGCACTTGGTGCAGCTCAAGGAGGATAAGATAATATGTCCTTTTATCGTATAGAGAGAGACACACTACACTATAGATACTGTATAACCCATACCTCCCTCCCTTCGTGTTTTAAAAATGAAAAGGAAGATAATGCTTAATCCAGTATGCTTCAGGAACAGTATGTTTTCTGAGAGTTGCACTCACTGATCTTAATATAGCCTTGATATGCTGTAGCCTATTTTTGACGGGTGTAACTAGTTAAAACACTCAAGAATGAGGACTGTCCTGTCTGGTCTGTTTCATCCAACACAGCTTTCCTCTGAATTTCACTATGTACGATATGGCGCATAAGAGACTGCCAAATGTACAGTAACATTGAATAATTCAATGCACTCTGCAGCCAATTCATCTGCCCTGCCTTAAAAGCTTCTGACGTCCCTATTGATCTGTGTGTTTTGGCAGCGCCAGACAAGATGTGTTTCGAATCATTGGCATCAGGTGATCACATTTGCAGGGAGAAACACAGACTTCGCCATGCTTGTTTAATACTTTGGTCTTCTTCTTAGACTTTGGTCTTCTTTTAAGACTTCTTTGACATAATTCTGTCAAAAATTAAAGGATAGCAAATATTTTAATTTTACATGTGATCGAAGGGCATGTCTAACTTTAATGCCGACATAAATCTAGGATAACTTGTCTTTTGAGCTATCATCTTGATATTACAAGATTGAAATCCCTCTTGGATACCCTTTAAATACTTCAGGGTGACTGATTACCATCATTTAATTATCTATTAAAAAGCAATTAAGAGCCCTTTTACCAAAGAAAAAAAGCACGAATGAGGATTTCTTGACAGGCTTCTAATTTCATTTCCAACTGCAATTGACAATTTAAGATGTCTTATCTTATCCTATATAAGACAAATAAACTCTAACATAAGATGTATTTACAGTATACTTCCTCAAAACATATTGTAGGTTCATCATGATGTAACAGACTCTATAATAGACTAATGAGATTCCATTTCCCATTGCCCAAAAGCACTATACTTCTCAGACCAGGACCGATTGCATTAAACAACATCATTAAACAATACAAATAGCTTGGGACTATAGCTTGTACAGTAACTTTCCAAAACCCACCCAGCTAAGCTGCAGCTGGAGAAACAAATACTGTATGTCTCGTCCTCCCTTGTGTGACCTTGACTCATTTTACATTTACATTTTAGACATTTAGCAGACGCCTTTAGCCAAAGCGACTTACAACAAGTACATCTGTCTAAGTAAGTGAATCATCTATACATCAGTCATCATAAGAAAAACACATCTATGCTAGGACCAGGGGCCATTATTTTTTTTAATTTTTTTTTAAATTTACAGTAGAGAAACTGTACAGGGGGGTAGTGGGGATGAAGAGGTCTTTAGGAGGGACAGTCAAGAGGTAGCTTGAAGAGATGGGTCTTCAGTCTACGGCGGAAGATAGGTAATGACTCATAACTAGCCGACCCCAGTAGTTGTTATCTCAACTCCACTGATTTCACAATGTCCTCCCTGCCATGAGTGGTCTTACAGCAGCTTATAAAAGAATCACACCAGGGGACTTTTCTCAAAATGATGCAGATAATCAATTGTCCTGTACAGGGCTGAGGCTTTGGAAAGAGAACAGGGAAAGAAAATTGTTTTTTCCCAGCGACGCCATGTGAGAGTAGTCCACATCTGGCCTAGCATACACCCAGGAACTGTCAATTGCGCTGGCACTGGGGCTCATCAAGGGAGAGAAAAATACACTCTGCTGATATTTGCAGTAGCTAAATATTTCATTCAACCTTTTTTTTTTCAGCTTAACTTGCAGAAACGGTAAAGTGGGGCAGGGAGAGGCGCCGGTAGCACACCACCGCGTAGCACACCGTTAAAGTGATGCTACGGGATAATTTCTATAATTTCAGCCTACAGTTGTAAACGTAGCACTAATGAGCAGAAACGGGTCCCTGTCTCGTGCCCACAGTGCCCACGTGCCCGCAGTGTTATGCGTATATGAATTTCTCTCAACCGCATTTCTCTCAACCGCCACGGGCACTCGATGCAAAACTCAAGTGAAACTTAACAGTAGCTACTGCTGCTTCAGAAGTTGGCGCTGATAAACTAGGAATTCCGTGGCTGAATGAGGTAAAACAAGTGATTTAATTCATAGATTATATTTGGCGCTGATAAACTAGGGATTCCGTGGCTGAATGAGGGAAAACAGTGATTTAATTCATAGATTATATTTGGCGCTGATAAACTAGGGATTCCGTGGCTGAATGAGGTAAAACAGTGATTCAATTCATAGATTACATGTGTACAAACTACATTGACCCAAAAGGAAAGGTTTAAAAAATACAGAAAGATGAGCTTAGCTTCTCTTTAAGAGGCAACAGGGGGGGGGATGTGTACACCCACAGTCTACTCTCTCCTGCTCACAATTACACTGAGCTGACTATTGTCTCTGAGCCATGCAGGCAGATCAGCTCAGTATTATTTTTTTTTCTACTTATCCCCTCAGTCTCATGACGTTGATTTACACAGACAGCTCACTTCTCAATGTCTAAGCAAACCAGCCTTTTTCACCTGTAGTGCGGATCTTGATGTTTCAAGTCTGTCTCTCTAGCAAAGTGAAATAGAAAATGAAAGGCAATAACACATTCCATATTTATAAGACTGAAGGATACTGTCTATCTGTATCTTAATCTTTATATATATATTGTCATCTCCCTTTTGCCTCTGAGTGTTCATTTGGTAATATCTGAAACTTGAAAGTATACTCTGACAAACTGACAATCTCAAGGGAATTTTAGATATTGAGTATGCTCAAATGTATTGACCCAATCATGTATTTGCTTGAGTAAACACAGCATAAGATTGACTCAGCCATGTGGTACTGCAGCTAAAAAAAAAGCTACCTCCTAGAATCCTGTATGTTACTTAGAAAACCATCAAAGCAGGAGATGATGAACAACTACGATACATAATGTGGCCATCAGTGGATTCCTACAGGACTATATCAAACAGGTTTCTCTGAGAGGAGTGACACAGTGTCACATATGATTACTAACCGCACTTTGACCAGAGACGGGAGAGGTAGTGTCATTGCTCAGTCAAATTTGTTTTGGCAGGACACTGTTTTTGCATCCATCTACCGTATTTGTTATTGATGGTGACTGAACCTGAAACATAAAGACACAGCTTGTTATACTAGAATTGCCTTGATGAGATCAGTTTAGATGCAGTTAGAGTGAGAATAAACAGTCTTTGGAACATGTACTTACCTTTGATAGTATGCACACGTACTATAGAATATACCTGATACAGAACATCATAAAAATAAATTCACAATATCTCACTGTTTGCCAATTAAAGCCCAGCAGATAGCTTCATTAGGCTCTGCCTGAGCAGTCTGGAATGATCTTGCCTTAGGACTTGCTGAGGTTTCATTTTCCACAACGCTTTTCCCATAGACCAAATGTTGGACACCATGTTGGCCAATATTAATTTTCTCAGGCTTTGAGGTGAAAAATCAATGGAGGTGTCAGAGGACTCAACCAGCGATCTGGAGGCACTCATATGTGTCTGTGTTCACCTGCAGCAACCGCCCCCATTGAAGGCGTCAGTGTCAAGATCTGATGCCTCCATTTAGACAGAGTAATTGATTAACTGAGAGAACAGTACACAGACAGGTAATGTATTCAGTGAGTCAATGCCGGTGCCCCTTACACAGCACACTGCGGCTGTAATTGGTTTTTAGAGGGGCCCCAGACTGATGTTCTCAAATGGGAGACGAGTGAGAGGCTGTTTGTTACGATATGTCTTGTTAAGGGATGCAGTTTGCCCCAAGATGTCACGTCGAGTGGAGGTAAAGGATGGCCAATCTTGTTAATCAACGCAGGTTAGTGGCCAGAGCACACACACACACACACACACACACACACACACACACACACACACATTAGGCTTCAGGTTGTTTCAAGGAAGCAATGTACTGGTTGTTTTAGTTATTTAGGTGCCTCTATATTTTTGCAGTAATGCTGCAATTACTCTGGTAACAACATAAAAACCACTCCATGATAAAGCAATTTACAAAGCAATTATTACTACTGTATATAAAAATGTGTAATACAACAATGTCACTACTAATATTATGTGTTAAAAGTGGTTTTCTGTGGCTCAGTTGGTAAAGCATGGCACTTACCCTAACACTTAGGTTGGGGGTTTGATTCCCTCTGGGCCAATATATACTGAAACATTTATGCTTCAGCTCGCTGCAATGTAAGTTGCTTTGGCATATATGCTAAATGGCATATATTATATTATATATATAAAAGTATAAGGGCAATGTGAAGTGTTACTGATGTCAGTATTGAGAAAATGGGAGATGGTTGATGTTAGAGAAGGACTCACGAACTAATAAATCATTTACATGTCGAAAGAAAAGTTACATATCTGAAGTGCTGATGGTTGTAGAGACAAAGAGAGACAGGATGACAGCCTCTGGTCTAACTCACAGTTCCTGGCACATTCATGGTGGTCTATTAATGAGTGCTCCACGAAAAAATAAAATATTAATATTACATAATATTAAATATTCAGCGAGAATTTCTCAACTTCAACATGAAAAATTCAAGGATTATTTTATGAATAGAAAAATAGGTTTAAATTAGTATAGTATTAGACAACTACAGTTTCAGTTAGCATGTTTTCAATTATTATCAGAATGTACCCAGAGAGGCTTGGAGAACCTGCACTGTCCTATTGTCATATGTGGGCAAACTTTGTGATGCTCCTATTGAAAAGCAATGAAGAGAAAACTGGTCTACTAGTCATGCTGTTGTCCAATGAGATCATGCCATATGAGGAATTCATCAATAAGTGGATGGTCTCGGTTTCTGCAATTTCTGATGAGGGGAGTCACGATCATGATGGTAAATGTAGAATAGAGGTACATTAATTATAAGTAATCCTACCCACAATTACACAAATCCAGTGTAAAATCTAGCAAATACAATTTCCCAACTGTGCAACCACTGTGCACCACTGCAAATAATGTTGCATGATTTCACATCAAGGTTCGTTTTCGAGGCATTTGTAAGTGCGTTCATAAAGCATTAATAACTGGCTCCTGATTGCAAGCTCTCTCTTTGGCAAGCACCAGGTAAATATCGAACAATCTAATCTAATGAGTTCTAACTGTTTGTAAATGGTTTATAATTTAATAATAAACTGGTTATACATGATGTATTAACTAATTATAAACCATTTATAAACCGTTTACAAAGGGTACCTTAATATAAATGCATAGTTTCTGGCTCCACAATGTGTTTAAAAATAAGTAACAGTTTCATGAAATGGCTAATGGGCAAAATTAATGGGCTTTATCTTACATTCAGTTATGGCCGACAGATTTCTTTGGTTGATTTAGTTTACCACTATAAAAGGGCCAAAAGGGCCAATAATTTCACCATATGTTTCTAACCCTAACACATAATCAAAGACTAAGTGCTATTCAATCAGGTTCTTTAATGCTATTCAAAGACAACCACTCTTACATTTGCCCTGTAACTGTGATCTGTGCTGTATGTTTCTGCATACACTGTACGTACAATCAATAGTGATTACATTTACAAATTCAAAAGTGCACTTCATAATGCAAAAGCAGCAACTACCACTCTCGGTCAGAACAACATTAAATAAACATTCAATGGTACTTAACAAGTCAAGTCAGAGAGTTTATAGTATTTCCAGTTGGCAATTTTCAGTCACCTCTTCAACTGTCATTCTACTATATAAATGCATTGCCAGTTGTTTTGTTTTGGCTGTCAACTGATTTTGTTGAAGAAAATTCACAAAAGGAATATCAACTAGCTGGAACTGGTACATTCTATGAATATGTAATTTTGTCAGGAATATTCTCATCTATTTTTCGTTACTCAGCATAATAAAAACTAAGGCGGGAACTGAGATGCGGTTAACACGATTATCACAAATTCCCCTCGAGATTCATACAAAGATTTCTAATCAGAGGGTTTTCCCATCTTCAAGTAGTTCTTAGAACCCGCCTTGCCCAAGAAAGTAAGTCAAGCAGAACTAATCTCATGTTTCTCTGAAAACACAAAACACGAGCATGTTTAACACAAGTGACATGCTGTAGTAGCAACTGGTCTCTCATGAATAACTTATACCATGCTAAAAGTAAGTGATACCCAGGGTATAGTCATTTCCAACTTTTTTCCAAGGTTTTTCATAAGACCCAAAGATTCAGTGTGTTATTACAGTACCCTTGTTTGACTTTAGAAGTGTTTAGCTACAAAATCCATTGCTCCTAAAGGTGCCCACTGCACTCTCTCCTTTCCGCTATGGTTGGCAGTGGATTAATGGCCACTCCAGCAAAGGTCAATGAGAACATTTGGCTTGATCTGCCATGCTGGAGACTCTGCTGTAGAATTAAAAGGCATAGGAGAGTAAATCTGGGGTCAAGCTAAAGACAGGAGGTTGCAGTCTAAAGAACACCTGGAAACGTCCTACGTAATCTAAAAACTATTGAACGGTAAAATAAATTGTAACCCTGTTGCAGTGATTAAACTGTACCTTTGATGACATTTCAATTACAACGCATCAGCTGTGTTTAGGACAGCTGCCAATGACACAAGGCGGTGCTCTCTGTGGCTTTGAACCTGTGGAGTGTGCCTATGGAGGAGGAGAGGAGAGGAGCGCCAGAGGGGAAGAGACCTTCAGACCGGCATGTCAGCCTGGCATATTAAATCACTGAAAGCAGTGCTGAAGATCTGCAGTCTCCTTGAGAATGACCCTAGTACTCTTGGGCAGGCATATCCAGCTGGTTCCACCTGCCTTAAAATACCTCTCTACTCTAACGACAGCACAGGGCCTGGGAATAAAGGGGTCAGAGCACCAGATCTTGAGAGAAAATAGTTAAGGTGATCAATCGACTCAGTGGTGAAAAGGCCTGTTTATTGTCTCTCTGAGGAAAAGAGCTAGCCTAGCCGAAGCTAGGCCAATGTGGCACAGCAAGCGCCACACACAAATGTCTAGGAACCCACATTGCTCACTCTAATGAACTACCATGTTAGCGGTCCATATTCAAGCCGGCTTCTGAGCGAATGCATTGATTGGTTCTCACATACTTTGCATTTGCATTTGGGGCGAGGCATTTCGTTCCTTGCCCCTTTTGTCAGAACGAAAAGTGATGGGGCGGTTCTTATAACAACCATATTATAATATATATAATATTATAATATTATATTATATTATAATAACCATATTCTTATAACAACCATACCCGATGGTTCATTTAATTAAAAAAGTTACAAGATAAACGATAAAGGGGCCACAGCCACTTCATTATCGACTCATAGTGCTGACAAAATCAAAAAGGGCCTCCCTCGACTCTGAAGTCAGGTATGGAGTACTGCAGACTTGAGTCGTGCTTTAGGGAGGCTAGGAAAGAGCTGCCCTGAAGTTAACTCCATTTTTGCTCAGGTAGTGGTGACATTGAGATCCTTGCCATGCATCAGTGAATACCGATTTTATTTAGAGATTCTAGAGCCACAATTGCTTATTTTCTTTCTACCTTGGAGGGGTTTTATTTCATCAACAAGTTATCGTCAGCATTAAGTGTGGACAGAGAACAGTTTTCTGGTACATAAAACAGTCATCATAATGTTTTTTTTATGAAAGGACGGCCACAGAAATTGTAACATCAGAGCTAGGGCCTATTCCTGTATCTGAAACAAGTGAGAGTATGAGACATAGAGCAACCCTGACTAAAGACAAACCACCTTAGGACATGCCACACTACAGGGTCAACTCTGAACTACACGTGGCAAGGTTTCCTAGGAACCAGATTTCACACACGACCTAGCAGCCTCCAAGAATTGTTTAGCATCCTTTTTTTTTTTCAGGTTCACTCAAGTGGGGCTTACTTGACTACAACCCCTCTAGCTGGGCAAGTGCTTTGGTCTGATTCAATGACTATAGCTACACTTCCAACTGAGGGGATGGTAGCCTATATTTTCGATGTGATTGTATCCATTCTGCCAGCTGGATTACCAAAACAGATATTCCCTACAGGAGTGTCAACATTTAGTTGTAGAGTCAGTTTATTGATCAGCATCAAGGTGAATAGCAAGCTGTCGATTCAAACTGGATCGTCGTGGTTGTTTTGAGCTTAAGCTTATGTATATTATGTACTCAAAGTCTATGTTTGATAGTTAACAGCTTCCCTTTGACATTTACAAAACAATGTTCAGCAGACGCATTGTAATCAAGGGAATTTCTTGTTAATTGCTAGCTTCCTGTGCTTTGTGTGGGAACCTTTACAGACTCCTTCTGAGACAGAGAGAGAGTAGTTCTGGTGGCATTCTCTCGGCTACTACAAGGAACATTGTAGACATAGAGGTGAAAGACATAGTCAGAAATTGTTGTTGGTATATTTATCTCAATTTAACTGTCATAGTCTCTACCTTGTGTGAAATCAATACCAAAACATGGAACCCTTTTCAACCAAACCGAGGGAAAAAGACAAGGCAAGCATCACAGGAAACAAAGTATGCTATCAATACAGCTTCAACCCTCAAGGGTCAATACCCATACAGGAGCTGAATCTGAGAGGTGGGAGGAGGCCTTCAAAGCTTGATTGTTTAATGATTCTAAGGATACAGAAAATAAAAAGTGACAAAAACAAGCACCAACTCTCTTCTCAGTGAGAGGATTTATTAAGGGTTTATCTCTTTTACTGACTGAGGGAGGTCTGGGGGAGATAATTAGCCTGTAAATGAGAATTGATTATCCTCTGTCTGCTGGTAGTGTTTGTGTGTGCAACTGTTATGGGCAGGTACATGTCTTGTTTATAATGCCTTTTCATTTGTTTGTTTTTCTTTACATTGTTCTCAAGTGTGAATGTCACGGAAAAGGACATTGCAACACTACCAGGTGAATGTCAATGTACTGTCTGACGTATAATATATACTGTATCAGAAACCCTGCGAAATTCGAAAGATTTGAGAAATGATTATGAGAGCAACAATAACACATTAAAAACAGTGTGTGACACATCGTTGTTGTAACAGATCACTAATGCAGCACAAGTAGAATAAATATACACACTTTTTAAGTCTCAGTCCCAGTTATTTTACATTTGATAGCTATTTCTACCTGTGAATCGTAACTAACTGCCTCAGAGGAAAAAGAGAGAGAGAAAGAGAGAGAGAGAGAGAGAGAGAGAGAGAGAGAAATAATTCCTTTGTGTGATGGGTGGGTGACTCATTGGAGCTACCATGTTGCCTAGTGTGCATGTAAACTGGATGTTGTCCAAGCTTCTTAGCCTGAAGGAGGCCGAACTCCCTCCCTGTCACTGCTGCAGGCAAGGGAGAGGATATGAGCTGGAGCAGGGATGCCTTGAGCAAAACACCTCCACTCAGATCATACACAAACTTCACTACCACCGTATTAAAATTGCAGCGCATTTCAATCTGCATTTCATTGCAACTATGGATCTGCATTACAGTCATAAGTCACACGTTGTATTATTGCGTGCAGAAATGAAATAAGAGGAATTTTGAACAGTCAATCTACACTCACCAAACACTTTATTAGGAACACCAGTACACCTTCTCATGGTGGAGGTGGTGTAATGGTGCGGGGAAATGTTTTCTTGGCACACTCTGAGCCTGTTATTTACCCATCTTCTATAATGCACCATGTCACAAAGCAAAAGTCGTCTCAAACTGGTTTCATGAACGTGACAATGAGTTCCGTGTTCTTCAGTGGCCTTCCCAGTCGCCGGATCTGAATCTAATAGAACACCTTTGGGATGTGGTAGAACGGGAGATTCACAGAACCAGAAATCTCAAAGGAATGTTTCCAACAACAGAATTGAGGCTGTTTTGAGAGCAAAGGGAGGCCCTACCCAGTATTAGTATAGTTTTTCCTAATAAAGTACCCGGTGAGTGTATCAGGCCATCTCACCTTGCTGGTGCTGACACTTTGACATGCGACTTGTCATTTTTCTATGCAATTTCTCTCCCAGGATCAATAGCTGTCAACCCTCCATCGATTAACATTAATTCAAATATATTTCACCTACTAACAGTTGTCTGCTTTGTCTTGTCTTGTGAGCAGTCCTCCATTTTGAGGAATACAAATCTATGTGAATGTGTATACGGCTCAGGACAACAGGTCAGAAAAGGCTGTTTTTGGTTGATGGGAAGACTTTACAGGAAAGACGGCTGTGAGCCACTAATCCCTGGCTCTTTTCAAGGGAGCTGTGCGATAGCTGTGATCTGCTGGTTGGATTCTGTTTTTTTAGTGCCTGTTTAAAGATTTATAGGAAAAGCCTGAACTGGGTAATAGTAGAACACCTAAGCTTAGTGAGATTTGGGGACTTGGGACTGCAGTTGTGACAGCTCCTAGGCAGACACACAGGACCTCAAATGACATCTATGGTTTTGAAGAACACCAGAACAAATCAAGCAATAGTGTTTTGGGAATCCTCTAAAGAACACAATTAATTTGTGGATGGACGACAATATCATTGAAATACATTTCCCATGAAAAAGTGATGAAGTAGTCATAAAAATGGAGACCACAGATAGAACTAAATGCAACAGTACGAATATCACGAATATCATTCAGGGAACAATGGACAATTCAGCCATTTCACTGGGGAAAGGGTAGGTGGGATCTCAATAAACACATAGTGTTGTACATTACTCATGTTGCATGTCTGCTGTGTTAGCAGTTGAAAGGGGAATTGGAATGCTCAACTTACTAAAAGCATGTTTGTTGGTTTCCATGGCGCTGGGTCGCAAGAACATATGGAACAAGGAAAAAAGGAAAGTTCCTTGTTTCTTTTGCAGTGTTGGCAGCTCAGGAGAGAAAATACATGCTATCGTGCTCAGAAAATACCCAATGTCAGACGACCACAGAGAGGGTTAGGACATCATAGTTATTATCACAACAGCTGTGGCTTGCCTTGTATTGTACAGTATCCAGGTCTGGGAGGGAACAGTCGTAGGACGGGCTCATTGTAATGGATGGAATGGAATGAGAAATTGGTATCAAACACGTGTCTGATATGTGTTTGATACTATTCCTCATTCACTTCCATCCGTTACAATGTGCCCATCCTCTGATTTCTCCCTCCACCAGCCTCCATCCCTTCTCTAGGCATACCGTACCACTGCTGGTGCTGTTCATCTCCACAAAGTAGACCTGGAGAATGTCGATGCAACCTCATGAAAAAACCCACAGTGAATGAAACTCACTTTTTAAAAACTCACCCTCACCCTCCCGCCAGCACTCTCTCTCTCTCTCTCTCTCTCTCTACAGACCAGGCAAACGTACACTAATTAAATGCCAGAAATTAATTTCAGTGAAACCCGACGTCTCCAACACAGTGTACAGAGCACACGGGGAGACCACCGCAGCGTGCTCCTCCGACACAACGCATGGTGATTACCAGCTGGTGTTTGAGCTTCCTGTGGAGGGATTTGCACACACTAGGAGGCAAAGAGGAGGAAAAAAAAAGAACAAGAATAGGAAGGCAAGATTCTGGGCCCTCTTCCCTGTACTGGGAATTGACCGCTGGGGCCAGGGTCGGCTAAGCGACTTGAGTCGGAACTAATCCCGAACTAACGGAGCTGCTCCGCTGTGGCCTAAGCACAGTGAATGAAGCGCTGTGGAGATGGGAATGGCTGCAGTGAGCACCGAGAGAGACGGCTGCATGGATCACGATCGCCCGGTTGTAAAAGTCCGATTGAGTGGCATGGATAAAAACACAGAATAGCCAGTGAGCTGTAAACCTGCAGAAAACAATTGCCGGCTGCAAGCCTTTCGGGCCGTTCCTTCGGTATGCCCCCCTGTTTGTGTTGCGTGGGCTTTTGAAAGTCACAGACGAGTAGAGATTCCACTGAGTGGATGGGATTTATTGAGCATTGAGTGTGGCTACACCAAATTACACTTAGTGCAGAATGGGAGTCCACTTAGTCAGAATCAATTCCACTGCCCAGGCCTCTCTCTCTCTCTCTGCTCAATTACCACACAACTCCAGTGCTGAGGCCCCGTGAAGGTGAAGGGGCACACCTTGGGAGGAGGGAGGAGGCCTGTCTCAGGGTGATGAAGGGAGCCATTGCCTGGCTACTGAAGTACTGAGGTGGTTGTCTTGCATAGCCATACCTCCAAATCGCGTTGTTCTGACTCCTCCTTTGGAGGTCTGGAGAATTTTAGATGGATTGAACTGGACAGAGCGATGGGAGAATGTCTCCCCCCAGAATGGTTGCTTGTTGTTACGTGCGTCATCTTCTCCAATAGGTAGTTACTATTTTGCAAAGAGCTGTTGCCTATACTAGCTTGCAACATTGAAGAACATTAAAAAAAAAAAAAGTTTTTTTGGAGCTCTGTCCTTGGTTGGTTTGACATGTTGCGTCACTCATTTCAAAAGGATTTCGAACCCTTTGTAGTTACTTTCTGCGAAGGATTTCTGCAGGCTTTCCAAACTATGTTACAGTACATAGGTGTATACTATTCACTGGCCAAATCTTCATTCAGTCCCCTGTTGCTAAACAGTAAGACTAAGCTACATGAGTAGAATTACATTCTTGAGAATCACATTAGCAAGGTTCGAACATACAGTAGATATAGATCCTAATAACAATGTTGTAACATTGTCAGAGAGGAGTGTGGGAGTAAAATAGCCAAGTTCCCATCCTGGAAATAAAGAACATAAAGCCGAACCAGAATCTTTCCCCATCACATTTAGTAAATTGATTTATTTTCATGTAAGGGCTTTTTTTTATAGCTCCTCACATAAGTGATGTTTCCTGTGGTAATCCAGCGAGAGCGCTGTCTCACCATGCAGAGATGCTGAGAGGAGAGGGAAGCACAGTGCCCGAGGCCCTCCTGTCTCTAATGAGGGTGAAGAGAGGGGGCCGCAAGGTCTCTCTGCCTCACAGACAGCACAACAGACAGCTAGTTAACCCTCCACTTCCTGCACCTAACAGCTAACTACATGCTCCGCCGTCTCCTTTCCCGTTCTCTCCCCTCACCTCCCCCTCACCTCCCTCCTCTCTCTCTCTACCTCTATCCTCTCCCTTCACCTCCCTCCTATCTCTCTCTCTACTTCTCCACTATCCTCTCCCCTCTGCACATCCACCCGCATGTCTATAGACTGGTGCTGGCTGCTAGCAGGCTACAACCTGAGTTTGTAGAGGTGGTGGAAGCATCCCTCTTGTCTCAGAACAAACAATCGTCTCAGAAAGTCAACAGTGGTCCCTCCACCACTAGGCCTCTTTATACAGATTCTTACAGCGTATGAAGTGCTGGTTCTCGAGACAGACAGAGGAGCCTATATGAGCCAATGTGTGTGCTGGGGACACAATCACAAAACTGGGGCTCTAATTACAACCATGCTGGCCTTGAGTGGCTAATCAAACACAGTGGGTACAGTGTCATAACCAGGCCTGCGCTAATTAGCCCCTACAGTACGCTGGTCCACTTTGCTCTTGCTTATGTAGCAGTTAAAAAGGCCCAACTGATGAGGTAGATCACAGGCCAGGAGCAAGGGGCCAGCATGGAGGGGTGTGTGTAGGGATGGAGTTTTCCAACCCGATCCCCAGGCGGACATTACGTAAGCCCCTAATAAAATATTCATGCGGCACAATATGGACGACATCCTGCCAATGCTGAGTAAACACTTTGCCCATAGCCGCTCTAAGACTGTGAGAAGGATATGGAAAGGCTTGGAAAGAAAGAAGCTTACCAACAACAACAGTAAGTACCCACCAGTGTCACACAGTGTGACCACAACCCTTAGGCATGGCCATGGCCAAAAGGGAGATGTTTGTGTTTTGCCAATGTGTAACGTTGAAACAACTGAAAATGGCACTACAATGAAAGAGGCAGATCCCACAAGCTATTAGGCCTATGAAACACGTAAAACTGTTGACTCAGCCTGTCGGACAGGACGTACAATTACTCAGAGCACAGCTGGTGTCCAGCTCTTAGCTGTTGTTTACAACCTGGGTACAGAACAGTATACCCTTCATCACTGTTCTACAAGTAGAAGATAGCCTCCCTCTTTGATGACCCCTCTCACTCACACCAATCACTCACAACCGTCTCAAGAACACACACTGCCGGCTCACTCCTCAGCCACCAGGCCGAGAGAGAAGCCATACTGTAGGTTGTGAAGATGAAAAGATTTGTGGGTTCAAGTTCCTGCAATCATTAGAAACAAGCGGAGTGTTTCTGGGTGATGCCATCCTTGTTCCCTAATGAAAAGGAGCCCTACATGGAGCTAATGACAGGAGTTAGAACCAGTGGAGCCCCACCAGTGTGTGAGCACAGCCCTAGCTCTAGTCTAGTTATGATGCCCTCAAGGCAAGCACAGAGGACTGCCAACTACTACAGCAGAGTGTCTCCCAATGGCTCTTGTTGACTTTGAAGTTCAGGGAGATTTCTCGGTTTTTGAAATTCAAATGCTATTTGCACAGAGCTCAAAAAGGTACTTATCAGAGCGCATAGCCGCGGTTACCACGGCGAGGAGGGTTCCAGTGCAGGGGCAGGAAGCTGGGTTCTATTCAGCTGAACTGTGGAACAAACGCAGTGCTTTGTGAAGGAGGGGATTACACGCCAACCACTGAGATGACCTGATAAGAAATCCGATGGCAGATAAGACCGCTGATCATACAGTAAAGACACCAGCGTATGTTCCACGCTTTCTCCAAGCATCATCTCTTATCTCTGCGACAGCAAACTAAATATAGACACCACAGGTCTCGGTAAAGGTATGAGAACACAAACAATCTTACTCAAACAGGCTTCAATGGGTCACGTTTTAACACATGTACAGTGCCCTGCATACGTAATGGGACAGTGAAGCATTTGTTCACTGTCCTTTCTGAATGATGAAACCAATATATACACAAATACCATCAAATAAAAGCTGAGAATCTCTACTTTAACCTAATAGTAATTCTTTGATTTAAAATCCAAACTTCTGGAGTGTAGAGCCAAAAGAAGAAACAGTTATTCACTGTCACATGACTTATGCAGGGCACTGTAAATCCATTCCCAATATTCTATACAATTATATGACCGTTTAGATATTGTGCGTTGTGTAACACAAGTTTGTATGTGTGTGTGTGTGTGTGTGTGTGTGTGTGTGTGTGTGTGTGTGTGTGTGTGTGTGTGTGTGTGTGTGTGTATGTGTGTGTGTGTATGTGTGTGTGTGTGTGCACGCGTGCGTGTGAGCGTGTGTGTGTGCGTGTGCGTGTGTGTGTGTGTGTGCTCATTAGTATAGCACAGCAAAGCCCTGTCAAGCTCTGCTTGTGTTTTGTTACATACATACTCTCGCATGTTTGCTTCCTGGGATACCACATACTGCAGAGGCTCATTTGGAGATCTTATGACACTTGAAGAACTCACATGGTCACATGCGTGGCTTTCCTGATTTAATTAGACGACAGTATCACCAAGGAATCTTAGCCAATTATCGTCATTAGAGGGAAAGCCTATGGAGTAATGATGAGCCTCAGCTCTCTGGACAGTCAAAAGTACATCTGGACCTGTGATTTGAAGACCACGTCCGTCTGAGGCTCATTAACACAAACTGTCTCTGACAACTATTGTATCCGTAAATCCTTTAGAAACCCTTGTTGTGCCATATTTTCACATGAAAAAGGAGAGCAGTCTTGAAATTATTGTTTATTGGTGTGCCCCAAGCTATGTACAGAAACAGAGCAAAGCCATAGTACGAAGAAACTGATATGAGAAAATGTGGGAATAGGTTTTGCTTGGTTTTATCTACACATTATAATAGGATGCCAACATAATCTTAAAGTAAAAAGTAAATAATACAGCCAGCACTAGCAAATGGAAAAAATAAATGATGTTTTAATGCATTATCAGCAGTGTCACTGTGGACACAGTTCGGTGTCAAGCCTTCTTCAGCACAGTTTTACACCCTCGAGCCAGAAACACAGGATATGCCGTAATTTCCGAAGCCTTTAACTTATCATCACTTTATTATCGCTTTTTGACTTGTCATGACACCAATGTGTGATGACATTTAACAAATGCTTTTACCTGAAAAAACACCTATCAACCTTGTAATTCCTCCCATTATAACATCACAGTACGATTCAGGCAACGGTACGTGTCAAACATCTCAGTCGTAGTTCTCTGTCACTAGCACAGCCACCACCATCAACAGCGCTTATACCCCAATCA